>NW_015090842.1:245221-279591 GCF_001431845.1 Calidris pugnax
CCGGTGACGGCGGGGAGGGGGAGCGGAGTCCTGTCCGCTCCCTGCGGAAACCGGCGCTTTGCCCTTGGCTTCGGAACCGCCGCTGTAACCCCGCGTAGCGCTTGGAAAAATGAAATGAAAACCGCAAAGTTTGGCCGTGGCGGGTGCCGGCCCCGGCGCTGTGGCCGCCGCGGGCGCTGCTCGGGGACTCCCGGGCCCGTCCCTCCCCTCGGCGGCGGCGGGGGTCAGGCGGCCTCCCCCCGCTCCCTGCCGCCGTCCCTCTCCGCCCCCCGCAGGTGTGAAGTTGTGGTAGCGCCGTGAGCGCGTCGCCCGTGCCCTCTGTCACCCCTCCGTCGGGGGATGGTTTGTTGGGGGGAAGCGTGGACGCCCGGAGTGGAGCGGGGGAGCGAAGGGCCCCCCGTGTTTGCCGTGGGGCTCACGGGGAGCCGTTAAGCCCCGGGGCTGGGCGCTGCGGAGGGTCTGGCGGGGCGGCGCTGGCGGGGGCACCGTGTCCGGGGCGGCCGTGCCGGCCCGCTCAGCCCCCCCTCGCCCGTCCCGGAGCCTCCGGTGGCTCCTCCGGCTGCCACGGGCTAAAGCCACGGCCGGCCGCTCCCGGAGCGGATTAGAGTTCGTTTTTAACAGTCCCAAGCGGCAGTTAGCGTGCCTTACATAAATGATCAGAAATGGGTATCTGTGGCCAGACTGCTCGTGCTATTTTTGTGAAAGGTTTTTTTTTTTTTTTTTTTTTTTTCTTGCCTAGGAAAATGTAGGAAGTTAAAGTTTCAGAGCTGCTCTGGTTACTTCAAATGTATCTATTTTAATTAACGGAAGTGCTGTGTAAAAAGCTATCTAAACTACAAAACGGTTTGAACATCCGTTCCAGCTAGTACAACTTTTTTTATTTTTTACGGAGACTTGGGGGGCTGTGGGAGATGTGCACAGTGGGAGGACAGCCTCTGCTGCGCTGTTTATTTAAAGTTAGAGAAAGAAACAAGTTTCCGCCATATCTCTAAATTTCTTGGTGTGGGTTTTTTTTTGTGTGGCCCGGTCAGACCTTTGTTAAAGCTTTTGTTACTTAACAGAAGCGGCACAGTTATTATTAAAATGACTAGTAAGATAATAAAAGATGATGTAAACTCCAGAGTTTAAGTGAGAACACTTTTTGTGTGCAGCTGTGGACAGTGCTAGGTTGAAAGTTTAGTAGATCTCTGCTTTGTGCGGCTCCCAGAATTTCACTGTCTGGCTCTTCTTTTCAGCTGGAATGCTTTATTCCTATTCCTTGCACCACTGACAGTAATGGAAGCTGAGAAATGTGTGAGGTGGGAAGCTTCAGTGTAGGGTGTTCTGCTTCAGTGAGCCCACCACAACTCAGTGCTGCTGCTTTAACTAGTCTTGTATTTTACTTCCTGCTTGTCTGTCCTTTCCTTTCCTACTTATTGTCTTGCTTCTTGCCATTCTTTTCTTTCACTTTTTGTTCCCCCGTGGGCTGTGTGTGGTGTTTGGTGCCCGTGTTGTTGCACCACCACTGACCTGGTCTGTGAAGAGATGCCCCAAAGGCTGGAACTGCTTTGGGGCAACTGCCCTTTCCCCAGGCCTTTTTGTGTCTCGCGCTTGAGAAGTTCTGGGGGACATAGGAAGTTATCACGTAGGAAGTAATTAAAACGGCAAAGCCGGTGTCTCTCCTTCTGGCTGTGGGAAAAGCCTGGTAGCTGTCATTTGGTTCGGAGGTGCCAAGATGTAAATTTCCCTTTTGATCCAAATAACCGCTTTCCCAGTTGAAAACCTCGCCCTGAGAATTATTTAGCAATCCAAACGAGTGGCACAGTGAGTTTCCTACGTGGAGTTCAAGCCAACTGAACTGCTCCTGTTTTTTCTGGCTTTCCCATAGCTCTGCCCAACAGTTAAGAAAAGGAGCATCTAGAAAACTTTCTTAATATACCCCTCTTCTCTCACCTATTTTTATTTTGACAAGATTTTGTTTTGACAAGAGGCAAGAAAACCATCAGGGAAGGGCTGTTCTTTCTTTTGGGCCTGTGAGCTCCAGAAAGCGCTGGTCCACAGCGCTCTCGTGGTTTGGTTTGTCAGTCTCAAGTGAGACCCAGAGGGAGGAAAACCGATACTGGGAACTGTGCTTATCAGTCGCTGGGGAAAGTACCTGATATAAAACTTTGATTTTATTTTGAAGAACCCTTCTTGACTAAGTGTGAAAGGGTTTGAAAATGAGAGCAAAGAGCTCGCAGCAGCAGGCAGTGGATGCTCTGCATTTGCAGAGGTAAAAGAGCGTTTTCGGGGGTTGTTCTCGTAGGCATCTGCCAGCCCTGGGGTGCGGGGCTGCCCATGGCTCTGTCCTGGTAGTGCCCAGGGCTGTCTGCTCAGCCGTCCTCAGGAGAGCTGCCTGGCTCTGAGTGGGCCCATCCCACGCTGTCGCACTCCGTGTCTGTGCTGCTTATTTCCAGCTGAAGGGTGCAGGGGCCCCTCATCAGCCCTGCGAGGGACCCTCTGCCTGCCACCTCGTGCTCCGTACGGCCATCGGGAAGCCTCGGGTAGGAAACAGAGAAGAAAGATTGTAGAACGGTAGCGCAGAGCCAACGTGTCCGTACAGAGCATCCTGACAGCCCTGTGAGCGGTGGTGGTAGCAGTCATGCAGAGCACATTCTTGTACTTTCTTTGGAGCAAATCAAAACATTTTAATTTTGGTGGAATTAAATTCATGAATTAATCACTGGTTAATTTCTTCTCAGTCTTTGTGACTTCATTGCTATGGTTACAGGAGTAGCAGTACTCAGGGAGGGCCGTGTCGCTGTTGGGGCCGTGGTGCGGCTCTGTCACAGGCCGAGGGGCTGCCCAAGCCGGGACGGTCACATCGCTCCGGGGGACGTCACCGACCCCTTGGGGCGAGCTCGCGTGGGGAAACAGGAAATAATTACACAGCACGTTGTTATTACAATATAACAAATGTTACTGAGCATTAATTATGTAATAAAATCAGTGCTGTTAAGGTCCTTTGAACATAGTGCTAATGCTTATTAACACAAGTCTGCTGCTCAGGCCCGTTTCCTCCCAGTCCCTACGCTGCCCCTCAGTGACCCCCGTCCCCAGCGCGTCGCTGGGGGCTTGTTGGGGCTGCACAGGAGGACCCCGACATGGTGGTCCCTCCTAGGGATCTGTGACCTGGGGCCCGGAGCATCCCGTCCAATTCCCCAGAGTCATGGTCTCCCTTTAGCTGTGGCTTCAGGAGGAGAAGGTCCCAATGGTGGCTGCCCGGGCACAGGTCGGGGAAGGCCTGCTGCAGTTTGGTGGCAGTTCAGGTCTGCCGCCGACTGAAAACAGTGACTGGCTCCCACGGAAAGGTGAGGGACCAATTTTAGCCGTTCTGTTCCTACCCCTTTAGTGGTGGGTGCTTTTTTCCTCTTGTGCCGGTTTGGGTTGTGCCCAAAGGTGGTCGGGGCAGTGGTGGTGGTTTGGTGGGGTGTTTGGACGCTCTCGCGGTCAACAGGGCCCAGGCTGGTACAGTCTGCTCTGAGACATAAATAGTGTTAATTGCCAGCAGCTTCCCAAGTGACTGTTGGGAACAATGATGGTTTCTCTTCCTCTCTTCTCCTATTGTTCTTTTTTTAATGATGTTTTTTATTAAATGCTTGCCAACAGATTGACTATAAAAAGATTTAGGACTTAACACATGCAAATAAAGTGAGTGCTGGGGCTGGGATGTTGTAAATTAAGTTTTGGTAACCTTTTAAACCTTTCTAATTCTTTTTAGCATTTGTCATTTTATTAATAGGCTGTCTTTGCACATTATAGAACGCTGCTAAATTGAGAGCAGTTAGTGCAAAGTGCTGCAGTCGTTAGGGAGGTGCCTTACAGGGAATATGGGGAAACTAGTGTGGAACTGGACGTGAACGCTGACCTCGGGAGCAGCAGTGACACAGGAGAAACTGTTTTGGCAGTAACTACTCATACCAGACCCTTCTAACAGCACCTACTGTGAGAGACTTCTCTGTAGAAAGTGAAGGGTGTTTGGAAACTACTTTGTCAGTCAGAGGCATGTTGTGAGCACCGCCTCGTCCTGTTGGGATTTTACCTGTGGGCCTCTCTGGAAACTCCGCTGCCTTTGATGGGTCCAGGTAATTGTGTTTGCTTTAGCAGTTTATTTTCAAGGTGACATTTACCTGAGAGGAACAAACTTTGCTTTATTCAGAGTAGACTTATTTAAACATAATAATCTCATTAGTTATTTTCCAGCATTTAAGCAGGTGAAGTGACTAGCTGTGATGATGAATCTTTTAGTGTCATTGTTCTTCTGTCTGCCCCAATTAAAAAAACCAGCCACAGAAGACCAACTTAGAATAGATTGGCAACTGTTTCTTCTGGTAGC
This sequence comes from Calidris pugnax, assembly GCF_001431845.1. NCBI lineage: Eukaryota > Metazoa > Chordata > Aves > Charadriiformes > Scolopacidae > Calidris > Calidris pugnax. The sequence goes on from NW_015090842.1 coordinate 249,576, forward strand.
ATATTTGACAGATACTAAACTGACATCGTGTGTTGGCTTTTTTTATAGCTGCAGGGAAGGATGATAGTTGATTCATGACTCTCCTGTCTCGATCAGCAAATTCTTGCTGGAAGACACGGTGCATTTATGTTAACCCCTGGGAACAGTGACCTATGGGCTGCCACCCTCTGCCCCTGCCACCTGCCTGAACGTTGTTTTTCTGTCTTTATACAGTGAATCTCTTCCTGACCGGGAAAATAGAGAGTGCTGTTACCTCACTAGGTAAGACGGACTTTTCTTATTTGTATTTACTGTTCTTTTGAGTTGTTACTGTTTCTTCCCCACACCAACAGAACTCCTAACAAAACAGCATGGCCTTTGTTTGAGAGAGAGTAACAATGATGTTTTAGAGAGTTAAGCACTTCTACATCTTCCTGGGGTTACGGATCCAGGAAAATTTTCGCAGGAAAAACGGTGAGCTTTGGGCTAAGGTCATGGTATGTGCTGATGTGTTTGGGGAAAACTCTATGCTTAGGAACTCTGCCTGGGAACATCGTGCCAGGGACAGTGGGTTAGGACAGTGTGGTCATAAGGCAAGTGACCCTGCCAGGAATCGTCTTGCAGGAGATGTTCCTTAGAAGCCCTGATAAAAGTTGGGAGGAATTCTTGCTGTCCTAAACATGTCCCAATAGGCAGCGTGTTACAGAGGTGATCTCTATGGTAGGGTAGAGTGCGGTTTCTTTTCAGAAAGCAAGTAATAGCAGAAGTGATGAGTTCTGGAGAAGGCAGGTCGAGCCACTGTCACCATCTCAGCTGTATTTGTACAATGACAAGCTGCTGCTGCCAAGGATCAGCCCTCCCTGAGCCCCTGTCCCCAGGCTCCCAGCGAGACCCATCAGCCCGTTGATGTGGGGAGGGTGAGCTCAGGTTCTGCCAGAAGGCCAATCGCATCCTGGGCTGCATCAAAAGATGCATTGCTAGCAGGTCCAGAGAGGTGATTCTTCTGCTTTACTCTGCTCTGGTGAGACCTCACCTGGAATACTGTGTACAGGTCTGGAGCCCTCAATATAGGAATGACATGGACCTGATAGAGCAGGTTTTTTTTTTTTAATCTATAAAAGATTCATTATTGTCTGTCTTCAGAATTTATCTTTTTTTAAAAGCACCATCTCAGTAAGATTTTTGGTGGGTTGGTTTGCCAATCCAGGGTCAGGTATTTTCTTACATTTCTTCAGTAATCCTAAATGTGGAAAATGTATGCCATTTGGGGCTTTTAGTAAATTGGGATTTTACTTTTCCTTCTGGGTTTGTGCAGAAAGGCTGCAGCAAGAGAGTTATAGAACAGTTCTGAAAAAATGTTGTCACTGCTCTTCTTGTATGTTGTCGCTGATGATAAGGCCTTCACAACCCAGGACTGTACCTTTCTATTTAGAGACTTCCCTTTCCTTTAGATGTTTTGGCAGTTTGAAAAGGCTTTTGTTTGTGTTCCTGGAGGAATCACACTGTCATGCCGAAGCCCAGCCGGATGACACAATACTAACGCATGTGTGGGAGCCTGCAAACTTCACGGCCGGGAGCAGTGGAGGGAAGTGGGGCCCCTTTATTGACACTGAAACCCCAACAGTGCCAAATAGTGCCTTTGCGTGGTTTTGCTGTTTTGTTGCCAGCACCGGAGGCTTTGTTCAGTACTGTTTTTTCCATCAAAATTGAAGTAGGTGAAAGAAGAGTTGCTGGAAGTGGTGCTCGGGTGCTTTGCTCATCAGCCACGCGGCGATTGGGAGGGAGGGAGCAGAGACTGGTTCCGGAGATCTGCTGGTACATTGCAAATCCCATAGTAATAAGCATCGATGGGAAATGAAAGGCAGCAGAAGCACAAGGCAATTAAGTGAGGGCTGGGTAAACTCCATCGCAGTTTTGGGGGGTGGGTGAGTGTGCGTCCCCAGTTTGCTTCAACAGGCTTAGGGGACTGTGGGCACATCCTTAAAATAGCATAACTATGTTTTGGCAATATGAATTCAGATTAGTGGTCCCTTGAAATCAGGAGTCTTTGTAAGAGCAAAGCAGTTGTCCTTTTAATTTTGAGCAGGGCAAGTGTGGAATGCTTGTTGTGTGTCGGAGGGGTGAAGCCATGGGAAAGTGTGGAGCAGCAATGACTGTTGCCAGATGAGCTGCCCAAAATGGCGTATAGTGTCAGTGCAGCCCTTACCTTGCTTATGTCCTTAGATTTTCACAGCTACAGTTCTTCTATTAAAATGGAAAATCTTTTTTTTTGGTCTGTTCTTCTTCCCATGTCCCACGTTCGGAGCAGATGTGTGGTGTTAATAAGAAAAAGAATTTCTTGCTGAGAACCTGAGCTGTCATGTTACATCAGATCCACTGCTTGCAAATTAGGAAATGGTACATTATTGCAAAAGAAAAAAGGCGAGTGGTGTTACTTCAAAAAAGCGGGGTTACTTCAAATAACTGTTGCTCAGGATCTTTGTAAATTCTTCCTAAAACAAGTATTTGGGGGAATAATAGCCCTGCTGAACTGCAATGATGAACACGCGGGTGGAAGCGCTCCTGCGGAGTCACCAGCCTGTCCATGGGGCTTCCTCAGAACCCAGGCTACAATAAGCTTTGTGTAATTATGATTCTCTTCTCTCTTCTAATGCACGTACTATGAATAAGGGATACTAACCCAGAGCAGTATTTGGTACAAGGGGAAGAGAAATACTTGCAGAGCAGTTGCTGGAAGCCTCTGGATTGTGCTGTCTGGTGTGTTTGCTCTGTCTGCCTCGTGCATTGTGTTTCCTTCCCATTGAGAAGTGTTAGTCGCCTGGCAGTTAGGAAATGCAGTCTTCCCAGCTCCTTTTGTGTGGGTGCTAGCTCCAGGTCCTCTTAGGCTGCTGTGATACGCTGATGCAGTGACAAGTGTGTGGAGGAGCACATTTATAGACCTAAGCAAACCGAGAGCTGGAGTTGAAAAGTCCATTTACTTACTACCTTACATTTACTTCTATAATTGCATCTGCATCTCAGCATTTTGCCAGCATCTAGCATGGAACTTCTCTGGTTTTAGAAATGTGATAACAAAAATGTTCTTGTTTTTTGTAACTGTTTTACTGCCAAATATTTATTTGGAAAATAGATGTTTTCATGTGTTTATGTATTTTGTATGCTTTTGTGGCCTTTGAAGCTAGTAGGAATTATATGCATGTGTTTCATTGGAATGCTCTGCCTGGAGAGTAAAATTAATGCCTTTTTATATGTTTTGCCTCAGGTAAGTTACTCACCTCATGATTTCTGTATTCCTGTGGCTCTTACTTGAAAAGTGCTTACTGTGAGCAGGCAGGATAGTGCTGGGCACAGATTTCCTGGTGGGAGTAGGCTGCTGCCTGGCCCTGTCCCCGGCCCTGTCCCCAGCCCTGTGCCCAGCACGGTGGCACCATCTCCCCATCCCTGCGGTGCAGCTACATCCCATACCGACACCGAGCTGAATACAATGTGTTTGTGTGGCTGAATTTCAAGCAATACTGTAAAATCTGTGATTTATAACACAGTATACTTGGATGTGTGTGCATATGAGGAAACTTGAGGTATAGGCAACCTTTTTCTTGCTTGCCACCTTTTTAATATACAAGAAAGTAAGCTTCTGTCAGAAATTGGAATATTCAGCTGCAATCCACAAGTCATGCTCTAGACACTCATTTGTTTTAAAAATAGTTTTAAAAATATTTTTGGAGAATGTTCAGAGTAGCTATTGCATTACAGAGAATTTCCCCTCTTGTAGTCTGCCGAGAGTACATTTTCCCATCAGAACAGCTTTCCCACTTGTCCTTGGAACATTTCACTTTCATTTTTGAATTGCTTAATTACAAATTATAAGTATTTGATGTAGCCTTAATTGCCCTGCTGTTTTCCATAGGAAGAACTGAAAGTGCTTTGAAAATACTGAACTTTATTTATCCCTATTTGCTCCTTTCCCTGCCTGGAAAATCTCTACCATCTATGGGAGTTCAGAAGGAATTCAGAGTATGCAGTAATGTTGAGTGAAAACATTTGACATCGCAGTCCCGTCTCCTTTTTTCTTTTTTGTCGGGGTAACCATTACAAACTCTTTGGGTCTGTCGTATGGTTAGGAGAATAGACAACGTGTCCAGGAAAAGGTTACAACAAAACCAGCTTCTAGATATTTTCAGTGAATATGGATCTGCTCTGAGAAGCTGATAAGAAGGATTTCTGTATCGCATCCTCTTGGCAGATCCATGGAGTAATATTGATTGTAGCCTTTGGTAGATTCATGCAAGGTTATTGATCGATCCTGCATTGAAATGCAGGTTACACTTACCTACACTTAGAGCGGGTGTTTTAATTAAAAACCGGGCCGGGAAGAAAGCAGTAAGGATAAAGCTGTTGACTCTCGTTTGTCTGCAATCCCCAGAAATTGCTGAAAGCTCTTGTCACTAATGTGAATTGTTGATTAGGAAAGCATTAACAATCGTATTTTTCCCCCCTTATTAACAGCCGCTTGCAGTGGAGAACTGGAGCAGCACACGGAGAGACGGGGAGTCATCTACAGTCCCTCTTGGCCGCTGAACTACCCCCCGGCTGTGAACTGCAGCTGGTACATTCAAGGAGACCGTGGAGACATGATAACAATCAGGTATGGTTCCACCTTCCCTGGAGATACAGGGTGGCTTTGCTGGAATGGAAGACACTGTGATTTCCCCCTGGGCAGAGCCATGGGAGGCTGTTTGTGGGCGCTGAGTGTGGCGCAGGGAGGCTGGGGGTGACCGGCTGACCACCCCTCCTTTTACTCAGGTTCCACTGCCCCTTCTTTCTGTGGGCTGCTCCTGACGCCCGTTATTATATATGCAAGTCGCTTCTAGTCTTGTATTTATCTTCATAATACCTGTGTGAGATTTCATCCACCTCTGGCAGGTGAAGTGGTGGGGAGCAGTGGTATATCTACTTGTGTTAAATACTCCCTTTCTCTTCATTGCTTATAAATAGGAATAGGTGAAGGCTGTAAAACCTGGAACAGCCTCATGGGATATGTACAATTTTCAGAGCAAAAATGGCTTTTTCTGTAAGGTCTTGAAATGGTGCTATGTTTTATTGACAGTTGAAGGTAATCATTGCTTATTGTCACTTGTTAACCAAAAGACACATGCTTTTCTGCTTAATATTTATTTCCAACAGAATTAAATAATAGCTAGCATTTTTGGCACAATTTCAGCTCATTCTATAAAAATATGACTCAGGCTATAATATATTACAAATGGTTTGTTCAAAATGTTTAGGCTATAATATCAGCATACTGTGAATGTGCTTAATTTCTCTGGGCTAATCGTCGTGTCCTTAAACTAAGAATTTCTTATTTAAAAAAAGAAAAAAAAAATCTGGGAAAGGGTTTTTTTGTTTGGTTTTTAGTACTGTTGTATTTGACACCATCTGCTCATTCTTTGCTCAGCTGCTTAAAAGGACTGCAAACCTCTTCAACTGCAGATGCTCAGCAATTAAAAACAAATCTGCCACAGATGGAATAATAGGAGGGCTCCACCATCCGTGGTTCAAAATAGGAACTACTCATCAGAAGTGAGGAAGCAGGTACCTGCCAGCATTTGAGATCCATAAATAGAAACACGCTTTTAAACCCCATTAAATTGTATTGGACTGGGGGAATTTGTTTCAAAGCAGAGATTGTGGAAGCTGTGAGGCAGCATACGAATGAGAGGCAGGAGCTGGCTCTGGAGAACAGCGCTGCAGCTTGTGCCACGGGAACCTCTCGCAGCTCCCAGTTAGAATTAGGGTTCTCTTCTGCAGGTGTGGGTGCAGCAGAGGGTGAGGAAATAAAGGGGAGTCAGATGAGGGAACTGGTGGTGTGTGTATGCAGTTTAGATGTGTGCACAATATGATTTGAAAGATTTGTTCCCGATGGGTTGTTCTGTGTCTCTGGGCACACGCAGCTGCGTCCTGCCCTCCCCTGCCCCAGCAGACAGGAGCTGTGCTACCTCCTGGGGAGCTCTGCCTCGGCTCTGGCTGTCCGTGTGCTGGGGATGACTCACTCCCCTCTATGAAATGCAAAGTGTTACAGCATCTGAGGGTCTCTTTAAAAGGTTGCAGCCCTCGTAATGCCAAGGACGTAAAAGAAACAGCTGACTTGCCTCAGCTGGCGTGGTATAGGCGAGCTGGGAAAGAGGGTTCAAATACAAACATTTTTCCTCTTAACAGCTGGGTATGCTTCGTGCCCTGACAGTGAGCTGGTAGGGGCATGGAAGAGTAGCTTTTTAAATTTTCCTGAGAAAATCAAACACAGTTGTTGTGATAACATCTGGATTTTGAAAGGTTTAAAAAAAACCCACCCCACCTCCTTTGTGTTGTGTCATGCTGAATGCATTTCCTTTGATCTTGAATTCTCATTGACAGTAACAGAGCGATGTTGTGTGAGTATCATGTTTGAGATACAGCAGGAGTCATTAAGGGATGCGATTGCAATTGAAAGTAGTTTTGATTTCTGAACATTTGCAGTCAGTGGTCATTTTTTATAAACCTGTTATTCAGCAGCTTTCACCAGCACGGTGCCCAGGTCTCCGTGTGGGTGGAAGATGCTGGCTTCTGTGGGCATGTCCTTCTGAAGCTTTCTCTTCATATCTGCCTTTCATGTGTGTGTATTGATTTTCTTCATATCCTCACATTTCCATGCTTATTGTTTTGCTTTATAGTTTACTTTTTAGAAATCCTTGGGGGAGACTTCACAAGAACAGGAAATACATGTTCTTTGTGCTTCCACCTCGCTGTTAATTATGCACGTTTCAATACTGTCTTCCAAGTGTGAGTCTGGTGGGATGGTGCTGCTGAGACCTGGGAACGACTGTTTTCCAGGACTATGTTTTGTCATTTTAGATTTGGGTAATCAGTCTGTTAGTTGTTGTTTTGGAAACTACTTGATTTTTTCCTCCCGTTTTCCTCTATTTTTATGCCTGTTTTCACAGAAGACTACATAGAAATCCTGTAAGATGAGATAAAGATGTCATATAGAGCAACTGCCTTTGTTCCATCCTTTACAGGCTTTATATGTCTATTTTTCTTCATACTCGAGAAAAAGGTCTAAATTGGTTTTGTTTAGCAGTTGCTGTTACCTGGTGTTTGTAATTAATCTGATGTGGGCATAGCATAAATGAATTGCATTTTATTGTAGGAATTTATGGGACCGAGGGTGAAATGTTCTCCGTGTTCAGAATTCAAGCTAAGAGTATTGAGAAGTTATCTACTTAGTGACCCACTCCAGCTGTCTCTTACTAATTGGGGGGGACAGGATTGCCTTCATTGGCTTTCACTTCAGTGATGCACATCATTGGCTTTGAAAAAAGAAATTTCTGGATACCATCTGAGTTTCAATTTCTGAGTAAAACTGAGAGGCCTGTTCAGGTAAAGACTTGCTGTTCTGTAATTGTGTGAAGAATTAAAGGGACTGCTTCATGCTCTGTTCACTAAACTTGAAGTGTTTCAGAACTTGACATTAACTGGAAAAAAAAAAAATTGCAGTATCCCTTATGTCATTGAGTTGCATGTGCTCAGCGTTGGAACAGGCCAGCCCCAGCCTCTCTTGCTGAAGGTTTCACAGTGAGCTGGTGCCTGGGAGTGCCATAGAGCTTTCCTGACTCCCAGGTCCTCCTGCTTCAGTGGTTAAGCAGGAGTTTTTAATGAGCCAATTAAGTCATCAGTTGTTCACAGTCTGCACTTGCTGTGAGAGGTTGGCAAATAGAAGTAACTTTTCTTGCTTAATTGGCTGGTCTGTTTTATTTTGGGACTGTGCTCTACTGATCTCTACCCATAATATTTAGTCTCCAATTTTTTAATGAGGGTAGAGGGCCAAATTGGACTTTTTTTAAAAAAAAAAAAATTTACTAATTACTTTCATTCAGGTTTTACATCTGCTGGGCCTCCAACAGTTTAGCCCCTTTTTGTTCACATCCCGTCCTTGCCCTTTTCCAGTTACTGAGAACACTTTTTTTTTTTTTTTTTTTCTATAGGAAAGCTCCTTTTCTAAGAGTTACAGATGTGATCTGTACCAAAGGCAGCATATATCACTGAAACTGAGACAGAATGAGATTTTTGTAACAGCCCTGCAAAGTTAGTTTCCTATTTCCCATCAACAGCCAAGGGATGAGGGGACTTAATATCATGGGACCACGAGCAGCTTGTCTGCATGAAAATACAGGTTTTAAAAACAGTAGAAGGTAATAACTTTATTTGGCCCTTTTATCCCATTTGTGATTAGTGGAAGGTTAACAAGGAGTGCAGGGAGAGAAATCATTTTTTTTTTTTTTTTTTTTGCTTTAATCTGTAGTTGCTCGTGCTTAAAATACTAAGAGGGTTGTAGGGAATTCCCTACATTATTTATAGAAGTATTTTTTTTTTCTATCTGCTGCTGCTCCTTTCAGTGCAGATGGCAAAAAGCTTAGCTCTGCTAAGCATTAGTTTTGCAGATAGCATGGGGTTTTTTTCATATTTATAGAGCATTAATGGGAATTTATGATAATCTGGTTTCATGAGGTTCTTTCCAGCAATTTAAAAACTTAAAATACTTGTCAGTTAATGGGAAGATAAACATTGTAGGCTAATGTTGCTTCATTTGAGTAAATCGGGCAAGATCTGATCACTATGCCCATTCCTGTAATTTTCTGTAAGCTTCTGGAGTCCTGCTCTATGTTGAAGGTAAGCTTTATCCAGTTTTACCTATTTTTGCAGAATTCTGTAAAAACAGATTTAGCACTGCATTTGTAAGTTCATGTTGAGTTGTTCTGATCTCAGAGTCTGAATGCTTCCAGTGTTTAATAGACTATTCTTGTACTTTTGTATAAAATCAGAGGATTTATAAAAGAAATTAGCTGTGGTAGAGACCTTCCAAAAGCAGGATAACCGGTCTCGGTGCTTTCAAATAGCATCTTTCAGAAGAAATAAAACCTGAAAAATTTGGTCCAGACCAGATTTGAGAATGGACCCTTCTTTTGCTTTTCCTCCCAAACCCTCTGCTTCCCTGCCCAAGGTGTTTGAAAACCCGGTGTTTCTGGCTGGTGCTGCCTGAGGTAGGGCTGAGATCCCCCTTGGCGCTTGCCGCTCCGCTGCGGCTGCATTCCCTTCTTTATTTGAATCACAGAAAATGATGTGGGGTTTGGATACAGAGTTCCTGAGACCTCCCTCAAGAACTGTAACTACAGACTTCATTCAGGACTTTTCCAAGGACTGGGAGGTGTTTGTACAGTCCTACAAGCAGCAGGAGCACCAGGCTTTGTCCCATTTATTTCCACTGTGTACCATCACCCGTTCGGCCACTGCACTAAACCTTTTGACAGAAAAATTTGCATTCTGGTTTGAGAAAGTTCAACTGAATAAGTGAATGTCCCTGTGCTCTATTTTGCGGGTAGCAGGATTAAATTATTCTTCAGAAGGCTGTAGGAGCAGCAGCACTAGATCTAATTACAGATGATGAAAGAAGTGAAGTAGCAGAGGTTGCAGGCAGTATCCAGGACTCCTAGGTAAATAAATCAGAGGGCTGTTTAATGTCAGGTTAGTGGGGCAGAAACTTCTGACACAAAACCTTGTTGTTGAAAATTCAGCATAAAGCGAATCCCAATTCCACTTATTTACATGTGCACATGTATGTATATGTGTTGTTTCATACTTCATTACAAAGGAGGGGTTTTTGTGGTGAGGTTGGTGGTTGGCTCTTTCAAATACACCATGCTTTTGGTCTTGAGCAAAATCACCATGAATTTAAATAGGGCAAAATTTGCTTCCAGTGGAGACAATATAACTTAAAAGGATGCTGGAGTGGAGTGACAATGCCTTAGTCAAAACCAAATTTGTTCAAAATGTGTTGATTAGTTTGCATGAGGTAGAACATAATTGCTTTGGCTTTGCTTTCACCCTTATAAGAAGAAACTTTATAACTGTAATGGTATCTATTATATGTAAAGCTTTACATCAGAATAAGAACATCTGTATTTCAGAAAAATTATGTTTATTCAATGTTGTTTGAAACTCCTAGGCACCTGTGATTAAGATGCTTATTGTTTGAGCAACCTGGTCTGGTGGGAGGTGTCCCTGCTCAGGGCAGGGGGTAGCATTGGGTGAGCTTTAAGGTCCCTTCCAACCCAAACCGTTCTGTGATATGTTTCTAAATTAATCTGTCTTCTGTATAATTTATTCTGGAATTTTACTTTTGCTCATATCTGTGTTTTAGGAAGCAGTTTTATTTAAGGACTCTTGAGTAAAAGAGGAATCATCCTTTCAGCTTTCAGAGCTACTTGGCATGCTGTTTATGCCTGTGAGATGGGTGCTTTTCCAAATTGGGGGAATTTGAGTGCTCTGTTTATATGCACTCAAGATACTGTAGGTGTTTCATTATCTGTGGATGTGATCTCTTTATGTCAGCACTGCTTGGTGCAGAATGTCAGCTGCTACAGTCTGGTTTCTCTGTGTTTGGCTTTGTTCCGGATACACGTCCTCTTTGTAACTTCTGTTTTCTTTTGTTGCTAACAGTTTTAAGAACTTCGATTTGGAAGACTCTCAGAAGTGTGCAGTAGACTGGTTGATGATTGGCCCCTCTTCCAAGAGGGAGGAGTACAAAGTGTGTGGATCTTCCATACCTCCGTCTTTCATCTCTGCAAGGGACCACGTTTGGATATTTTTTCACTCAGATGCATCAAGCTCAGGACAGGCTCAGGGATTTCGCCTTTCTTATATTAGAGGTAAAACCTTACAGTTTTGTTGGCTTCACTTATACTCTCTCTGGCAAAACTTGAAGACTAGTATTTTTTGTTGACGGGAGTCTTGGGCCAGCCTGGATGGCTGCAAGGTGTTAGCACGATAACACTGATGGTATTTCCACTTGGCCTGTTAACAGGATTCCTGAAGTGTGCTGTCCTGACTGACTGACTTGTGACATGCAGGGCTGTAGATGTTAAAAAGTGACATCAGATAATTCCGAAAGTTTTGATACTGACTTTTCTCTCCCTGCCCTCTTTCACAGGAAAGATAGGTCAGGCTGTGTGCCAGTCAGATGAATTCCGTTGTGCAAATGGAAAGTGTATTCCCAGTACTTGGAAGTGTAATTCCATGGATGAGTGTGGTGATAACTCGGACGAGAGAAACTGCACTGTCCCTCCCACAGAGCCCCCGTCCAGCATCTGTCCCTCAGGAATGTTCCAGTGCAGCGCAGCCCACTCCACCAAGTGCTTGATGAATGAGCTGAGGTGTAATTCAGTGAAGGACTGCAGCGACGGTTCGGATGAAGATAATTGTCCTGATCTTTCCTGTGGCAAAAGGCTGGGTAATTTTTATGGATCTTTTGCTTCCCCAGACTTATTCCGTGCTGATCACAGCAGGTCAGACCTCCGTTGCACGTGGTACGTGGACACACAAGATAATCGACATGTTCTGTTGCAGCTGGATTTGCAGTTAGGCTACAACGACTACGTGAAGGTGTATGATGGCATCGGAGAGAGAGGTGATAAACTAATGCAAACATTTTCATACCACAACAACAGGCATTCGGTGAGCGTGGAGTCGTCAAAAGGCCAGCTCACTGTCTCGTACCACGCTCGCTCCAAGAGCACTGGCCATGGGTTCAATGCCACCTACCAGGTGAAAGGCTATTGCCTGCCTTGGGAGCACCCCTGTGGAAGTGATGAGGAGTGTTTCACGGATAAGCAGCACTGTGATGGCTGGTGGCACTGCCCAAATGGCAAGGACGAGGAGAACTGTCCCGCCTGCCAGAAGAACGAATACCCATGTGAAGGAAACAGTGGGCTTTGTTACTCAATACTTGACCGCTGTAATAACCAAAAGAACTGCCCAGATGGCTCAGATGAAAAAAACTGCTTTACTTGCCAGCCAGGAAACTTCCATTGTGGTACAAATCTGTGCATCTTTGAGACGTGGCGCTGCGATGGCCAAGAAGACTGCCAGGATGGAAGTGATGAGCATAACTGTCTGGTGATCGTTCCCAGGAAGGTCATCACCGCTGCCCTCATTGGGAGCCTGGTGTGTGGCCTGCTGTTGGTAATAGCACTGGGCTGTGCGTTTAAATTGTATTCTCTGAGGACCAGGGAATACAGGTAAGCATCTTGTTTTATGACTCTTTAATAGCTGGGGTATGTTTTTTTTCCTTTTTTGTTTAAAGGAAAAAAAAAATCGAATTGTTAACCAGATAATTCGCGAAATTCTGTGAAATCAATCCAAGGAATTGATGACAATTAAATAGCAGCCACTGCATTAGGTTTAGAGAGGAGTTGTTAAGATTTTCGAAAGTAGCGAGGGGAACATCAGCTCTTCTGTGATCTATGAGAAATAATCATTTATTGTGCAGCCTGGCAGAACCTGTATCTACCTTAAAACTGTTTGGAGCAATTTCCTGTCCCTGCTGCTCCCCTTGCCCCCGCCACAAACTGATTGCTGAACTGTTCCAGCTGAATCTGGCCTGAAATGGCCCCTGACCCTCCCCAGATACTCCAGTTCTCAGCTGTGCAGCATTGGGCCCCTTCTGGGCAGGAGCTGTTTCCTCTGCTGTGCCCCTTCCCCGCTCCCGTGTGCCGTGTTGTACAGAGAGCCTGTGTGTTCCTGTGCCTCCTGCCCTCTGGAGCAAGCCATGAGGGACTGTGTGACATGAGGCTCTGTGCCGGGCCCACCGGGCCGTGTTTGCAGCACAGTGTGCTTCACCCTCCCTCCTGCCCAAATCTGCCCTGGGAAGGGGCTGCCGTGCCTTGTTGGGATCCCCAATGCCTTGGTTCTCTGCAGCTGCAAGCTGCCCTGTTTTGGGATTGTTTCCAGTTCTTAACGTTGTCTTTTCCAGAAATAACCTTTGGGCCCTTGCTGAACAAGTCCCTGCGATTACTGGCCTACACTGGATGATGGATAAAACTTCTGTTGCCGCAGAGCCCTATCTGGGACTGCACCTGAGAGTTTGCTGATCGGGTTGACTGATACCCGTGCCCTGTACTCTCATTCCTTTTGTTTATTTTAGCATCCTGATGAGGTTTTCACAGAGCCTAATTGAAGGTTTGCATTTTTGCTGCACGTGAAGCCCTGTGCACTGCTCTTATACCCGAGTGTGAGGAAGGCAGGACAAACTGCCTGTTACTTCTCTTCCACGTCTTCCCTCTGGTTGTTTGCAGAGCGTTTGAGACCCAGATGACACGGCTGGAGGCAGAGTTTGTGCGCCGGGAAGCACCACCCTCCTACGGGCAGCTGATTGCACAAGGACTCATCCCCCCCGTTGAGGACTTCCCTGTCTACAACGCCTCACAAGTACAGAGACACCAGAGCCAGTGAACCCACCAGCCAAATGGCTATAAATTAGATAGAATCAGTCGGAGCTGTATTCTTTTCAGTAGCTGTGCTAATTATATGAGAGTCCTATAAAAATGCATATGTTTTGCTTGGAGCTGAAGAACCAGTTAAGCATCTTGGAGCTGTGGGTAGTGTTGAACATGTTAAGTGTGTTTGCTGGGGAATAGTAGTGAGATAAGCACACTCTGGTTTGCTGTGCATCAAGATAGTGTGAACAGAGACAGAGAGAAAGGTCAGAAAGTAAATAGAAAGAAGGCTTTTCAACCCGAAACTGTAACATGCCTGAAGCGATAAGAAAATAAGGTCTCTAGCAGCAGTTTTGGGAAATTCTGGTATTATCTTTCATTTACAGATACATTACACTGAGAAGCAATTAAGTCATTCTTCTCTTTCATTGCCGAGTTCTCAAAAATCTCCTGTGCCCTGTTGAAGGTGTCCAACTGTGATACAGCTCCTAGTGTGATAAAGCTCTTGCAGTTTGTTACTCGAGTGAGGAGTAGTTTGCTTTGGCCTTTCTTCTCTGCTGTTGTCATTGGCTTTTGAGGGTCCCCTGCTATTGCTGGTGGTGGAGGACTGGGCGGTCAGCAGTCTGGTTCTTCAGTGGTGATCTGATCACCCGAGTGGAGCATCTTCCTGGGTGGACAAGGAGAGCTTAAGCTCATAAAGACTAAGGGAGAGTCTCTGGGTACAGGCAGAGCTGTCTTTGGTGTTCTGTAACAGTTCACTAGAAAATACGCATTTACCAAGGAAGTGCAGGGATCAAGTCTGAGAGCTCTGGTAAGGTGGAGATATCAGTGGAAAGAACAGGGCTTAGGAGAAGTCTTTTGAGTACGTGTGAAACCAGGGTTTGTTATGTCTGTGTTACAGGCCTCTGTGCTGCAGAACATCCGAACAGCCATGAGGAGGCAGATGAGACGACACTCGTCACGACGGAGCTCATCTCGGCGGCGCTTGGGCAGGCTCTGGAACAGACTCTTCCACAGACCTCGGGTGAGGGGACAGATCCCGCTCCTGACACCTGCCCGCACTTCACAGACCACCCTGGGCGATGGAATCATCAACCGTGCCGATGGGCCTGCTCGGAGTCCTCCACCTTCTCCTGAAGGACCTAGTTTAGAGGCAAATGCCCATGGCCTAGCCAGGGCCCTACAAGAAGCTGGGTGCCACAGCTCGCAGCCAGAGACTGAAATCACAGAGCCATCGCCTTCAAATGTCTTACCCCATACTTGCACAGCAGCACATGCAGAGCCTGAGGCTGGACGCGCTGACAAGCCTTCGGGTGCTGAGACCTCTGGCAGTGAGCTTACCCAGCCCAGTAAAGTGGATTCAGGAAAGACTTTCAGAGATCCTTTGTCTGAAAGTGTGACAGAAACAATCCATGGAGGGTCAGCGCCCAGGAGGACTGTCCCTGAGGACAGTAGTTTAAGTAGAAGTCATCCGCTGAGTGAAGAGCCATGTAGGTTACCCTTAAAAAAGTGGGAGTCTGCTTATTCAGATGGCCCAATGAATGTTCATATCCCAGTGGATGGACAGAACCGATGTTGCCCTAACTCCTACCGGGAGGAGCCTCTGGGCATTCATGCAGCTTGTTGCCATTCTGTGGAAGTGCCAATGGTAGAGTCCTCTACTCCCCTCTCTGAAATCAATACTAGTGATGATGAATCTTTACTTGTTTGCTAATAAAAATTTTTGGTTTGGCCCTGTAAGTTTTGTAACGTCATTGCTGACATGCCAGTGCACTTTGGAGACGGGTGGTGTGTCTATGCCCTCGGCTCCGTCTCAGAACCAGCAAGTGCTGATCCCCAGGGAGGCAGAACCAGACTCACTGGGACAAGGCTTTGCCTTCGTTGCTATTCCTGAAGCTCCAGTGGGGCAGAAGTAGGTCAGTGGGGGACGTTGGGGGCCGGGAGAGCACGAGTGTGTCGCTGCGGCTTGGAGGTATCTCCATCCTCTGGTGTTCCTTCTGTGCGTTTATTCACGCTGCATTCAGGGAATTACCCTTCCTTTGCTTTTCAAGTGGTCTTACTGAAACTAGAGAGAGCTCTGTTGGAACCTGGAGCAGGCACCACTCCTAACTATGACTACTAAACTAGAAATAACATTGTTGTCTTTTTAGACATCATGATTTAATTAAAATGTAATATTTTTAATTACAAATACTTAAAAGGAAATAAAATCTTTTGTAGCATCCTCTTTATAGAAATTGCTCACTTCCTTTGCTCCCTTTAGAAACGGCCATGCATACTTTGCAGTGTCCACTAAAACCAAAGTTTCTGTGCAGAATGCTCAGAATGAGAGGAGGTCTCTGAGCTGCCACAGCTTTGTGACAGGAGGTGAGCGGAGCACATCCAGCCCCCGCTGCTGCAGTATTTCCTTTTTCTGTTGTCATATGTTACATTCCTTTCATAGTGAGGTTCTGAAGGTTGAAGAATTCTTTGCCTTCTCCCCACCTTCTTTTTCCCCTTGTCCCTTCTGTTTCCAGGGACTTTTATGACTGTGCCACTTTGGGTGTGCCCTGAAGGATGCTGAGGCTTCACAGCTCCTGTTGCTGCAGGAGGAAGTGCTGAGCACTTGGTAATGGTCAGGCTCAGACTTCTATTTTATTTTGAAATAAAATCTGCTTCACAAGCTTGCTTGTAAATCTGCTACCTAGGTGCAGATGTATATATCAGGTTTTTTTTTTATTTTTAGAGGATGCTATTTTGTTTTATTTTTCTTTCAAAAACTGAAATAGGTCATTTTCAAAGCCAACGCTGTGTGCATTGCACAACACTTAAATGTAAACTGGTGCCTTTTTGTGTAATTAAAAGGAAGTTATTTAGCTGGAAGAAGGGTGACATTGCTTAGCAGGAGTGACACTGCCCTGTGATACCTTGGCCCTGTCGCGGTGTTGGCCGGGCTCCCCCGTGCCCTAAGGAGCTCAGCTTCAGCTCCCACAGGACGCAGGGACAAACTGAAATGCTTTATATAGAGATTAACAAGGAGATTGGTGATGCTGCTCTGTAAATGGCCGAGTGCTCTGAAACCTTTTTATTGCTGTAGGAATTCAAGTTGCCCAAAGTTATGAACTGACCTGGTCACGCTGAGATGGAGATGGGCTCTGCTGCCCACCGGACCCCCCGGCTGTCCTCTTGCAGTGAGTGGCTGAGTTTACATCAGAGTCTCAAAGATGGTTTTCCTGTAAGTGGGCTATATTTTGCCCTAGATCTTTTATTAGGACTCCCTTTGGGAGTGCCTGAAAAAGAACAAGGAATAGGACTTTCACTTCACCAAAATGTAACGTGGAGGAATTAAATTGATTTTTTTCCTTTTTTTTTTTAATCCTCTTCAGTTGTAAATTGGTTTCATTCTGTGCACTCCAGAGACAGAAGATTCAAACTCCTTTAGGGCATTAATAGCAGGAAGGGCCTGTGGCAAAATGCGTAACAAGAAAGAGTTGTAGTTACATAAAATAAATATTGCTCAGTCATTTTTTCCAAGTGCTTCTGGGATCAGAATTCATTTAATCAAAGGAAATGTAGTTTTGACGGATCTTGCTTTCATGGCATTTGAAAACATTTTAGGTACATTCCACCTTTAGAAGGCCACATACTGTAGTCATTGCACTGCCAGGGTTGTTCGTATCAAAGGCTACAGGCTTTGATGTCTTTTTGGTCTGGTTTTTTTTTGTTTAGGTTTTTTTTTTTGTCTAAAGGTAATTTTAAGTACATTGAATTGTATATGTAATGTAGTTAATTATAATTGGGAGAAAGATTATATTTCAAGGTTAGTATTGTGCAGATGTGAAGGACCTTAGAAATAAGTATGTATTTAATTGTTACAGAAATGTATTTCTGTAATAAAATAATGTTGGTCATACTATGCCTTAAACTATCAAAGCTCTTTAAGTTGAAATATGTATTCAGAATCCTGCTATGCTTTAGGAACAACCCTGAACAGCTAACACTGTATTTTATTTTAAGATGTGTAACTTCACATTTCTTACATATATCGTACTTATTTTGTGCACTGATCCATTTGGTAACTTAGTGGAAATTTCATTGAGAAGGCTTTATTTTTGGAAACTTAAAAAAACCAACAGGTTAATGAAAATTTGATGCTTGAAGTATACAGAAATGTTCCCAGCCCTCACTACTGGAATTTGTAGCCTTGCATCAATGAGAGACACAAGCCTGGGGCTCCTTGTAAGCACCTCTTAATCTGCCAGACAGTATTCTCCCCCAGCTCATTCCTTGGAGGAGAGAGTCACAAATCTATGGTTAATTTTGGGGAAGAAACCCCAGAGCATTGCAGGGTCTGGTGCTTTGGCCCTTCCTCTCCCCAGCGTCGGGTGCCGCATCAGCCATCTCGAGGACACCCACCTCCTCTTTGGGTATGCTGCTGCCCTGTAGGCACAACTTCCTCAAACTAAAGAAAAAAAAAAAGAAAAAATGTGGGAAACTGGGACTGTGCCAGACGTGAAAACAAAGATCTCATTATTACGTTTCTTTGCTCAGTGGAAAATATCACACTTCAGTCACTAAATAGCCTAAAGTTAATCAGCTAATAACCTTGGTAAAATTTTTGTTATTTTAATAATGCTTTTCTGCACTCTTTTAAGATTTTTGTAGACAGAAGGAAACACAGTATTTAAGGTGGCTTTTATTGTTTGTTTTTTTGGGTTGTTTTAAAAATACAAAACTCCCCAGTCCAAGCAGAGAACCCTCCCTAAAACTCTCTCTGCCTAGAGAAGAATAGCGACAGTGGTTTGAGGAGAACGGGAACACAGAGGCAGCACTAAGGGATCAGTGACCCCCCCACTGTTTTCTCTTACTGCTGTTAACACATGGGGAATATTGCTGTTTGAAACTCTGGCACCTTCCAGCTTGTGTATGACTGTAACATCCTGCAAATGTACTTGTTTTCTTTTTCTGTTCTCTGCTTTTTAAAAAATTTTATTTCCATGTTGTATCTATTCATTTAGAGGTAACATTTTACCACGACGTTTGTACCGGTGTGTGGTTCAGGTGTGCCATCATGGTTGCTGGTGTCTCCTGGTTCCTGGACAATGATACTAAGCAAATAAGATGCTGGGCATCATCGTACTTTGCTCTCGCTTTGGATCTACTAATTTTTAATAAAATTTCACGTGCCCAGAGACTGTGGGTTTCTGACTGTCACTCAAACACCGACGATCGAGGGTGTCTAAACTGTACATCCACAGCTTTTGTTTGACTCTGACCCTGCGTGTGCTGACCTGTAGCTCAGTATGTGACATGAATATGAAGGGTGAGGTTAGGTTTGGTTTTTGGTTTGTGTAGTTTTGGTTTGGTTTTTTTTGTTGGTAGCTGAAACTGTGGAGGTGCATCACTTCTTTAGGTAGTGCTAAGATTTCACAGGTACTAGCAATTCACATTGCATACGACTGCCTTTACAATGCACATATGCATATACCCTAAATAACAAAAAAAAGCCCTGAAGTGTACAGGTGATTAAAAAGCAAACCCCAATAATTTCTGAAGTAGAGCCTGTTGTCCCCATGGTCAAAGGCAGCGCCACTTGAGCTGATGCTTCCCCTTCCCATAAGAGGTTCCACTCAAATATGAGGAGAAACTTCTTCACAGTAAGGGTGACAGAGCCCTGGAACAGGCTGCCCGGGGAGGGTGTGGAGTCCCCTTCCTTGGAGATTTTCAAGACCCACCTGGATGCTCCTGAGTAACATGCTCTGACAAGCTCTAGGCGATCCTGCTTCAGCAGGGGAGTTGGACTAGATGATCTCTATGGTCCCTTCCAACTCTAAAATTCAGTGAAATTCAGTGAAATTTACATGTGTGCGTAAGTACACACAAAACCACTCCTTTTTCTTTAGGTAAATATGTATTTTAATCTCTTATGATTAACAGCTTTATACAGAGAGAATAGCATAAGTTGTGTTTCTTTTTAGTGCCTGCCATCTGACAGTTTGGTGAGAGATGGATAGATATTTAAAAATAAAAAAAAAAATCCTTTGAATAATACATTGTGTTAGAAAGATATGTTCCTTGAGCTTGCTCCTTATTTTGAGTTTATTCTTAAATCTTTGTAGAGCATGTGGTACTTGACACACTAAGAGATTAATGAATCCTTAATTTTTGTACCAGGGCCTGTAACACACAGAAAGATACTTTTAAAATGAAATTCCCATATCTGTTACCAAGGCTACTGAACCTGGTAGTTTCTGTTTTCAAAAGTTGCGAAAAAATAGAAGCGATTCACAATATTGCTCGGAGCTGTTCTTGCATTTTGCATTTGAATTCTGTGATTTTCAAAAGGTTCTTTGGTGTGAAAGTGGCCATATTGCTGCAGCAGCAAGCCTCTATATATTAATTAAATATGTGAACTAGATTTTTTTTTCCTAGTGTTTGCAACAAATAAAATATGCAAAACACCTTCTAAAGAGCATCTGATGTGAGAACGATTTAGGCTTGTTACTTGGCTGAGCACAGCTGAAATGGGGAGTTTGCCTCTGAAGCAGAGTGACATCAGCTGATGCTGGTAAAAAGGAGAAATGCTGGGCTTTGTTCTCCTCTTTCTCTCCAGTTCCCACCGCTGACCCGCTGCAAACCCCTCCACACCTCCGTCCTCCCCCGTTGGTACCTGCATCCTGCTGGGTTCCCATGCAACGAGCTCTGGCCCCAGCCAGGATAAGGAAACCCAGCTCTGCCTTTGCAAAAATGCTTCAAAATTGAGATACTTGAGATTTGTATCACTACTTCTGTGTGTTTCTTTCTGTGTCACCAGACGAGGATCAAACAGGCTGTTGATTTTGTGCCCTGGGTTCTCAGGTCTCAGGGGGTCGGTGTGGAGTGCAGGGACACTGGGGCCGGCCGTGCCGGGGGCCGCCTGTGGAAGGGTGATCTTCTGGGATGTAACGCGTGTTACGTGGGGATTCAGCGCACCCAGGGGCCGCAACAGGGATTTTCCTGCTGGCATGGGTGTCCAAGGGGCTCCTCACTATCTCTTGATTTCACCACTTTGATTTTTGCAGTGGGAGCTGCCCTACTTTTGAAATGTCTAAATTTGTGTGTCTCTGATGGACCCTCATGGCTGCTAAAATCAGTATTCCAAAGCTGTATCTGTGCTGCTTTCCCCTGCTGAGCAAGTACGCTGCCAGAAAAACACAACCAGTGCCTTATTTTATATTTTATTTCTTTTCTTTTCTTTTTTTCTCTCTTCTTTTTTTTTTTTTTAGGGAAAAAACTAAGGATGCCATAAAGGGTGTAGCTCATTTTATGGGCTTCACTATTGGAGCTCTAAAAACATTTTTTTTCTTTTTTTTTCCAGAAAAACTTTTTGCAAAAATTAGCATGTAAACAAGAAGCCACTTCAGCCTGGGAGGCCGTGTCGCTATTTCCTCACAGCCGTCTCGTTCACTGGTGGCCGAGAGTGGGCCGAGGGTGCTTCCTCCTCCTCGGCAGCTTCCCCCTGAGGGTAGACCACAAAACACAGCTTCTGTCCCCAGGGAAAAAACTAAGGATGCCATAAAGGGTGTAGCTCATTTTATGGGCTTCACTATTGGAGCTCTAAAAACATTTTTTTTCTTTTTTTTTCCAGAAAAACTTTTTGCAAAAATTAGCATGTAAACAAGAAGCCACTTCAGCCTGGGAGGCCGTGTCGCTATTTCCTCACAGCCGTCTCGTTCACTGGTGGCCGAGAGTGGGCCGAGGGTGCTTCCTCCTCCTCGGCAGCTTCCCCCTGAGGGTAGACCACAAAACACAGCTTCTGTCCCCAGCAGGTCATGGACTCTGCGAAGAGCAAAGGTGCAGGTGGTTAATGGGGATGCTCAGGCTCTGCTCAGCAGAAGCGCAGTGCTGGGGCCATCCGAAGAGACCGAACGTACATCCCGCCGGGAGGGAAGCAGAGAGGGGGGGAGGAATCCATTCATTAGTCCTTTTGCGAGAGCTCATTTTGCCTTCATGTGCTTAAAGTTGCACACCTGTATGTCTGCTCCAGGCCGGGTGCCATGGGCGAGTTGAGTGGGTGGGCAGTTGCACAGGGGCACAAGAGGAGGCAGAAGTGAGCACTGCAGTTGCCCAAAGGCAAGCACTGCCTGGCCACTTTGTGCCCACAACCAAGAGCAGCTGTGGGGCTCGTGTGGCCAGTTCCCTGGCTTTTTGAGTGCCCTTGCACCCGAGGTTAACAGATCCCTGCAGCCCTGAGCAGCCCCAGGAGCACAGTGAGGCACCGCGGCACTGCCTTACCTATTAGCCTATTTACACACTTTGGTTTATTTCTCCAGTAGACTCCAAGGAAAAACACTGGCACTCCAGTTAAAATGATAATGAGTCCAACGCCACAGACGACCGGCTCAGAGTATAAGCTGAAGATCAGCAGAAATGCCCAAAATGCCAGGTAAGTGATGGGGATGAGGAGATTCACCTACCAGGAGAGAGCAGAGCAGAGCAGAGCACGTCATGTCCCCCTTCCCTCCACCACTGTTGTCCTCTCTGCCCATCCTGGCAATTTCACAAGGGGTCTGCCTGTGTGTCCCGTTTCTATACTCATGGCACTTCGGGACATGGTTTGGATCTTAAAGCACTATCACTACATCAAAAACCAAACCCTCCCTCAAACCAGGAGGATGGAGAGCTCAGTGTGCCTGTCCCACCCTTTGCATCACTATTGCAACCAAGAGATTTAGCTTTAACATTGTCACCTTGATTGGTCTGAAGATTTTGGGTTTCTTCCAGCGCAATACGATCAGGCCTATAATTGTCACTCCGTAGCAGAGGTAGTTGATAAATGACACGTAATTGATTAGCGTGTATGTGTCTCCAACAAGCATGATTATGAGAGTGGCCAAACACTGCAAAGAGAGAGGCACAGCCTTACTTTGGTCATTACTAGAAAAGGTGGCTTAAAACAAGCAAAAAAACATAAAAGCAGTTGAACTCCTTTTGTCTCTGGCCCCTGCTGGGCACGACCTTTTGGTCTGTTACTCCAGGCTCCCTTTTTGCTTATGTCCCTTTTTCTGAATTGGCTGTTTCAATAGCAAAGGCCTCTTGGGAAGGGGGGCTTCTGCTCCAGCAACCAAGCACCACCGCAATCAAATGGCCCTTTGGTCCTTCCATTCCCCCGTTCAAAGCATCAAAGGCTTGGCAGGGGGATTTCAACACTATGAGCAGTGTCCCACAAAATGGATGTAAAGCAGGGCTGTGTTTTGTATCGCTGTGATGTAAGGTGTTCCCTGCTCTCCTCAGGCCGGCGCACAGTGTCACACACAGACCACCCTCTCCTGCTGCCACGGGGCTTTGCAGGAACATCACTGGGAGCAGTGGGATCTCGTTGGTGGGTGGGTGACACCGAGGTGTGAGCCCTGCTCCCGTCATGGCGGTGATCCCGGGGTGGCAGCAGGCACAGAGGGACCCGCTGCTCCCCCCGACGCTGGCCGCAGTCGCACGCAGGCAGGAGAAATGGCCGCCCCCCACCATCCTGCAAAAAAACCCCTCAGTCTGTTTATTTTACATTTAGCTTGGCCTCTTGATTTTTGAAGGGATTAGTAAAAATACAGGTCTCCCTGGTGGTGTTAAAAAGGCCTTTCTCCACATACAAAGAAACTTTTCTCCATGCAAAGACCTAGGTATGATTCACTGGAAGAGAAAAAGGAGCCTGATGTGTTAATTGGGTTTTGCCTAAAGTCTGACCCCATTTGCTCTTGTAGCTGCCTACACTGTATTATTTTTATATTTCTATTTGTTAAGAGATTAGTATTTCCCAGCAGCATTTGATATGCCCCTGGTCCGCAGCACTGCAAGATGTTTTGCTCATTGAGAGTGAGTAACTCTGGGAGCACTTTGTCCTCTCCCTGCCGTGGCTTTGGTGGCAGGATTGAGAGCAGCCCTGCCTGAGTGGGAGTAGCAGGGACTGTGGGGACTTCCAACTGTCTGTGGAAAGCAGGCAAAATTGGTCAAAAGAGCTCATCTCTTCTTACATGAAGTATCTCTGTTTCAAAAGCCAGTCCCTCAGTTTGGGTTTGAGGGGGCGGTTGGGAGCCAGAGGGGTTATTCCCAAGGCCGCAGTCAGAGCTGCTGGGCCAGGGCCCACCCGCAGCACTCGAGGCACATGCGTGTCTGCTCTGGGGTAAAACGTGGTCTCCCAAGGACTTTTCCAGCTCTCATGCCTGTGATTCAGTATTTCTAAAAGCAGGTTTCAGGGCGACAGGGCTGGGACGGTAAAACTTACGCAGACGAGCAGGGCAGGGATGGGCGTGCAGTGCTTGACGTGGATCATGGCAAGCAAACTGGGCAAATGGCCTTCCCGGGCACCGGAGAAACACAGCCTGCAAATAAGGACAGCAACACTGAACCCACCGGGCGTGCAACAGCCCCTTCAACATCTAGCCATGTCTCTATCTCAACCGCCATGGAAGGGAGCTGCGGTCTGTGGGTGCTGGGCTGTGGCTGGGGAGATGACTGGAGACCCACTGCCTGCCTGACCTCCCTTAAGGTATTTAAACTAGACCCTTCCCTACGTGAGGCCTCTAACAGTTAATGTCATCTGTGACATGACCGGCTCTGAGACATGGAATTACCTCTGAGGAGGAGAACGGGAACCTGTCCAGTTCCTGTCTGCTGGCCAGCATTGCCTCCCATCCAGGGTGGGATGAATGCCACGATGGCGGTTGTGTAGTGATCAGCCGTGCATGGCCAAGGCATGGCCAACCCCTCAGTGATAACATTTCCAGTGCCAAAAGGGGTTTGGGTGAGGTTTAATGTGCCTTAAGATTTCACTTTTAAGTGCGTAACCTGTTACATACGTGCTTAGATTTGTTGCATCTCATATTCATGAAATTGCTGAGATAAATAACTTTCTTGAGGGACTTAAAACTTGAGTAATTTCCTCAAAAAAATTTTTATAACTTTTTAATTAGGTTCAGAGAGGCCAATTAGTACAAATAGCCTTTAAAGACTACAATATAATAGACTTTACAGATTCTGGCCGCACTATCAGCAGTGTGCATGCAAAACATCTTGCCTGAGAGGAGTTTTTCCAGCCTGGGAATGAAAATGTCTGTGACTGGAAACAGCACCAGGCCCTGAAACTCCTCTTTGAGCGAAGCACAGTTTAGCTTGCAGCTACTGGAACTTTATTGATGTAAAATGCCTTCGGTTCCTCACTAAAGCCATGTTTGGCTCCCACTGTGAGTTATTCCACATCTGCAGATGCTTTCAGTAGCTCATACGGATTATTTTGCAAGAGATTCCATGATTCAACATTACATGTGCTGATTCAAAACAGAGCAATTCATAACCGAATATATCCAACGCGCCCAGCAACAGCCTCATGCTCTACAACATCCAAAACGTCTAGCTAGCATTTATTTAGCAAAATAAATTAAAACAGCCCCTCCCCAAATTAGATAATGTTCATAAAATTGTACTCCATCTAACCTTGATGAGGTAAAAAGGTATCCATTTATTCCTCCAAATGTAGATAGGGCCACTGAGACTGGCATAACCCAGGAAAAATAGCCCAGTAACTTTTCACCAAATGTCTAAAGCAACAGAAGGCAGAGAAACTGAAATACACTGCAAAGCACAGAACTGAAATCAAAGTGTATTTTAGACATCCAGGGAATGGTTTACTTACTACCGCCACAGCGTTGGAGGACAAGAGCTCTTGGGGTGACATGGCAGTGAAATATGCAATGTTGGTGAACGTATACACGAATGTCACCAATGGGATGGATATGAATATGGCACGAGGTAGGTTCCTAATAAAAGAATTAGGAGGGCAGATAAGAAATTACAGTCATGCACAGCGAGACCATGACACCCGTGTACGGCCCGGGGAGGGGGTCACCCAGCTGGATGGGTTCATGGCTGTTTCTCTGGAGGGAAACGCACTTCCATCAGCTCTAATGTGACCTGCTGCAGGATGGAGATATGAAATGCCACGTCGGCAGGGGAGCTCCCTGGGACAGAACCACCAGGGCTCCCTTTGGGCCATGGGCTGGGACTGAGGCACTGTGCTGCTGAAAAACAAAATAGCCGCTTCTCAGCAGCCCCATGTACAGGCACCAGTGGTGAAATGAAACGCCTGGTTTTGCTGTACCTTCACCCGCCCCGGGAAGGAGCAGGACCCTGTTGTTCAAGTGGCTGCCTCAGGCCATCCCATGCCATAAACCTGGTCTGGCCACGTGGCACCAGGGCAGCTTTCAGCCCCACGGAGGTACCTGACCTCCCATCCAGAGACCTCCTTAGAGGCAGACACCTGAACTGGTCTGGGTCTAATGCAACAATGCATTTTTCTTTGTGTGTCATCTTTGGAAAAAAGGTTTTTAAAAATGTATTTAACCTTTGGGATTTTGAATGGGTTTAGGAAACATGGGAAGTGGTTTTGGTTATCCAATTTTTTTTTTTTTTATGTTTTACTTTCCTCTCAGAGGCTGCAAAAACAATAAAAAAGGCCTTTCACTCCTTTTTCTCTTTATTTGTCAACTAAAGCCATATTTGCTTTATTTAAGTTGTAACTTAACATTATTCAGCTCTGAATTTGTGACAGTCCATTCAAATGTTGATGTTTTATTGAAGGAACACATTACCACGTGTTCTTTATTCCTGGCAATATCTCTGGGCATGCACTCTGCCACTCACTAGTGATGGTGTGTGCAGAGTGGCTTGTAGGGCTGCAGCTTAATTTCATTCCCATCAAGGCTGTGCAATATCTTAAATTTCTCCTTGTTTAATTGCTGTGTGCATTGTATGCTCAGAAATAACTAACTTTCCAAGAGCTGCTCTCAGCATTTGTTGTTCACTTTAACAGCGCAGAAATGTTGAAATATTTGAGATTTGTTTTACTAAACTAAAATTCACTTTCCCTCCAGCTTTCCCAGCCTGCTCATGATAAATCATTCCTGAGCCCCTGCCCATAGCCAGGACCAGAAGCAACCTGATGCCTGTGGCCCTGGCTGTGCTGGGGCAGGGAGCGCTGCCTTCACCACCCAGCTTTCTAATCTTCTCTTCCAGGTGTCTGTGGAAGATCCCCTTTGGGTGAAAAAGCAAAGCAACTTTCAGTGTAATTCAGTATTTTTCTAATAAAAGTGATTCTCTCTATAGATAATTAATTGTGTGGCATCTCATCAATGGTTAATATCTCTCTCCTTTAGAAAGACCAGTCCCATAGACATGGAAGGATGTCGCTACAGCTTATTAAATGAATAATATTACCAGATGGCTCTGATGTCTCAGCACTTCAAGAAAATGCGGATGGCATGGAAATGGATACTTGCCTGCGGGGATCAACCAGTTCTTCTGTTACGTAGTTCAAGAAGTTCCAGCCACTGAATGCAAATGACCCTTGAAGAAAAGCTAATGCTAAATGCCCCACAGATGGAGTCATCCAAAAATTGAATGCGTTGCTTGGTGTCAGCTCTTCGTAGTTTCCTGCACAGAGAGCGCAAGCAAGAGGTTAAGCCAGCCCTACCTATACCAGAGACACCAGAAAATAGGTAAACTTTTGCTTCTTATTCTTTATTTTTATTCTTCGTTCCTTATTGGGTTTGGGACATCATGCTCCTCATGTCATGGTGGGCTGGCATCACACTCGCGGTGCTTCTGCAGGACGGTGTCCCAGGGAGGTGGCTCGGGCTGTTGGCACGGGTGTCCCTTGCTGCCATCGGTGTCACCGCTGCCGCTCATCCACCCTCTGCCATCCTGCACTGTCTGAGGATGGCTCCTTGGCGGGGTAAACGCCTACCTGTTCATAATGCTTTTCTTTTACAAGAGTTTGGTGCTGTTTAGTAGAAATACTGAAAAATAAAATGTCTATGGGGCTGGAAGATTTGTCAAATTGTGGGGCTGTTACCACTGAGAATACAAGTTTCTGCTCTCTGTAAATGACATATTTCATCTTCCTTTATATGACTCACCACATAAGTGATAAAAACATTGTCTTTTGTATTCTCTGCTTTCCATTAAGTTAATGAATCAGCAAGAGGTTTTTTTTTTTTTTCCTATTTTTAATGTTGTAAGTGACTTTTTGTAGGAAATTGGACTAGTGCCTAAAATGAAGCAGGTGTCTTCCTGCCCTGGGCAAGGCATCGCTTCTGCATTTTACACCCAGAGCACTTAAAATTTAAGCAACATACAACAGAATAAAAAATTTCAGTAACTGTTCCAAAACATCCTTGGCTGCCCTCCTTTATTCTACCGAAACCAACAAGGTGGGCCGGGAAGGGGCTTGTTTAAGGGGGGATACAGCTGATTTCTCTGTCATGCCATGCTCTCCATGGCTGAGTGTGCAGCCCCACAGCCCAGCTAAACCCAGCGTTTCTTTGGGTTGGTTTGTAAGGAGGAAACAGTACAGTTAAGAGGACAAAATTAAGTCTATCGACAGTACCATACCCGTGTTAGAGCTGTCTCACAGAGTACCTTTAAAGATCTGTATGAAGCCCACAATAATGATAAGGGTCAGGGCTAAGAGTTTTCCTGCTGTAAATATATCCTGAATGCGCGTTGCCCATCGAACACTGGAGCTGTTCACCCAGGTCAGGAGGACTGGAGAGCAAAAGACGGAATTCAATGAAACGAAATTATGTTTATTCAAGAACACACAGTCAAAGCATTGACAAGCACAGGCTGAGGCACACGTTGCTGCAGGGAGCTCCAGCATGGCTGGGAGGGAGGGTGAGGTGGGGACTCCCGGCTGCAGGAGTGTCCAGGAGTGCCTGAGCCCTGCTCGATGCACAGGGATCGCCACCCTCCCCTGTGGCTTTGGTCCCCACAGTGCTGGGTTGCTTTTGCCAGCTCCATTGTCAACCAATGCAGGGCCTATGGCGTGTGGCACTTCCTGCACGCTCCTATTCGTGAGTGTAAAAGAAACTAGGAATGGTGGTGGGTGACCTGTGCTGACGGGTAACCCATACTGGTGGGTGACCCATGCAAGTGGGTGACACGTACTGGTGTCTGACCTGTGCCAGTGGGTGACCCATGCTGTGCGCCCGTGTCTCTGTGGGGAACACAGCACTGCCCCATCCCACAAGCTCACCTGCTGCCACTTCCCCAGGACCTGGGGGGATTTGGGTGATGTTTTGCCCCACTCCAGCCCACCATGTGTGCTATGGGCAAGTGGGAAGGGACTGAATATGCCACTCTGGTCACGGTGCCTGTCCTGGTCCCTCCCTGCTTGCCTTTCGGGTTGTGGCCGAGGCCCCAGCCTGGCTGGAGCGGCCCTTGAGTGGTCCCATACAAAACCGAGGCAAGCTTTGTGTGTGCGCAAGAAGCAAATACTCACGTAAACACACCATGGAGAGGATCCTGGAGGCATTATAGGGGGGGATACAGTTAGGGAAGACGGGCTGCAGGACATAGTTCGAGAAGGTCAGCGCAATGACGGCCAGACTGGTAGGGTACATGATAAGCACTGCGCTCCACAGCAGCAGAAACCTGAAAACACAAGAAAAACCACAAGAAGCAGCGCTGGGGTGTGCTGGAGGAGGTAATGCATGCTGTGCTGTGCTGCACTTTGGGACTGCTCCCGAGGCACTGGGACCAAGTGCCTTCGTCCCAGCCACACCTAACCATCACCTCTGTGTGCCTCTCCTCACCCCTTTTCCCACAATCCCAGTGCAATCTGCATTTTAAGTTAAACATTTTAAAGCAATCAGAGTTTATGGGCGTATTGAAGAGTGAGGACTATGCCCAGTGGGCACACTTTGATTTAACTCTGTACCTCACAATGAAAGCATATCTCTTGCTCCCAGGCTGATGTGTAACCCCCGCGGGCACATTGGAGGCATCTCTGAAGGGTTTCAGCAGGGCATGGGCCAGCTGCACTCTTGGGGCTACCACCGGCTCCCTGTGGGTCACGGGGGGGTCCTTGTCACCCTTCGTGTTGGCTGTGTGACTTAGAGCAGCAGTATTCTGTGACTGCCCAGCTGGGGCCACCCCAGACAGTTGCCTGCATCTCCCCACAGCTGCAGGCAATTGCACCAAATGAGGTTCCCTTGCAGATATAAAGTGTGAAATTTTTTTTGGTTTCTCACTCTGAGAAAAGGAAAACAATACTGACCTTATAAAAGCAGCAGTGGATCTGGTTACTGTTTTGAAATATTTGAAGTACTATTCTTTCTGTAGTGAGAAGTAGTCATTGCAAGAAAGTGAAATCCTTCCTGCTGTATACATGTGCACACGGATACATACATAGTAACTCATTCATATATATCCATAAATGCAGTGTGCAGGGGTGCCCAGCACAATGAGGATCAGAAATGATGTTTCCAATAAGACAGTATAGTTTCTTGATTACATGGGCTGCTCTTTGGAGGCTGCTCCCTCCCAGCCTGTGCCAGCCCTTAAATTTGGCACAGCTGGGGGTCCTAGGTCCCTTGACCTAGGGGAGGGAGCGAGTGCTGCTCCCCGGCTGCTCCCCGGGCTGAGGTGGTGAGTGTTTCTCAGTCCTGTCCTTTACTTTGCCTTGTTGTTTCTAGGAAGCATGGGGCAATCTCACACTTCCTTTTTCTTATTAACTACCAGAGAGTTAATTTGGTAAATGGGCGTGATGCAAGAGCTGGTTACCTCCCCAAATGGCACTATTGTTTTTAAAACTTAGAGTTTTATTTCCTTTTGTCCTGGGTTGAGGACACCTTTCCCTTTATTTTGTTGTGTGACTCTTTTTTTTTTTACTTTTCTTCCACTCTCCGCCCCCCCCCCCCAGTTTTCTTCTTTTTCTTTCTTTGTTC
>NW_015090842.1:279614-298562 GCF_001431845.1 Calidris pugnax
TTTTTTTCTTTTCTTCCTCCCTCCGCCCCCCCCCCCCAGTTTCTAATGTTTTTAATCATGGTTCAGAGCAGTTTCCTCCAGTAATTGCCTTGTGCTATTTGGTGCTGAGGGTGGTGTACCCAGTTTGGGGCAGCTCTGCAGACCTCACTTGTTGGGGGGGTTAACCCAGCTGGTCTCTGCTGCAGGCTAAATATGACTTAAAGACTGCAATACTAATTTGCTTCTAGGGTGGAGGTGCTCGGGGTGCTGAGTGAGGCCAAGTTCAGCCCTTGTTCCTGCGGGAGCCCAGCTGTGTGTGCCCACAGGGCCATGGGCTTTGGTGGGCAGAGGCCACCAGCTCTTCCTTATCACATTTCTCTTTTCATTTTTCTATACAATTCATGTAGGCTGGGAACTGTGTTCAGCTGAAATGTTCAGTGGGGAGAATGACTCTGAAAGCAGGATTTCAGGCAAAAATTGGCCCTTGCTTCTATGCTGTAATCTGGAGTGTGTTACAGTTGGTACTGGGTAGAATATGGTTTAATGGGAATGTGAATAATTCAGTAGGTTTCTGACAGTCAATTTGCTTCATGCTGAATTGAAATGCAAGCAGGAATGATAACACCAATTAAAGTAAATGCAGAATTTTAGCACAGGATGACGAAGTCGCACTGTCAATGGGAAGCTCAGATGAGAAAGGGCATTAAAATAAAAAGGAAGCTTGCCTAAGATGTAGGCCCACTTTTACCTTGTTTTTTTCCCAGGTAAATTTAAAAAAAAGCCTGGTTCTGAGAAAAAGACACCCACCCTAGTCACTGGGCTAAGGCTGAGGTCCCTGCCCATCCGGTTGCCGGGGCTGTGCTGCCGAGCACCATCCTGGCTCTCTTGACTCCGCTGGTGGCTGTGGGACCAGGACCAGGAGCTGGGGGGGCTGTTCTTGAGTTAAACTGCTTGTGGGGAGGTGGCATTTGGTGTGGCTAGCAGGCAGGAATTAATCCTGACACTCTGAGTCTTCTAGGAAGTCTTTGCTTTTAAAGCACTGCCTTTTATCATCTGTTGTGTAGGAAGAGTTAAGTGTACAATTTCCTTCGCAAAGAACAACTGTTCCAGATCAGCTATAATTAATTTGATTGACACAGGGCTGAAATTTCCTGCAGATGAAACTGAGTTTCAGATATTCTTGCTCTTGCACTGCCTGCAATTTGACAATCCTGAGGTCTGGGGGGGTGTTCTGCCCTGGCAGCCACGTGGGGGGAGCCCAGGGTCCAGCCCGAAGCAGGGAGATGCCATCCTGGCACACCTGGAGTTACTGTGTCTGGCTCTTCCAGTGGAGAGCAGGGAATCACTGCCCCGAGGGCTGAGGGGTGGCTCTGAGGGGGTCAGGAGCTGAGCCCCATCTCACAGGCTTTCTTACTTAGTAATTTACAGCGATACAAGAACCCCAGAAGTGAAATCTCTCCTTGCTGACTAAGAAGTGATCAGATCCTTAGAAACAGGCTGGAGCCATCTGAATGTAGAGAAAAAGGAAGATGTAGCTCTGGTGATTTTTTTTTTTTTCTTTTTTTTTTTCCTTCCCCTGAGCATTGGAGTTTGCGTGGGAAACCTGGGCTCCTGCATGTGCTGATGGTAAAAGGGCTGGTAAAACAGCCCTCTGCCTGTATTCTGAGCAAACTGTGGCTGTGTGTAAGGAGCATCAATAGCTGCTAGTGTGATGGCCCCCACCGCTGTGGTTTTTGTTGCTGAGTCTGATCCAAAGCCCATTGAAGTTAATGGCTGTCCTCCCGTCAATGTGCATGTGCAGTAGAGAATGTCTCTAATTATATTCCCCCACCTGCAACCCCCATTTTAGAACCACACTGGAGTAAGTGATGATCCGTGGTGGGACATGCTGCTTTTGGGAAGGGGTGGCATTTATGTGGAAGTGCCAGTCATCCCTGAACCAAAACTGCACTCTTTGTAGATAGTCTGCATATGAATTTCCTCACCTGTGGAAAGAACTGAACAGCATGGTTTGATCTGAGTCTCTAATAGTCTAGTGGACTTCATGAAATTGGTTCTCAAACATATATTTGGGATGTGCCTGTACTCCCAAGAGGATATAAAATATCATGGAGTCAAAGCAGCCTGTGAAAATAGAAAATTAGTGTACCCTATTTGTGCATCATTAACGAAAGAAAAGAGTTTGAAATAGATGCTGTAGTACAGATCACCTTGTCACAGGGAAAGCTGAACTAGCTTAAGAATGTTTGGGCTATTTTGAATATTATTAATATTATCCTATATTGCTGAAAAAATTATTGACTTTTGAACCTTTAGATTTTTTGCAGCACAGAAACAATAAAAAGGTAACACAGAAGTATATTTGAAGCTTGTTTTACTTGCAGTTTGGAGTGACACTTATCAAAGCACTGGCTTAGAGCCCTGCTGATTCCAATACTATTGATTTTTAGTGAGAATATGTGCCCAGTCATCAGTCCCTGCTGGTGAAGCAGCTGTGTTCGTGGCAACGTGAGCATTCAGAAGATGTATTTATCAGAAATGCACTGGCAGGTTTTTCATGAAGCTGAATTTACTCACTGTCTTCTGCAAGAATACCTATTAAGCCTGTTATTTTTTGGGTAATGTTCCTTTTATGACTGTAGATGTGCAAGGCTGTTTGCAGGTGAGATGGGTTGTGCTCGGGCGGCTCCAGCAGCACAGGGTGTGACATGGCCCCTGCAGTCGGTGTGCTTGTACTCAAATGCTATTTAGAAAACAGATGATTTCTAAGTGAAGATGAAGGCAGGCTGTCTGCTCTCTGGTACCAGAGCAGAGCCCAGGGCAAGAGGAGCCCTGCCCTGGCCAGAGCTGCTGGGGAATGTTCCTTTGCAGGGCCAACTCCAGCCAAGGTTGGCCATCACCACTGCCCGCAGCAGTGTTCCCTCTGCTGCCCATGACTCGGAGCAGGGCTGCTGCTCTGCAGCCAGGTCTTCTGCCAGTTCAGGAGAGGGACCTGCCCTGGCACCTGGCAGTGTGATAAGGTTGTTTTTTTTTCCTTTTTTTTTTTTCTTAACTTACACAACCCACTATCAATACTGGCAAGCACAGCATCATTTACAGCCCCGTTTTTTCCTTTTGTGGACTTTACTGAGTCAGGGAGGGAAGCAAAAGTACCCATAGCTCTGCACAAGGGCAATTTGGTATTTCTAATGAGAGCAGAAAGAATGACTTTGCAAAAGCATTTTATTGACAAATGTTCCCTGTCTCTTCCAAGTCAGATATCTTTTCCACATTTAATATATTTAGTATAAACGTGTTTTCAAATTACTTTATAGAGATAGAGTACTTACCCAGCTAACCCACCAAAAATCTCTGTGACATAGGAATAATCCCCTCCCGATTTGGGGATAGTGACTCCCAGTTCGGCGTAACATAGCGAGCCAAGGGCAGCCACCCCACCGCCAAGCACCCAAATAACGAGAGCGAGTCCCACCGAGCCGGTGTGCTCCAAAACTCCTTTTGGCGAAATAAAGATCCCAGAACCAATGATATTACCTGGAAAAGGACAAAAGTTTTGCTGTGAGGTAAAAGAAAGTGAGACATGCACTTTTTTTTTTTTTTTTAAATTGAAAATAAAAGGGAAACAAACCCACCGTTCCACCAGCCAAAGGAGAGCCCCACACTAAACCCTCTCTTCTGGATTTTGCTTGGCTGTATTGTATCTGGTTGTGCCCTGGGGAAAGCCCTGTGTTTTCTCAGTAATAAAGGAGGGTAAGTGTCTGGTCAGCCCTGCTGGAGCATGGTAAGACCAGGGTGAGCATCTGTGTCTGCAGCTGGTGGTTTTGTGGCACTGGCTCTGTCACCAAGCTGCTGTCACCCCCCATGCCCAAGTACTTTATCCACCGGAGTTAGAAGCATCTTTGTAATGAAGATTTTACGTCGTCTCCTGAGAGGAATCTAAGCAAGATAAGGCCCATCTCCAGGGTGGGCTGGGAAGTCAAAACCCCCTCTGTAGCATTATCTGTCATGTATGGGCCAAGAGATGCTCTTGTCACTGGGGGGGTTTAAGATTGTGCTTGTAAAGTCATCTCAAAGCCTCAAATGTTAGAAATGAATTAATATTTTATATTTGCAATACCTGTGCTGCTTAGTCATTGCCCACAGATTTTAAAGGGATGTTCTGGGATGACTGAAATATTGGACAATGTGGACTTTGTCCTACTAATTTCGTTTAATTAGCATATGAGGGGTTGTGCTGGGTGTAGAAGGGGCATGCAGATATCACAGATGATCTTTTTTGCATGGGGCCAGGGCATGGTTGTCCTCCCAGACCAGTGGCAGCTGCTCTGCAAGAGGTGCTTCAGAGCTCCTCCGAGTCTGGAAGGAGAGATTTTTTTGTCAGTCTTGGCACTTTGAGCGATACCTGAATAGCACGTCCCAAAAGGATGTGAAGACCCTGCTTTGTAGGACTGTGCTAAGGGCTTTCTTCTTTTATGAGTTACTATTAAAATCCTCACTGACAGAATTGAGTTTCAGCCTGTCCTGTTGAGCAGCATTTCTTACCAGTGTAGACACAAAGATAAAATACTGGATACCGGTCATTAATGAGGTCTTGTCATCTAAACCAGCTTCTTGGCAGCCTTTGAACCTGCGCCTCATCAAATCTAAGCTCTCCGCCTCCCCTCTGCTTTATAAATGCCTTTCAGCCTGCAATGTATAGTAAGTTCCCTAAATACTTCTAGTTATGCACAGTTTTGCTAAGCTTGGCTTCAATTCTATCCTCATGTTTCTTAAAGCAGCTTCTGGAATGGTGGCCCATCCAGCCTCTGCCCTGGCGCTGCTCGCA
Source organism: Calidris pugnax (assembly GCF_001431845.1). Taxonomy (NCBI): domain Eukaryota; kingdom Metazoa; phylum Chordata; class Aves; order Charadriiformes; family Scolopacidae; genus Calidris; species Calidris pugnax. The sequence continues at coordinate 284,419 of NW_015090842.1, forward strand.
GGGAGCTGTGTGTGCAGCACGCGTGTGGACGCAGACACGCTACCTGTGCTTGGAAACGAGATTAAGGTAGAAAATAGACCACTCCAGCAACCAATGAGCAGGGTGTTTTACCCGAGCCTGGAGCTCAGCCTGTCCCCACAGCCGCGCTCGTGGCCCCTGTGGCTGGGTGGCTGTCACCCGCTGTTCTTGTGGCACCACCGAGCCCAGGAGGTGGGACAGAACCAAACCAGACTCCAACGGGTGTGAGGGGGGTTCGGGCTGCTGTCACCCATGATCCCTCTCCAGTGGTTACTGGCAGCAGGTCCCACATCAGGCTTTTGCCAAACAGGGTGCAAGAGCCCCCATCCTTAACCATTTCCAGCCCTTTATCTGGTTACCTGGGGCATCTTTGTGTCGTACGTTTGATGCTGAGCCCTGGCACGGGTGTCCCAGACCAGTCGCACTCACAGCGTGCACTTTGTGCCCAGGTCAGTGCCTTGAGCTGACCTCAAACAGTCAGGAACCACGGAACCCACCCCAAAATCAGGGAGTGGGGCTTTAGTGAAAACCCCAATGTTTTCAGCTCGCCTCTGGCTTTGGAAATATTAGAGTGCATTTGGGGTCAGGTTTGGATATTTTTCAATGTAACCATGGGAGGTGAAAATCATTCTTTAAAGAAAAGCTGACTTTTCATTAAAACATATCAAGAACTGCATTTTAAGTGAATACAGTAAATATCACTGTGCTTGTGAGAAAATAAAGGGACCTGGTAATACTTTGCTTATTCACTTAGCATGCAAAGTCCTTAGGGCATCTTTTATTTATCTGCAGCACACAATCCACACGGACTGTAAAAATAATGGATCTTGCAGCCTGTTGAAAGTATTCAGCAGTTCTTTGGGAATGGCCTTACTAAGTGTATTTAGAAACCATATTTCTGATAAAACTAAGCAATTTCCTGTGTGGTTAGCAAAGAAAAATATCACTCATGCTTTTTACTGCTTGTGCATTTCATTAAAGATCTATATTATACATCTGAATTTCTGAATGGGTGTGTAATATGGACTAGAAATTTATTAAGCAGCTCTTGCCCCTACAAAGTGACATATTAACAATAAAGAAATTCTGCACCTTTTTCTTTGGCTGCAGTCAGGTAAATCGCTTTTTAATGACACAGTCTGTGTCATTATTCAAAATAGCTCTCTTACAAAGAGTGCTGAAGCTTTGCATCCTGCCTGGGAGTTAATAAATAAATATATCTTATTTGAGTATGAAATAGTGTGAAGAGAAGTGTTGAGATTACTGTTAAACAGTAACAAATAAAGCTGAGTCAAAAGGAATTGTGCTTTACAAATAAATCCCAGTTAAATATGAGGTGGATTACTGCAATAATGGTGATGATGTAACTCACCGTGAATATTTACATGTGTATTTGTTTAGCAGGATAATGCTAAACCAAGCAGCCTCTAGTCCAGCTGACTGTCAGTTACGAGGGTGGAGGGACTCAGCTGAATTAAAACCCACCAACACTCCAAGTGCGTTTCCTTCACCTCTAGTCAAGCATGAATTTAGGCTACGTGGCAGTGCTTCGGGTATTTCATATAATGGCCTTGAACTTCTTTGCTTTTAAATAGCATTCCCAAAAATCTTAATGAGGAATGGATGAAGAATAAAAGAATCTATAGAGCTTGGCATTAAAGCAGTAGCCATTTAACTTCGTATGTGAGTAAAAAATGTAACTACTGTACCAGTGGAGAATGAATTATGGCTCCTCTCCTAATATGCTTGCAAGGGAAAAACTGAAAAATGGCTATAAAAATAACAGTGATAATTTAATGTCTATAGGGATTGGTATTTAACAAAATTAAACGATCTTAAAATCTGACTTCAGTTCCAATATTTATGTTAAAATTCTTAGCAAGTAAGAACATGACCAGCCATTATAAACTGCAATTCCAGCATTCCAAGTGGATTTTACTGGGTTAAGAATTTATAATCTGATTATGCTACATCCAACTTTAAAGATTTTTAAAATCAGGTTACTTAAGATACTAACAGAAGTGTTTCCTTTAACTTGTCATAGATTTATAAAGAAGGTATTTGCCTTTTGAGCACTAAAATACAGGTGTAGTCCATAAGGACTTGAAGAACTAGGTTTTTCTAACAATGAAGGTGTGGGTAGAACAGAAAATTGAGTAAAGGCAAGTATTTCAGGCACAATTTCACTAATATTAACAGATGTGGTCTTACAGAGGGTGTGATAGTCTGTTTTAGTGATAGTTAGATTTAGGCTGTTTAAAATTTAAAATTCCTGCCTTTCTGAAAGGGGATGCTCTTTTATGTTCTTTTTGTAAAATTAGCAATAATTTGTCAATTACTCTTCTTCTACAGAAGAAGGCTAACCAAGCGAAACTTCATCAGGAAAGCTTTTAAGCCTCTGTTTTGGAAACATGATGATCACAAAGTAATGTGCTGCTCTAATAGCATTCAAAGGGGGTGACACTGGCAGGGACTGGCTGGGCTTGTAGGAAGGGCCCATCTGTACTGCAGAGACATCGCTGCAAAAGCTGTACCGTGGGACGTTACCACTGTAGTACTCGGAGTCAAATGCAAACGCTCCCTGGAAACCCTTCCCTGGTTCGCAGCATCAGGCTCTCCCACACAGGCACGGGGGCACACGCTGTGTCTGACCCGCTGATGTACAGCTCTGCCTGTTCCAGAGGGCAGGGCCCGGCTGAGAGCCGGGAGGAGACACGGCTGTCCCCATCGGCCCTGTGGTGCCTCCCTGCGCTGGAGGCCACAGGACTAGGCCACACGTGCCGAGGACAGACCTGCACTGAGGCAGATCCACGGTGAGGAGATGCTGGGGATCAAGGCCTCTTAGGAGCAGGTGAAATAATAAAGGAGGAGACAGATGTCTGCTAGTGCATGGTTTTATTCTGTTTTATTTGAGCAATGCTGCTGCAATGTGTTTATATCAAAGGAGAAGTTAAAGCCTGTATGATCGGATTTTTGTTGTTCAAAATTGAGAACTCCTTTTGTTCTGCTAATCCTTTCACCGTCTGCAGGCTCTGTCTGCTCTTTTCAGGCACACAGTCCAACACTTTATTTCCTGCTCCTCTGTTCTGACTCTTGTACTTGCTCTGATTTCTCTACTTCCTTAACTTCTGACTTGCTCTCCTCTTCTCTTGCCAGTGTTGGGATATGTGGGCTGCATCTCATTACCCCAGAGAGCAAGCCTCAGCCTCCTGGGCCCTTCGCTAGATGGGATAAATACCACAGATAAGGCAGAAATACTAGGAAAACCTTCTAGGGACTGGCAGGCATTTTCTTTGGGATTTTTCTCAAAGGGGTAGCAGTGAGTGAGCCCCAGTGTCTGTGGCAGCAGCGCTGTGTCCCGGCAGGGATTGCTGAGCCCCGCAGTGCACCATCCTCGTCTGCCTCCTCCCCTGACAGCAGGGACCTCCGGCAGGGCTTATGGCAGGGCACTGCTGCCAGGTGAGGATGAGGGGTCCAGCAGAGACCTATCCTTCTTGGTGGTCCCACTGCATCACCCCCGACAGCAGTGTGGGGAACAGGGGGTCCAACCACTCCTCCCCTGAGGGACTCCAGCCCATAAAGGAGCCACTGTCACCCTTGAAGCCAAGCACTCCTGTGGCACGGGAGAATGCTTCCGCCCTTCCACTAGTTTCCAAAGAGGAACTGAATGCCAAACCTACCTTGGTGCTGTGAGAGGGATGTGGAGGAAAGCCCTCTACCATTCCTAGGGTGCCTGGGTAGGAGAGCGCAGCACTGCCCACTGCTCTCTGTAAATAGCGCAGCTTTACGCTGCATTAGCCCTTGTTATCTGTCTCACATCTGCTCCCTGTGCTCTCCGGACCTTGGTATCCTGACTTGGAATTTTACCTGCAAATGGCAGAAATGTGTCATTAAATCCCTCAGTGCAGAAAGGGACAGTTTCTGCCTGCATGCAGAGGGGTGAGCATCTTCCCTAGGACACTGCATGACTAATTGCTGCCAGATAAACCCTGAGCTTAAGGAAAGCAACTGACAGTAGAGCACGGTGCCCCCGTAGAGGCATGGGAGGCAGACACCAGCCCGTGCAGCTGATTTAACGTTTGTCCCTTGGCTGGGAAATCCCACAGGTGCCAGCTGTGCCTCGGGGATGGCTCACGGCGCCCCCCGCAAGGATTCTCAGCGTTTATCAGGAAGAAAAGCAATGACAAAATGCTGCTGTAAAGCTCACCAACTTAGCTTTAGTAACAGCCAAAGAGTTCAGCTGTGCTGGGGCGTGCTGTGGGTCAGACAAGGACAGATACATCTCTTTGCCAGCCCAGGCTCCTCAGCCCTGCTCCTGCCACTGGCAGGGACTCTTGCACCATCTCTGAAGATTAATTTGTTTCATGGAAGATGCTGGGGATTGTTTTTATTTCCTTTTTTTTTTTTTCCTCTCCCTATCTCTATTCTTCTTGCTCACTGTGACTGAGCAAGTAAACAAATGTCTTGAACAGTCTGGAAAATTTATCGGCAACCGCTGCCCGTTGGGAAAGCCTCTTCCCGTCCCTTCTGAAAGCTGCCAGTCCTCACGGTCCTATCATCACTTGTCTAATTAGAAAGATTACATAAAATGGCAGTATGCAATGTCAAGAGTTACAGAGCACACTAATACAAGTGCACAGAAGGACCTTTTTTTGTGTGACGAGTCTGGGCTCTACTGGAGAAGCCCCCCTGGTGGATCTTTGGACCATGCTCATGTAGCTACTGCAAACCTGGGACATTATCACCTGGGATCCATTAAGAGCATCTCTGAACTAGGCAGATTCTTAATCTCTGAAGGGGCATCACAGGAATTTAAGTATGTTAAACTTTAAAGGTAAAGCTATGTCAGTAAAGGGGTTAAGTGTTGAAAGCACCTTCCTTTGTCCTAGTGACATGGTTTAGTGATGGTTTTTTATCAGAGTTAGGTTGATGGTTGGGCGAGATGATCTTAAAGGTCCCTTCCAACCCAGACAATTCTATGATTCCTGAACTGAAACTCCAGGTGATACGTATTTAAAACAAAGCAATATGAAAATAGCAGTAACAAGCCATCCAAGCACATTGACTGTTGTGTTATAGCTCAGGTTACGTTACTGCAGAAAGATTGATTAAGAATCTCTTACAAGGTCTGCAGCCATTGCCTAGGATCTTACACCAACCATGTTTTGGACGCAGATGCCAACAAGACACGAGCTCTTTAGCAAAGTTTGCTGTTCTTGCAGTTTTCACAGCTCTTTGATCGGAAATCATTCCAGCTCTCAAGTTTACATTCTTCTGGTTGTAAATCTGTGTTAGCAAATGGTGGTGCAGTTAGTTCTACCTCTGTCAGCACGGTGTCATTACATCTCTAAATGGTCTTGTCTCCCTTCTAGCAAGCAATACAGAGGTAGGCTTATGTTTCACTGTGGTCAATGCACTAAGATGGAATTTAAAAGCAAAAAAATGGTATTTATGCTGCCTGGGGTGTGCACAGCTATTGCACATTGATATTGATTTAAAACTTGGACTTAATTTTAAGTGCACTTTGGTAACTAGCTCAACCTGAGTTTAAATGAGATTTACAAATGCACATCAGCGTAGCATGCACTTGTACAGGCATCACGTCCAATGCCCTGTTGCTGTCCTTGCGTATTTAGAAATTGGTGCTGACCTGTATCTTGACTTTTTATTTTAAATTTTTAAATTTATTTTTAAAGAATACATTTAGATGACTTTACTGACAGGAACCAGAAACTTCTTGACTTCCAAAAGAAATGGCAGCTTTCCTTGAAGCTCTTAAATATCAATGATCTGTGAATTTAAGGAAAATGCCAGACATGTAATGCAGTCTCAAGAGTTAGCAATATTACTATATGATTTTCTTTTCTGCATGTGAATCCTGTATTAGTAAATACCACAACCACCTCTTGAAATTAAGTATTTTCAGAATTAGTAGATTTCATGTTGCTCATTAACGTCTTGATGTATCACGTTTGTCTAAGCAGTTGAGCAGCTGCATAAAACTTTCATCAAAAAAACGTCACTCTTTCCCCCGGATGGAAACACTTGATTACAGAATGTTTTGAGTAGACAGAAATGTGGAATTAAATTAGCTAACCCTGCAAAATACAGAGTAACGCAGATCTGAGCACCCCTGCCATCGCAATGTACAGGACCCTGCTTACAATATGCTCTCTGTTCTAGTTCTATCACAGATCAGGGATGTTTGGTTTGTCCTCTTTTTCCTCTTTCCAAGGTTCCTAAAGCAATAGACCTCTGCTTGAAGCAGGTTCTTTACAAATGTCACTTTACAGTACTTTTGCCATTGGTTTGGGGGTTTTTTAGTTCTGGTGCTTTTGAGCAGCTACATCTCAGCCAAGAAGTCCTCAGGCTGTCTCTGAAGGCCCAGAGGGAAATGTGGGGACCTCAGTAGATGGTGTACTTGGAGACCTGTCTTCAGGGAGGTCCTGTGGGCTGGTGGCTGGAGTGAATTTGCTCCTCCTGCCCTTTGTGTGCCACCTTCCCCGTCTCTGAAACAGAGAGGAGGATCCCTGCCTGCTGTGAAGGGCAGCTGGGTCGCTGGAGCAGCTCCTGTGCCCCCACCATGTCTGCTCAGGGACAAGGACCTTCATTGTTAGATCTGTGGCAAAAGGAATGTATGAGATTGGCCCCCTGTAATGTTAATTAATGAAAAGAAATTACACTTGTTGCCATTGCTCCCTGCTGTGCAGCCTGACGCAGGCGGGTCCGTTCTCACCCAACTTCATCGGGGCAGGACTGCCAGCCCCGCTCGGGGTGTGGGGAATAATGGGTTAACGTGCTTCCTACCTAGCTGCTTTCATTTAATTGACCTTGGGAATCCGTGAATCCTCTGCTCTCCTTGGCTTCAGTAGCATTTGAGGGACTTGGGACCAGTTAAGGAAATGGTCTTTGATCTTCCGTCGGCAGCTTGAGCACACGAAGGGGAGCCATTCCCTCTGTACGCACTCGTAATACATACAGGATTTGGGTACCTTTTGTAATAGTCTGCTTAAATCTTAATGCGTTGCTAGGGAACTGCCCGCGTCCACAACCAACAAACATGTAGACGTTGTGTCCTACTGGTCTCTGGCAGAATTTCCTGTAAGAAATGGCTTTATTGCAATGAGACCTACTAGCAGTAGTGCAGAAAAGCAGCTCGTCAGCTTTTTTCTTAAGTACAAATATTTTAATTCTGTCATACAAGTAGAAATCCCTTCCAAGCTGAAAGCTAGGCATGTGAGGATACCACCCAGAATCAAATATTGCTTTCCCTCACTTTTTAAAATATTGGTTCAGCTATTTTTTAATTTACTTGAGTTTAAGTACAGTGTTTGGAAGCTTAACAAGGTTGGATACTTTCTGCTCTCTTGTACCAACTAATGCTCTTGCTATTTTCAAGACACTTATAAAAAGAGCTGATTATTTACGTTTCCAAAGTGTATGGCTTTTCAAGTCTTCAGACTGGATTTAAGAGTATCAGAAACAATGAAACTTTTGTGTTTATGGAGTCCTAGACTGCCATTTCTGAAATGGTTTCATCTCCCTTTCATAGACATCAGAACTGCCTGCATTGTTTTAAATTACTGACCAAACACGGCTTGAAATCCCAACCACCAAAGACACAAGCCTGCTATCAAAACAGGACAAAATCTGGGCAGAGAAAAAAACCAAGTCGCAGGGAAATGGAAACGAAACATAGTCTGAGATGACCTCCCTAAAAACAAGCAAGCAAACCCCATTCTATTAAGCTCTCAGGAGAGCTGCTAAGGAAGTCTGAAATAATCCAGAGAAGGAACTCAACCCCTCGTTTTCATTCTTCTCAGTCCATTCCTTGCAACTCCCTAAGAAAAACTGATCCCTTGGGTGTTTTACACATAAGGATGAATTTTTATGATATAAAAGCACACAGCTTGAAGCTGTAAGTCCTCATGCTCCTTGGCAGCTATTACCTTCAGGTTTATGGAGAAGCACACGTTGACCCTTTCCAAGGCATGGGTTGGCAAGGAACACACTTCTGGAGTGATCAGCCTTTCCGTGGGGCCTGAGCAACAGCAATTTCACAGAACCATACCAGACTATTGCAAATAAATCATATATGACATGTGCTATAGTTTTTTCTCCTTGTCTCATGGTGGTTGCAGCAAAACAGTTTGCATGTAACAGCAAAAAGATGGAAGACACTCAGGAACTACAAGAAACTAGCCAACTACTGATGTTTTTTATGTGTAGCTTATGATGTCATGCACATGTATTCAAGTGCAATGACCTTTTGGCAAAACTGTTTAAGTTCCAGAGAAGGCATTTCGGTATGCAGAGCTCAGCTTCTGTCCTCCGCTGTCCCAATGCATCTCTACACTTAGCAGCTTTTTCTAGCCTATGTGGTTATTCTCTGTCCCAGAGTTAATGTCACGTAATTAACACATCTGTGGGTTGTTCAGTGACAGAGGAGAAGCAGAAGTTTTGTGATGGGCAGCCTTGTGACACTCATTGTCATGGGTCATAGAATATTGTAGATTCCAGTTCTCTGACCCAGTGTATTTAACAGAATGAGATTCTTCCTTAACTTGATTTTTCCTGGCTTTTCTGACTCTAAATAAGGTCCTTATATTGTTCAAACATAATTTTTGCATTACATTATATTAAGATGTTTGGCCTGATCTAGATTATGCAGCTTCATGTAACTGATGAAAGAGCTATTGTTTTTCAGTAGAAAAACTGCCACTAGTCCAGAACACTGACCTATTTCTTGGAGTCAGAAGTAACCTTTCTGAAGTCTTAGTGATTTTTAATGCTATGTTTTACTCTATTGATCTTGAAGCCCCATGTCTGAAGTGTGATTAAAACAGTATTTAAGGATCAGATAAAAAATTTCAACCTAATTTTCAGATGCAGAAAGATTTTTTTTTTTTTTTTTTGGTACTATTCTGAAGAAAGTGTTAAATGAATCACAGCAATTCAGCTGTGGGGGTTATTCCGTTACTCAATGATACTGAAATTCCTCAGGTTTAAACACCACCAGTATATTCCTCTCTACTTTCTTTCTCTGAAATCCAGTGGAATTTGTCTATCACCTGAAAGAGATGATGAACCATGTCCCAGGACAAGAATTTAATCGGCTCACCTTAACACTAGATTGGGCTATTCATTACCCTGAAATCTGAAAAGCAGAATCTAAAAGTTCCTGAAGATGGAAACAATTTGTAGGCAACCACTCCTCTAATCTTACTTTTCAGCCTTGACGTGCAGAGGCCAGTGCCAGAAGAACACATCAGGAGAATAAACAGTGCACAAAGAGATTTTGTGGAGGCTGGCATGTGAAGAAATGTATTTAACATTATACATGGCTTTCCTCTGCAGGAGAACAGGGCTTGCATATTCTCTGTACTTTCTTGCTATACAGAGAGGCATACGGGCATTTAAAAAGGAATTAGGATGCTGAGATGCTCAGTCCATGCTGGATTGCTGGCTCCCTGCTCTTTGCCGAGGAGCATCTGCTAAAGAACTCTTTGGGAGACTTCTGGGTTTTTCAGGACCAGCAGAAAAAACAACACTGCTAGGATGTTTTATATTTAGGGCATTTTGGTACCGACAAATGCCTTCTCATTTCATCATGCTGCAATCAAGATCACAAAAAAGTGTGGCAGCTAGTAGAAACTCCCCCCACAGCCCAACAAAAAACGGGGTCTTGAAAGGAAAAGTTTGGCACACAAAAAGCTCCAAACACAAAAAAGCTAAACCTCCACCAAACCATTTCTGCTTGTTGTGAGCCTGCCAAAGCAGAACAGACTTTCTCCACAGAAAAGGCTACATTATGCTAGAAGGAAATGAGCTGCAAGGCACAGGAAAAGGGAACACGAGTGGAGATTTATGGCAGCGCTGAAAGCAGGCACTGTACTGCCAGGCCAGGAGCAAGGCACTACCAAAGGATGCTACCTTTGTTTTTTCATCTGCCGAGGAAGAAGGAGAGTTTCTGTTGCGGGGTATCTAACTACTGGCACCCACTGCAGAAAGCTCATCACTTCAGCCTTTGGAGTCACTGTGTCCCAATCAGAATTTTCTGCTTTTTTTGGAAGGTAAGAAGTAAAGCCAAAAACCAACGAACAACAACTAGCAAAACCCACCCAAGCTAAAACCACCCAAACCACAACCACCAGTCAATGAACACCTGACAGGGAATAACCTGGAAACAGAACTGTGTTACAAAGCTTGCAAGTTTTGCTTAAGTGTCACTGACTTTAGAAAGTACAAATTAAGTTTTTTTTAAAAGATCTTTACTATGCCCTGCTGCTGGTCCTGAAGATCATATAGGAAGGATTTGTTCATGTTGACAGTTTTTACTTTGCTTTTTTTGCTGCTGTTTTGGCTCTTGCTCCTTGTATTGTACAAGACGGACTTCATATGCTTAATTATCCTGGATACAGACTGCAGCAGAAAGGCACATCTGTGGACAAACAAAACTGTTTTCTATGTCCAGAAAGACTCAATTAAGAAAAATATAAGGGTAAGGTTTTTTTCTTTTTTCTTTTTGCTGGCCAGGAATTTCTAATTAGAGCTCTTTTTTGTTTCCCTCTGTAAATTCAGTCTCGGAGGTAAGCCACTAGCCCAGAGGAGCTGCAGGATCTCCCTGGATTTTTACCAAGCTTAATTTGAACTTTGCCATGGTTTTTACTCTCAAGCGAAATGACAGCTTGCTTTCAGCTCTCTAAACTCAGGTGAAAGGCCGCCCTGTACCACTCTGATGGTAACTATGTTGGAACAGCCTCGAAGAACACAAGAACACCCCTGAAACGTATCACACCGTAAATGTAACTTGCGCGATGCATTGTGGATGGGCATCCCTAGGTTGATTTCTGTCTTTAGAAACGTCAGGTCTGATCTTTCTTGGTGGCATGTGCCCTTTTCATACTGGGTATCGAAACAAATTATGGACACCTATCAGCTTTAATGTACATACAGAACCGGGAGATGTAATTTTCAGTGGTTCTGGGTTGGAGCCTAAGCCTCTGGACTGTATGGAGAAAAAATGGTGAATTTTTAGTTATTCAGACCAAAAGAACCAGGCTGGTATTGGAAGTTAATCAGGCTGCTGTTTCTAATTCTTGTACTTTTCTAAAGAACAGTGGAATGTGGTAGAAACTACACAAAGCCAAGTCATGGAGCTTCTTACTTAGTTTTTCATCTACACAGGCAAAACTCTCACTGAAGGCACCAAACAAGTTTTTCTCTATAGCTCATACACCTCTGGTCATAGAAAAGATACATGTGCAGTGATCTTAATTACACATATAGCTCTACAAATGAGACCTATAAAGCCAGCTATGCAGAAAGTGCATAAAATAACTGTTGAATTAAATATGGCGTAGATTTCTGTGTCTGCTAAATAAATACTGATTTGGTTTTCAAGCAATTATATAGTATCTCTAAGTTATTATATAGTAGATGATAAAGCACATATGTTACTACTTTTTAAACTGTATCACTTCATCTGAGTATTGGCAAGCTTAATTTGCAGTGTAATTGAGTACATTAGAAGATTATTAATAGCTGGAGCCCGTGAGAGATTTGTTTTCACTGTACATAACCGTGTTTGAGACACAGCAGTTTGGGCACTCCTACAGCAATCTTAGGCACTCTCCAAAATTCTGTGGCAGAGATAAATTGCCAGAAAGATGTGTTACTGCAAGTAAACACTGTGTTCAGATTTACAGTCATTAAGTATCAGCCTCTTTTTAGCATTAAAACATAAAGTTTTTCTATTTAGTACCTGCATTTACGTTAGGATACTCCAAAGACATATCTTGTGCCTCAACATGAATCAATCTTCGGACACAGCTTTATTCTCAAATTAGGCTTGTTTGTATGCAAATTAAAAAATATAAATAATGAAGTAATGAAAAATAGTCTTATGTGTTGTGAGGAAGCTAGGCTGCTGGGAGAAATCAGGAGACCATCCTATGGGTGGATATAGGACAAGCATATTATATTCCTGATTTGATGTACTTTGTTCTGCTATTTTTTTCTGAATATTTTCTATGAGATGAACTGGTATTTCTTAGAGCAAAGCCTTTCAAATATCTATAAAGAGAGAACAAAAATTTGGAAGGATGAGTTTTGTGTGTGTATTAAGATGGCGTAGCAATTTATTATGTTGACAAATATCTCAGTTGTAAAAGTAGTAGAAAAATTGTCCTATAATTCAAAAGATGGAGAGAAGACTGGAAAGCAACCCCTGTTTTGGAGAGCACGAGCAGGGTCTGTGGGAGGCAGGATGGCAGGATGAGGGCTGCGCGTGCTGGTCCCCGAGCCAGCACCTGCCCTGTGTCCCCGGGGCAGGCTGGGTGCCTCGTACCTGCCCTGTCACCACTTCAAAGGGCTGTGCCACCGACTGCACCCATTTTTTTCCCCGCATTCAATCATTTGGAAAGAAGTCTTCCCCTACGGTAAATTTTATCATACAGAAAATTTGTGAGCTAACTGGTTGTCTAACATCAATTCAGATCTAGTAGTTCAGTGCTTGTGCTGAAAGTCCTAACTAAGATTTCTCTCGTTTAGCTCCAGTAGTGGCTTGCAAGCCCTTTTGGTGTAATTTACCGTATCCCCTGATTACAGGCTGTTGTGTTTTCTACAGAGACATCTACAAAGCTATACTCTGACTATGTATCACTTTGTAACTGAAGACTTTGTGATACATGATGCAATTTTACACACCTGCACACAAACAAATCAAACCCAAAACCAGAATCCTAGGGTTGTTTTTCAAACTTCTTTTATCAAAACGTGGGGGAATGTGCAGCAAAATTTTTAGGCTTTATTTGGCAACACAGATAACCTGCTCTAACACACTGCTTGACAGTATGAGACTTTATCATAAATGTCAGTATTTTTCCCTACTCAAATGTCTTTGATTAGATGAGAGGCTGTTTCACAAGATTATTTTGTACAAGTTACATATATGTATTCTGCTTGCAGAGGCTGATGAAAGGTGACTGGGAAGGCATTGGGGAGGGCAGGGCAGCAGCTTTGATTATCTAATTACGACTATTATGATTATCTAATACCAGGACTAACAAATGACATAGATGCCATACATTTTCCCTATGGCCAGCAGCAACTCAGGTGATCCCTAACCCTGGAAGTGCCTGCCTTACAGCACCGTGCCTCGTTGAACACCCCCAAGTACCCTGCTCTTACACAAGGTCGTCTGTGCTCCACTGAGATCCAGAAATTACATCTTTGTCCTTAAATATGCCAAAAGATTGAATATAAAGGTACAAACTGCAGTTAGAGCTGCCCATCAGATTTTAGTATTTCACGTCGGAACGGAATGAAATATTTTCCTTTTATATAATAGCCTCGCCCACAAGAGATCCTGTCCAAGGCAAAATTTCTCTTTCTTTTCTACAGGCCCCTCCCCACCTAAACGGGCCATAAACGGACACAGGGCTGACAGCCTAAAGCCGCAGTTGGGTACGATAACCCATGGAAGCCTGCAGTAACTCCTCTTCCTCACCCTGGGGACACCCTGGGGCGGTCACACATGGGGTGTCCCGGCCAGCCCCGCTTTCTGCGGCTCCTTCCAGCAGCTCGGGGAAGAGAAGGCAGCGGCGGGCTCGGCCCAGGGGCGCACGGGGTCCCCGGGGGCTGCTCCGCCCGGGACGGCACACGCCGCGGGAACGGGCTCGCCCCGGCCCGCCCTGACTCCATCCCGGGGGGCACCGACGGGCCCCGCAGAGCAGGGCGGTCGCGACAGGCACCGACGGGCCCCGAGGAGCAGGGCTGTCGCGACAGGCACCGACGGGCCCCGAGGAGCAGGGCGGTCGCGACAGGCACCGACGGGCCCCGAGGACCAGGGCGGTCGCGACAGGCACCGACGGGCCCCGAGGACCAGGGCGGTCGCGACAGGCACCGACGGGCCCCGAGGACCAGGGCGGTCGCGACAGGCACCGACGGGCCCCGAGGACCAGGGCGGTCGCGACAGGCACCGACGGGCCCCGAGGACCAGGGCGGTCGCGACAGGCACCGACGGGCCCCGAGGACCAGGGCGGTCGCGACAGGCACCGACGGGCCCCGAGGACCAGGGCGGTCGCGACAGGCACCGACGGGCGCGGCGGGGCTGCCGACGGCCC
>NW_015090842.1:298850-468216 GCF_001431845.1 Calidris pugnax
CGGCGGGCCGGGCAGCCCGCCTGCCCCCGGCTCGGCCCGGGTCACCCACCGGCCCGGCCCCGCACCGCGTGCATCCTCCCGGTGCTGGTCCGCCTGCTGCTGCTGTGGTGCTGCAGTGATTTAACGGAAAAAATAATAATTTATTGCCTGTAATCAGCACTGGCAGCGTGTGGCCACGTTAGTAGTGACAAGGCAATACCCAAACTGCTGGGTTTCTGCCTTTTCCTGCCTGTTTCTTCTCTCCCAGGCCTCTGAGGAGCGGTAGCCCCCTGAGCACCCGTGCCATCGCACCCCGGACACCACCACCCAGTGTCCCCCGCACCCCCGGACACCCGGGGGCTGCCACCCAGGGCGTCCCCCGGCCCCCGCTGGCTCCCCGGGCAGACAGCCACTGGCCATCAGCTGTGGCTGCAGTCCTCAGCGGGCAAGCTGAAGGAAATAATCAATATTTCCTTTCCTCACACAGGGGATGGAGCATGAACGTTGGGATACTTGATTGCAGCACGAGCATAGGGATACCAAGGTGAATGTAAGGAAAACATCATGTAGTAATTCACAGATCTTTTGCTCGGTGAACTAACTGCCTCCACAAGAGTGTCAATGGGTGGGGTCTCCTCTGCTCACAGGTGAAATCAGTTAAATTGTAGCTTGGGCACCTGGGCTCTTCCCTTAAGCTGTAACAGCTGAGGGTTTATTGATGGAAAGCCCTGGTTTGTTCCTTGTTTATAAGAGGAACGCCTTCCTGGGTGCAGTGCTGCCTTCAGAGAAGATCCCTGTGTGGGTGACCTTTTGAGAGTGCACAGGTAGGAAACTTTCATCAGAAGAGTAAGTGGTATCTGGGAAGTGTGGGAAGGAGACAGTGTACGTTGGTGGGGCAACCTGTGTGGTGATGGGAATTGGACGTGGTGGGGTGGTGTCCATGGGAGAAGGAAGGTCTGGTCCTTCACTTCAGGGAAGGAAGGCAGGAAGTTTCTGTGATGATGTCAGTCTGTTTTTGTTTGACTTTAGGATGAAAAGCGTGACCTAAAGACTGGTGAGTCGTTTGAGGAAATCAGCAGACTGCTCTTTCGGTGCTGATAACTGTAAGTGATTTTACTTTATAAAGCTCCTTCATACTGCTGCTGTTATAGAAAGGCTTACTGATTTTCAAAGGGTGATACTTGTTTCCTGAATTGATCTGTTGCTCTGTGGAATTGTTTTTTTTCTGAATGAACTGCTTCACTAACTACTTATAAAACATCCTTGTATTGAATTACTATGTCCTTTTTATAAAGAAGAATTTTACAAGAAGAATCATTCTTAACTATGTAAACAGTGCTATTGTTTTTCTTTTAAAGACAGGGAAATGCAAAAACTACAAAGTTTTGGTTGTTCAAAAGTAACCTGATGTTTTAGGTACTTCTGGGTGGTTTAAACGATTGCTTCAATTTCACACTGATAGCAACGCAAGTAATTTCTAATACCTCTCAAAGTCTCTATGTGCTAGTCTTACGTGCGCATTGTGAATTGCTCTGTGAAAGTTGTCTATGGCAGTCTATTTCTTTTGTAAAAGCTGAAAACTAGATTGAACTTCATCAAAAAAAGTGCAAAAATGCGAACTTTGCGAACTTTGTTGCTAACTGTATTGCTGAGTTCTAAAAGCCTAATGAAGTTTAGGATCAATTAACCTTTACAGAACAACCACAGAATCTGTTAAATGAATGGCCACTTACAAGTGTAACATTGCACTTCATTTCTTTTGCTGTGGGAGAAATGTTGTTTTGCGCTGAAATGTGTATGATCTTTGTGGTATTGTGTGGAAGATTGAAAATCCCAGTTAGCCCTTTTTATGCTGATTAGCGAGGAACAGTGTGTGGTGGCTGTGGGGTGATGACAACAAATACTAGAATTCAATTAACTTTAATAATCTTCAACTCCACTGTGCAGTAGCTGCAGGATTTTTTTTTTTTAAATATTCTGGCCAGTTTAGGGGGCTTTGCCAGGGAAAATGCTAAGTATTTGTACGTGTGTGTGCTCTGCCTGCTGATACAAATACTTTGTTCTGTAATTGTTCCTCCTTGCTGCAAGCCACAAGGCACAACTGGGTGACTTTACCAAAATGTTTTCAAATGTTTACTCGTAATAAGAAAGGAAAAACTTAAAAGAAAAGCTCCATGGGGTGGAATCTCAGCTTTTCCCAAGAAAACCTTTTTCTGCAGAAACGTGAATGAACATCCCATTGTGGCTCAGGAAGGCCAGGATCTGCTCTGTTACACCTCACAGTTTCAGCATCACATCCTGCTCTGCGAGCTTCCCCCTGGAGGGCAGGATCCTGCCCCTGCCTTTGTGTGGGGCTGCTCCCAGACAGAATGGGAAGCCTCTGGGGGGGCAGCGTGTGCTCCCCTGGGCTGAGACAGAGACCCCGGGCAGGGGAGACCCAGCCCCCCAAGTTGGGGTTTTACAAATGTCTGTTTGAAGGGACCTGTGCCCTTGCCCTGGGAGATAAAGGTTAAGGTGTATGATTGCCTCTTCCTCAAGATGGGTGGTGTTATTTTGGTAGGTGCTTACTGGTGGTATCTCTGCCAGAAGGTACTTCCCCATGCAGCAATGAGCCTGTCAGCAGTTTAACTTGGTTACCAGGCTGGGTGGGCAAAGGGGGTTGGGTGTGTTAGTGATGGAGGATGATGATGGCTGATGGTGACAGCAGCAGCGCAGTCTCTCCCTGCCACATGAGGCTGAGTATGTGGTGTGTGGGGTAATGGTTGTGGGTGACGGGATATGGCCAGGAAATCTGTGCTGGTAACTTAATTTAGGATCGTAGGCCTGGACCCCTGTAGAATTCTGCATTTTTTTCTCATTTGTCTTTGGAATGAGGATAAATTCTTTACCTAAATCCCTATAAAGAACATTGATTTACTGATTCTTTTCCCAGTGTGTGCATAATAAATTACTTCCCTTTTTAAAGCAGGTGGCTGTTCACAACATGAGCTTTCGGTATGTCTGCCTCCATAGCAAAATACAGGAGTGTAAAACAGCAATAGGCCAGAAACCTGTTGGAAAAGACAGCAGTGACAAAGGTTGCCCACATTAACTGCCAAAAAAAGCTTTCTTTTTTTTTTCTCTTCTTTTTCTCTTACTTTTTCGGCTGAGTGCCTGCCTGTTTCACTGTGGTTTTTGCATGAGGGTGAAGAGAGGACTTTTCTCTTTTTGTGGTGGTGTTGGCTGCTTATTTAGGTTGTATATTCTGTCCTATTGCTAATTTAGTTCCAAAATGAACAAGTCAGAGGCCATGTACATTCTAATTAGTAGTTATCTGAGACAGCCCTCAGAGCAAAGACTTCTTTTAAATTGTTTTGGATCTGAACATACTGTATCTACTTGAATGATGAAATGTTAGTAAGCAAAAAAGCCAAAGTTCTTTGTAGGAAGGCAATTGCTGCATAGCAACTGCACAGAGAGGATGCAATGAAGCTTGCATGTGTTCTCTTTTGTTGCTATTTTTGTCCTCATTTTCTCCATGTTCTGAGATGTACAGAAATTATTAAAGTTGTTGGAAGCAGTGATTTCATTCATTACTACTTCTGCTCTGAAAAAAACGGAAGCAAATGATGCAGTTTGGGTTTGTATTTTGGGAAGAAATAACAAAGGGAATTTAATATGCCATTTATGAAGGGATGGTGCGACTGAGTTCTCAAATGAGTATGGTCTTTAATGTGTGGGAAGTCTATGGGACTCTCCATGGTAGATGTTCTTTCTAGTCTTGATCCATTTTTTAATTCAGCTAAACCAACCCATGTTGTCTTAAAAGATAACCAACCCTACAAAACGGAAACATACCATAGTTATTAAAACATAATAATAAATAAACTTAAGGTGGAAATTGTCCAGAGTGGCTTTTTTAGAGTAGCTACTCTTCTCTGCAACAATGGCAACAGGAAAGAGGTTCCTGCAAATGTGGAATGGTTCTGGAATAGGTCAAAGAGGCTAATTAGCTCATGCAAACTGGCTAAGCATCTGACCCAGGTGAAAGTAATTCCTGTGATTAAATAGAATCTTAGTAATTTGTTGCTTACGTTTTTATCATCCTTCTTGATGATTACAGGTTTCGTGCACAACAAATATTATTTCTAAACAATGCCCTTTTATGTTTGTACCTTGCCAAATGATAATGTGAGAGCTGAGTAACCAGGATGTGTGAGCAGGTATGAAGATCCTGCACAGCCTCTGCTGCCTTCCCCTAGCCAGGCACCGCTCTTCAGGGCAATTTAAACATGCCGTGCCACAGCGTGAGTGGAGTTCTCCTTTGCTGATCCATAAGGTCAGTGTGGGTGCTGGGAATGCAGGGCTATACATAGAAATCCAGCAGCCGTCTTTAACGAGAAGTGCCAGTGGCATGCAGTAAGGCAGTGGGAAGTCTGTGTTTATAAAAACATTCAGTTGTGTCTTCCTCTGGTTTCAAGGTTTTGGGAAGACTCCCTTTCATGTCAGTGAGGGGCAGGAATGTAACCAAGAGCTGGAGCTGGCATTGCCAAATACGAGATCTTCAGGGTTACAACAGTGGCTTCTGAGCAGGCTCAGCTTTAAGAGTATGTTCCAGGCTTGCTGAATTGGAAAAAGCAGGCTGAGAATCAGGTCTTCTGTGAAGTTCTCATCTGAGTTATTTTTTGACAATGAAGTCTATCTTCTGAATCCTGTCATGTATTGCATTTGTTGGGCATTGGGAAGAGCCTTAGTAGGTAATGCTGCCTGTCTGGGCTGACTAATGTCGCTCTTTCATGGTTCTCTGCAATATCTGGGAACTTTCATCCTGTGATTTAGGAAACTCAGAAGATTCTTCAGGCAGTATCACTGTGCTCTGAGCTCCTCTAGGAGGAGTGTGGCTCTTGTACAAGGGAGAGGCCCATCTTGTGTTGAAAACTCCCCTGCAGCCTCTGTAAATGGCAGCATTTTGGCAATGTACAGAAAAGTCAGGGCCGGATACTTCACTGTACTTATAGCTCCCTTTGAGCAGCAGGCTTTTATCCCTAAATTCTGATGACCAGAATGTTTGCTATCTTTTAGGTAAATTATTCATCAGGTATGAACTGTTGGACACTTAGATATCTGTGCAAAAACTCTGTTCCTAAATTCCCACCTGAAGTGGGCCATTGTATGTTCATATTGTATCCCCCCTTCAAAGATATTTCACGACAGGTCATAAGTAGATGAGTGTAAGTAGATTATGTAAAGACCTATTTGTAGGTTGTTGATGAATGAGGTTTCCAGAGCCAGGGTTATTGAAAGAACCTAGTTTCCATTAGGCGCTGGAAGTTGTGTGTTATCAGAGCACAGTGAATTGCAGAGGTGAAAGGGACCTGAAAGGATGATCAATTTCAGAACAAGCCTTTGTTTTATGTATATATAATTCTTAAAGATCTTTGTCAATATTAGTATTTCAGCATTTCACCACTATAACAATTAAAAAGCTTTTCTTAAATCATCCATCTAATTTTTTTCATTGTGATTAACATAATTCTATCTATTCTTCCTCAGTGGTCACTGGGAAACTGTCTCTTATTTTTTTTTCTATACTATGCTTTTGTTTATCAGTTTGCTAGAACACTTCTTTTAGTCTCCTCTTTTATAGATTGCAAACACCCCTGATTTCTTAATTTTTTTCCTTATAGGACACGCTTTCTAAATGGTTGTGCTGTTGACTTAGGCTTTTAGTTTGAGGTTCACCATAACCTGTTTCGTGTCCTTTTCAGAAGGAAAAGTACCACCAGGTCCTCGTCCCTCTGCATTGCTACCTACCCTCTCCTTCTTATTCTGCATCTGAGTGATAGAACCTTTCTTTCTTGCATGATTTGTTCAGCTGAACATCAGCATCCTGACTTTGCACCATTCCAGCGGTCACCTGAGATCGTCCTGAGTTTTGTTCCTCGTTTCTGTATTTGCATTTGCTCTCATCATGAATTCTTAGTCTCTGTTTCATCACTCAAAATGAATAATAGTAGTCCCTGGATAGATTCCAGGGGACTCACCTTGAAATTTCTCTCTGGTTTGGCTCTCAGTACATTGTGAATAATTACCTCAAGAGGGATAGGGATTATTTTTTTTCTTAAACCAGTTATACACGTAACATGACAATTGTCACTTGACTCTTGTTTCGTATTATCTTGCTATGAACAGGACACCCTCGGCAGAGTGAAAAGCTCTAGTTTAAAGGAAATTAGTTCATATCTACCACTTCCCCTTTATCTGCTGAAACAAGTTCCCTGTCGGACGCGAAAACCACGACTGGAATCATCCCTCCTTCCGTGAGCTCTTGTCACACCACGAGAAGCCCAGTAGATGGCGCTCTGGATCCGTAACTCATCTCGTGTTTCATCATAAAAGTGGTCGGAATTGCCTCCTGGGCTGATTATTTTAAGTACTTGTTTCTCAAAGTTTGGCATCTATGCTTAAAGTGAAAATTACTACAGTAAGTGTCTTGTTGGATTGGGTTTGGGTTCACGTTTCCATTTTAAAAAAACCCTAATAATCCTTCAGCATATGTTTGCAAAGCAGTTTCATATAGTACCCCATGAAGGAGTGGGCCATCGCAGCGCGGGCGGCTGGGATGCGTTGCAGTGCTGACCCTGCCGTACGCTGCTGTACCCGTGCCTGGTGCATGAAGAAGCAAAATAGGAAGAAGAGAGCACTGGGGGTTTTTCTGCTGTGTTCTCGCCCAGTCTGAGTGTGACCCAGTTGTAATTTAGGTGGAGGGAGGTCGTTCTTGGGTCAGGTCAGCCATTACCACCATGTTCCATAGGTTGCAGAAAAGGGATAGTCTGTTTTAAAGGCTTCAAGTAATGTTGGTTCTGCTAATGGCGTTAGTTCTGGAATTCTGTTTCTGAACATGTTTGAGTTGCCTGAAACCATACCTACTGCTTCATTTTGATAGCATCGTGTGGCCCCAGTTGGGCTCTCCTGGGTCCTCGGTAGGCTTCTGCAGTGGTTTGGGAGCAGAGTCTGGATCCCACTGTCTCTGAGACCTGAGGCATGGCAGTGTGGGTGTGCTGTGGGCCTGTGCTCCGGGCACTGGGGCTTGTAGGGGGTACGTCAGCTGCTAGTCCAAAGGCTTACCACTGAGGCACGATGGAGCAGACTGCTGCCTCCTGCCTTCTTGAGAATGGTCGTCCTGATAGTTGACTGTGTCAAGGCAAAGTCAGTGGTGTTCAACCTGACCTTGGCTTTGCCTTCAGACAGACTAATGCTTAGGATGCCAGTTAGCTCCATTCATCCAGGATTTTAGAGCTCCCTCTCAACTCTTCCTGACCTGCAAGCACTCCTGAGTCTTCCAGGACAAAATAAAACAAGTTGGCTGAGCCACCTGGCAGTGGTTTGAACTGACTTGTTTGACTCTGCCCTAGAAGGGACTAGAAGTGCTTACGCAGCCAGTTACTGGGTCTCAGCTGGAAGGTGTTAACTAACAGCTGAGAAACAGAAAGGAGCAGCTCTCTAAATGGGCTGTGAACTTGTGTACCCTGGGTGAAGGGCTTTACGTTAGCCTTTGGCTTTCCCTGGCAGAGAGAAGGTGTGCTCCTGTGGCTGGTTCCAGTGGAGGGGTGCTATGAGAAGCTGTCGTGTCTCAGCTGCTGGCACTTTCCTGCATAGGTGTGTTCCCTGCCCGTGTGGCACAGATGGGATTGCTGTGCCTCGAGGTGTCCGGCAGAGCCCATGGTGTGCTTTGCAGGGGTGCTGCCAGGAGCCCGTGGGGGGAGACTCCATTGTAGGACCTTGTCTTGTTGTGTAATTCAGAGAATGGGGAAGCCAGTTTGGCACACCAGCTTGTCTAACAGTCTTTGAAATACAAAAAAGCTTTTTCCCCTTTTCTGTTAGTAATCTGGTGTATCTGTTGTATCATTGAATAGTAGGGAAATGATAATGCTTATCTGTATAATATTACCATTTTTGAGAAGAATAACAAAGTTGGAACAAGCATCGTACTCTTCACTTAATGTATTGGTGAATATTTGCACAGAGAACCACAAATAAAATAGATTATCCTGTTATCCAGGAGCTCATCTATATGCAAGATGAAGAGCTGTCTTACAGACAGAACTGTATATTTGGTTTAGGTGCATTGTGCTTAGAGTTCATACACATCCCCTCCAGTACATACCTATTAAAGGAGTTCACAGAAACTACACTGTAAACCCGCTGGAATAATTTTTATTAAATAATGTTCTCTGGTAAATAGGGAAAACAGAGCTGCAAGGAGGTTAAAATCTGGGCTTGGCTTCCCCACTAATGACAAACTCAGGCCCCAAAATTTGCTGAGACAGAGACGACAGGCTCTCGCAAGTACATTGGGTCATCCCTCTCCTTTCGGGTTGCTGCAGGGAACGGGTGTGCTTGGGCAGAAAGGACTGGGTGCCTGTGAGCCTTGCTTGCACCCGGGGCTGGGCAGAAGGGAGGTGTGGATAGTGCTCGGTACCTGTCACTCTCAGATGCACCAGACCAGCACCACCAAACCTTTCCTCCTTCATGCTGCTTGAAGAGTGTGGGCTGTGAGTACTGCAGCACTTTGTCAGTACTGGGTGGCCATTGTAACCTGCCAGCCTTGGATGGTTCCCAGTCAAACCAGTTTGTGTTTAAAGCAAAGCTGCACAGGAGCAGGGATGCTGCAGGTGGGGAGGGTGGCCAGTGAGCCCGTCCGCTCCTCTGCTGCGTGCCCCAGCCTGGGAACCAGTGAGTGATGCTCAGACAGCAGTGCTTTGTGTGATCTTGGACAAATTTCTTACCTCTCTGGACTTGGTTGCCTATGTCTAAAACATATGTTTACTTCCCATTGCAATCTGCCTGGAGACTTGTAGTCTTATGTATTGTATTATCACTGGTGGGCTTTTTCAAGTGGAGGAGGGACAGGGTGCCTTTTCTGCATGTTAGGCTTTGACAGTATCATCAGAGGGGCAGGGGATTTGCTCCACAGGGCATCATCCCAAACGTTTTTGATGATAGCATCACATTTTTCTCCTACTTGCCCTTTTCCCTAGAAAGGGGTTAGGCTATTGGGGTGTTTCCTGACAAAATTCAGGAGGTGGGTGGGTGCGGTGAGATTTTCTGGCTGCACCTCTCTGTAGGGTTACCGAGAGGGCAGAGAGCCCTCAGTCCAAACGGGGAGCAGCCTGCACAAACGCAAGTAGAAGCAAAAGATTCTCCAAGGCAGCACGTTTCTTCCTTCTGGAGCAACTTGCCAATAGAGAAGGAGATTATGTTGGAAAGCAGCTGGGCTGTTCTCTGTGTGTGTGCATTTGGCCAATCATCCTTCATGTGAACACATCGGCCTCTTGGAAAGATGCAGTTTAAGCCAGGTGTTGGTATTCACTTGCTGTCTGCACATCACAACAGGGAAATGCAAGGGGAGTTTGTGAGCCAGTGAAAGGCTGTCTCCAACAGAGAGGAGGACCAGAATCTAGAGCTCATTCTTGGCTTGTAATCTCACTGGTCTCTCTTCCAGTAGTGTTCCGTATGTTCACGCGGCAGATGCTGCAGGATGTCTTCGTGTCCTGCAGCTCACCCTAACTTCAGTGGCCTCCCTTCACTACGCTGCCCAGTGTCCTTTCTTGACCTTCTGCATATGTGTTTGTGTCTGACCATCCTCCTTTCAAACTTGGAAGATGTGGACAGACAGACATACCTATAGCATGACTGCAAACCCTAATTTTCTTGGGAAATCTTGCTCAAAAGGGTGAAGTGACCAGCTGCAGCTGGTTCTAAAGCACTGAGGTACAGAAGTCCATCACTACATGGTGTGTAATGTTGAAAACAGTGATAACCTAGACTTTGTAACACCTGTGGAACTGTAGGACAGCAGACTGTTCAGCAAGTGCTCTTAACAAAATGTGCTTAAGTTCTTTGTTGAACTGGAACCACAGCCAGCTTGTGGCATGTGGAATACTTTCAGCTGGAGAGTCTCAAACTGTTGAGTCAAGTCCTGTAGTGTGTTAGGAGTATCTCCAGGAGCTGCTGGCAGCTCAGACAAATTGGTATTTTTCTACTTGAGCTGCTGGCCATTCAAGCTGAGCTCAAAGAAGATCTCTGGGCCTTTTTGGGAAGCCAGTGAGAAAAAAAGATTCTAATTTAACTTTGCTATGGCTGAATATTGCACTTCCTTGTGAGGCTTGGTGTACTCCTCTGATGCACAAACATCTGCTTGTCTTCACCGGCAATTCCTAAGATGACCTCTTGAAGGAAAGGGAGCAAGCCTAATTTTCCAAAGTGCTGGTGATTCTCAGTGGAGCAGTTGCAGGTGTGTGCAGAAGGCCAAAGCCTGGATGAACACCTGTGTACTGGCCATGGCCGGCTACATCTGCTTTACCATTGCTCGTAGATTGCTCAGCGTTGGCTGCTGATGGCACCACATGGTGCTTGGATTTCAGGGTGCTCAGCCTCCTAAAGTCTAAAGGATGTGGTTAAATACCCTGCAAGGACTAAGAACCAACATGTGTCCAGGTGTTCTTCCTGTTACCTGATGTTAAGTACTACCAATATTTAACAGCATCTAAAGGCTAGTGCTTTCACTTCTGCTGGGCACGCTTCTGCTGTGTCTGTCTTCACAGGCACATCTCCTGTCTGTTTCTCCCAGCGTACCCACCGTGTCTCATGCACATTTTACCTTATGGGGAGAAAGCATACATGGACCCACGTAGCAGCTTTGTTTGACTAGGGTCTTCCTGTAAGTGGCAACCAGAGGGCCTAGCCCACCCCTGTGGCACAAGCTTTTAAAGTCCCATTATTGCTCTGAATCACACCTCTGGCTCCACACCCTGAGTCATATATTAAAATAAAACTGTGGGAAATAATAAAACCCAGTTATATGAATGTGTTTTTTATTATAAGAGTTCTTAAATTTTTTTTATTACTGCTTTGAGGCCAACTCATCATCTTTTGTTATGTTCATTACAAAAGGCTTTGCTCCAATCCCTGTTAACTTGAAGGGAAAGGAACACAGAGCACGGGGAGAAGAGCAGTTCCTTGCTGCCGTCCGTTCCCTTGTCCTCAGTGTGTCTCATAGTCTCTACCCCCGCTGCTCTACAGGAGCCCTTTGGGGCAGGAGGTGTTACCAGAGAGGTTTGCAAACCAGGCAGGTTTGCAGAAGGCAGCTCACAGAACAAGGGGTCAGATCGAGTTCTCTTTACATCTCATACCTAGCACTCCAGCCCATGGTCTCGATTGTTCCAGGTACTCCTGATATGAGCTACCGTCCTTCATCAAGCAAATATGAAATAGTTTTCAGCTTTGTTGTTGTCATGTCTGCTTTATCCCCGGCAGAGTGAGTGGTCTTTCTCAGTCACAGAGTGGTAGAAGATGAAATTGGGGGTGGGGGAAGTAAGTAGGAGGCAGAAGGCTTGTTTATATTTGCTAATTGGAAAAATAGATTGTACCCATGTAATCTGCAAGACCATCTTTTTGTTAAGTATTTAGGCTCTGTAGGTTAGGGAATGGGTGGAGCCCTCTTCTTCCTAGGGCTTTGTAAATTAAAGTGTCTGTATCTTGACAGAAGCTCAGGAAATTCCTTTTAATCTTTGGGTTTAGATCATACTTGTTGACCACACCAGTACCAGGACTCCTTGCCATTTTTTTCTCACCCTAAAAAGTAGCTGAATGTACAGAAACTGTGTCCTGCACCAGTGCTCCACTGGAGACGGGCATCATACCAAAATAAAATAATTCCACCTGTAATAATTCCAACTGTAGCACCTCTGGCTACAGTTTCCAACCCTCCCTTTTTTTTTTTTCTTTCTTTTCATATGTCTCTGTTTTCTCAGGTAGTAGCACAAGCCTTAGCCTGCACTCTAGGTATAGTCTGATATTGAAGATCTTCCTCTGTTGCAGGGTATGCTACTTTCTGCCATCCCTGTCACACATTTATCTAGGTCATCTGAATTTCTTTTGGCTTGTAGAAGAGCAGGTGCTTCTGAGACTAAAGCCTGAAGCTCTGATGGAGCAGGTGAGTCAGAAGTTGGCTTCCTATGAGGAAAGGGTGCTAAAGTCTTCATTACGGATTTGCTGTAGCTTTTTACTGAAGCTTCTAATAGAGGCAGTACTCAAAAAGATGTTTCTTAATGATGGGGCCTTCTGATTATCTACAATTCTGCTGCCACCAAACTTACAGTTCACAGGGTGCCCAGCAGCTGTCTGGTGTTGAGGGCTTGCAGTGGTGAATGACTTCCCAGTAGTCTTTTTATGTATTTAGTTCTTTCTGTTTCTGGACATGTATTAAATAGTTCTCCATCGTCAGACATGCATTAAATGTTCCCTGACTGACCACCCACAAATCATTTAAATAGTATTCTTCTGGTTTATTGGATGTCTTTTGTGACATGTATTATTCTCTGCTTAATAAACTGTACAGGATCTAAAATTGTGGCACGTCCACTTGATCTCTGAGGATGACATGTATTTTAAAATTACTTTTACCTGTATGCTCATTAAATCATGAAACATTTTCTGCTTCACTGCTAGGAAATAAATAGAAGTTCCTGTCAGGTAATCAGAAATGCAGCAGACCAAGAAACTGGCTCTTGAAACGCACAATAGATCAACAGGATAGCCCCATGTGGACCAAATGCCTGGAAACTGGGCATCATCTAAAAATAATGTATACAACAGTTGAAACCTCTGGGCACAGCTGTGAAATCCCTGCAGGTGTTTTATTCCCTGTTCCTCGGTAATTCAGGTGACTTTTGTAGGGCTAATGCCTGGAGAGCTCCCATGGAAACGAGAACTAATGATGGGTAGAAATAGAGCCGGGGAGAAGCATATTACAAAGGCTTCACAAAAGCTCCTGTCCATGAGATCTGGCATATGCTATTGAGGACACAGAATAATGGATTTGCTCACTGTACTAATATAAAGCTCGTTACAGGTACCATTCACTAACTGTGGTGGTCTGAGAGTGTTCA
Organism: Calidris pugnax; assembly: GCF_001431845.1. Lineage (NCBI taxonomy): Eukaryota > Metazoa > Chordata > Aves > Charadriiformes > Scolopacidae > Calidris > Calidris pugnax. The sequence continues at coordinate 311,762 of NW_015090842.1, forward strand.
TCCAGGCTCTAATGTCCACCCTTATTGAGTTATTGTATTAGGATATATTATCAAACTGAAATACTGGCTGCTTCACTCTTTCTGTTTCTGTGGTTTGTCAGAGCTTCTGCATTTCTGAAAAGAAGTGTATTTTTAAGGGAAGAAAACGATAGCTTTGAACCCGGTGTTTCCCCACAGGGTAGCTGTTCGTGGTCCTTTTGGTTTTGTGAGTAATTGGTCTGGTCCCGGGCGCTCAGTATCTAACACTTTGCATAGAGTGAGTGGGTGAATGACTTATATCCATGGCAGTGGTGCCTCTGGGTAGGGAGAACAACTGGGAAATTCAGTTCTTATAAATCTATAAAAATAGCCAAGAGCTGTAATGTACTGTAAAGCTGCCACATTAACACGCACTGGGCTGTCCTGTCATTGTTTTGATATGCAGCAACAGTTTTATGGCTGTCTCAGAAGGTGTTATAAAGCTTTGTTTCAACACGGATAATATTCCAAATCCAAATTTTGCTTCATTTTTATGTGGTTTCAGAAAACTAAAATTAACTGGAGTTCATTTGCATTACCCTGCTTGTCACAATTACAAGGCAGGTGCAGAAATAATGAGAGTTGGTTTCGTTTAATAGCAAAGATTCAGCAGTGTTTGTCCTATCCAATTGTCTATTTTTTTTCCTTTTTTCTTGTGAATTGAGAACCAGAGCTTGAGATGCACAATCGCTCGCTTTGGTTGCTTGGCTTTTCTCTGCCCCTCCTTCCCTGTGTCTCCGTGGGGTCTCCAGGGAGAGGGGCTGTAAGTCAGCTGGCACTGGGAAGCCCACCGCGCTTGGCTCTCACCACCTAAGGAGGCTTTGGTTTGTTTCTGTCTGTAACAGAGGACTGATGGCCAGATACAGCTCACAGTTTTTATGAAGGAGTAGAAGTTAAGGAATGTTTCCAGATAGAATTCTTGCTATCCATTCTGGAAATATCAAATACATGTCTGTCCTTAGTGGCTTAGCCTTGGGCATCTCCAGCTGGTTCTGGGGCTCAGACCTGCAAAGTGATGAACGTGGAGAGCTCAGGCCCCATAACATAGATGTGCAGAAAACATGGGTTCCAATGGAGAGTTGGCTTAACTTTATGCATATATTTCCTGTCTTTGTGTACTCTGTTTGTTGTCAAACACATTGCTGGTGCTTAAAGTAATATTAAGTTTACCTTTCAGGTAGGAAATGCTTTCTGAGGTACAGTTTTTGTATGACTGAGGTTGTGTGAAAACCAAATAATTCAATGTCCAAATCAAATAATGCTCACTGTTTTAGTTCCAGAGATGGCAAACGTTCACGTGCATTTAGCTTGTACTTTCCCTTTGTAAAGAAATAAAACTGAGGAGGTTTGGATCTACAGGTAGCTAACTGTTGAAGGAAATTGCTGCCACAGTAGTAACAGAGCCGCTGCCTGATTTCTGTTGGGTCTCTTCCTGGTCACTGGAAATCTGCTCAGCGTGCTCTCTCAGCATTGAAGTGGCATTGTATTATGCCATTCTTTGCTTGTGGGGAATATGACATCTGTGCCAAAGTGATTCTGGAAAGATAGCTCAAAATGAGCAAGCCACCTTGGACATTACCACCTTCAGGTGATGCAGACCAATGTGATGTCAGTAATGGCTATTTTGTGCATCTGCACCATAAGAGCTTGTTACATTAGGGAATATCAAACAAAATACTTCTGAGATTAACAAAGACAATATAACCCTCATGCCTTTAAACTGTCTCTGCTTTATGTTCGTACAGTAAATATGTAGCTGATAACTTTGCTTTTATGCTGTGCCAGCAGACTGCAACGCTGGCTGACAAGTATCATCAAAACAGCGTTGATGTGAAGGGGGATGAGTTCTGAACAGAGATTTTAAATGGTGGGCATTAAAAATTAGTCTTAAATTCTTTTACGGTATAGGTAGTCCTAATTAATATTTGCGTTTCAATTTGAGTGGTAATAACAAATAGATCACCCTGATTATCTTGAGTGATAATGCACAAATAGGCATATTTTGGCAGAACTCTGGAATGACAGGAACCATAAAAGTCTCTTTGTAGACCAAGTTAATTTGGGACTATGTGCTGGGCTCTGCTCCACATGATGTTTCTGTGGTGTCCTCCTGGAATGGTGAGAGAAGGGCTGGCCTTTTCCTCTCTTCTGGCTGCCTGTACCAGAGGCTGAGGAGAAAATGAGTAGGAGAGGCACAAGAGACATTGCGCACATTTTTTCCCCTCTACTCAGAAGTGAGCTAAGGTCAGTGCTTTGCTTTGTGAGACAGCTTGCATTCTTTTCCTGCACCCTTCCAAGGATGACTTCAAAACAAACAAACAAACAAAAACACAACCCACACCCCTATATTTTTCTAAAGCAGGCCTATTTCTGTTTTCTTTGTGTATGAAATTGGTTTCATTGTTGATAATGCTGCTGAATAAAGGCTACCTGCTTTCCACTAGGGTAATTATTTATTCCTTCCTGGTAACCCAGTATCCTAGTGGGATTTTATCAGGTTTTGCACCACTCAGAATCAACTTCTCCTGTATTTCCTTGGAGAGGATAATATGGTGAAAGCACATTCAAGGTTAGTATTTTCTATCTTTTTTTTTTTTTCCTTCAAGCATTGTTTTTAATCTGACTCTCATACAGGACTGCACAGTAGTCAGAACATCTGCTTTGCTTAAAAGGCAAGCGTGACTAAAGTTTGCTTATAGCAGAGCCATTTTAACTCTTCTAGTACTGGCCCTATTGCAAGGTTTTCAGACAATATACACACTTCAGTGTTTTAATTGTTCAAAGCTTTAGTGTTGTAAAAGCTGTACAATTTTTCAGCTCCGTTTGCTTGAATTTACTTTCACTTTTGGGCTTTCTCAGTTAATGTAGCTCACATGTACTGATGAAGGATTTTGGGTTTTGATTTTTTTTTCCTTGTCAGCAGTACCTCTGAAGGAAAGCTCAACATGTAAAAAGTTTTAAATGCTAGAAGAAATTCCAATAGAGAATCAGTAGGTGAATATAAACATAAATGGAAGAGTTATTGGCAAGAGCTCTGAATTATTAAAAAACCCCTAGGTGTGATTAATTTGGGACTGTTTTGAGACCAATGAATGCCAGTGAAGGATCTGATTCAGTAAATAGTGCTTAATGCCATGGGGGGCTGGCGAACTAAGCCCTGAACTCAGTAAGATGTATTTGGAGCATTGGGCCCCAAGAGTGATTCTCTGGTTTCATCTCGAGCTGCGGGTGAGTAGGTGTATGCTGTATGGCAGCAGGGTTGCTGTAGTAACTATTCATTAGCTTTAAATAACAGGGTAATTATGAAGGTAAAATTCATATACCCCAACACACCCTTTTTTGCTAGCTTTTCAGTTTCTGAAGAATGCCTACAGCCCTCTGCTTTGTGTTGTAAAACAGGGCACTGCCCCTAGTTGTACATGGCTGTTCCTTTGCTTTTTGCACCCTCCTTGCAAGAACGTGAACTGGGGTGAAAAGGTGACGTGAATCAGGGAGGCAGGCACTTGAAGAGAATAAAAACTCAGTTTGTCCTATGCCTCTGAGGATAATGAAGGTCATTCTGGTGCCGATAAACACATGTGTACTGCACACAGGACTGGTTTCTCCCTGAAAATCCTTGAATTATCTGTTTTTTCTCAATTTCTATTCACTTCTATTCTGGGGCAAAAAGCAGCTCGCAGGACAGAGACTAAGACGATAAGTGGCAATATTTTGGGAGGACAGGACCTAGTTTGGTAATCTGTATCCTAGATATTTAACTGTCAGGCACTTTTGGGTGGTATGGTGTGACCGATGGACTTGAGTTACGTAGGCAGAGTTTGAATGCTTGTGGATAAAAGTTCAGATCTGGGAATCAGTTTGTCTCACGTGGATTGACCCTAATTCGGTGTGTTCAGGGTGGGTGACTGGGCAGGGACAGTGTGCCCAGTGGTGCTCGCCTGTCGAGGACAGGGGCCGCTGACGCTTTATGTCACTGAAGTCACTGGGTTTTGCTGTCCTCCACCCAGCTGAGTGCTGCAGCCATTGGCTAGTGGTTCATTATTTCTTGCACTATGAACATCGTATTGTGTTCAAAGGAACATAATAGAGCTCATGCTGAGAAAGGCATCCGTCGTTCAGGCCCTCACCCAGGGTATGATACTTGTGCCAGATGTCTCACATTGCAGATAAATTCCCAGTACAAGGGACTGTTGGGATAGAAAGGACACCAACAGACGCACTTCTCTCTCTTCAGACGTGCCATTCCAGTAGGTGTGCTCTGGGATCCAAGAGTGAGCTTTATGAATGACACCAACAAGAGGACACTGAGTTTGTGATCCCAGGTGTATCTTAGATGTGAGTCTAAGCCTAATGCTTAGTGCTCTTGCCAATGAAATGTTTTTTTCACCACTTGACAAGACTCACAACTGAGTAGCAGTGGGTGAAGAGCAAAGTATTGATAAAGAAAAAGTCCTTATAAATTTTTGGCCAGTCACCTGGGCACACACCTAAGAACTTGTATGGAAATCACCTGTCATGTTTTTCTGTTCTAGTGGAGAGGATGTGAGCAAAGACTGGTTGGAAAAGACCCACATGGACCATGATTCTGGTGTGTTCTGAACCCGAGAGTTGAAATAGTTGTAGTGTGGTAAGAGACTGGTGCAACTTCCATAGTGGCTGAAATGCTGAGGAGACTGGAGAAAAGGACAGGCTTGTGGTAAGGGAAGAAATAGATTGTCAGAAACTTGAACTTTTGAAATAAAACTGTAGCTGCCTTGGGGAGTATGGAGTGCAGATCTGAGAGCAACCGTTTGGGAACAAAATGGTTATTAGAGAACTAATTCTTGGAGTCTAATGGGGGCTCTTCAGCAGTGAACTACTTTGCTGTAGTGTCTGGGTGCTCTAGCCCTGCACTAGGGGCCCCTTTTATTATTCTGAGGTATACTATTATGCTGTAAAATCTGGTTTTAAGAAAAAGCTGAAAAGGGTGATATGTAAGCTCTTCAATATCTTTATAGGCAATGAATAGTCTTATATTAAAAAAAGAAACAACAAACCCAAACCAAATCAAATCCACTCCCCACCCCTCAACCCAAACTCCAAAAAAAAAATCCTTTTGCATTGTCACCAAATAAAAAAATTGACAGTAAGAGTCTAGGCCTGTGAGGAAAGGGGGAGCTTCTATCCAAGCCTGGACAGAGTCACCTTTTTTTTTTTTTCCACATCTGGAGCATTTTGCCAGTGGAACCCTGTCTCAGTGTTTGATATTACAAGAGCATTTCAGACCTTATTGAAGTAAGGTTGGGATCTCTGTAAAAAATGCACTAAATAGACAGTGGAACACCATAGGAAAATGAAAACTGATAAGGAAGAAATTAGCAACAGATAATCTGTGGTAGTGTAGTTGTTTGAATTAGACCAAATATAGTAGCTAAGCGATAGACAAAATGCTATGAGGAAAAATAGAAGGTCAAAGACATGCCCTTTTATTGCACAATTCTGAAAGCTATACACGTGTGAGAGATATATATAAAAAAATAGACGTTGCTCTTTGATGTGTATTCCTTGGACCTGACACTGTATCATTTCATAAATAGAATCTGTAACTGCCTTTTGGTTCTTTTTATTTCATAACACTAACATGATGTTTTTTTCACGAGTATTCATCTCAGAAGGTCTGAGGGCCGAGCAGCTCGTTAAGGGAAGTGTGTTAACCTGAATTAGTGCCTTACTTGCCCAATGGCCTCTGCTCCCTTCACAAATTTTGCATCCTGCCATCACAGAGACACAAAAGCATTTTGAGAGGCATGTAAACACTTCAAACACAACTTCTGAGTCCTACAGACTGAGGACTTTATGTCTGCAAAGTCAATCTTCAGCATTGGGATGCCTGGCTGTGGGTGCTGGTGGCCAACAATCACAAATGCAGTCGTCTCCCCAGGAGCTCTCAGTGGTCAGCATCTCTGACAGGTTGAGAGGTGTCTCAGGCACTTCTGTGGATCTCTGTGTCATGCTGATCAAATTTGCCCCTGATTCTTAAGGACTGTTCATGTATCAGGCAGGAATCGGACCTTTTCTTGTTGCCTTTCAGTGCTCTGTGTTAACCACGGGGTCATTCTTCTTGTGCTGCTCTAATGAAATGGTTGACGTGTCAATCCATTACTTCAGAGGTTAACGGCTGCACAGAAGGTAATATAGCAGACCCTTGTGCCAAAGCAGAAACCCTATCACAATATTTCCTTTCTGATCCTCTCAGTTTTGACAACTGTTGTGGAAAAGAGAATAATAATAAAAAAAAGCTTTTAGTTTCTTGATTTCTCTCAATGAACCTAGGATTTTTCCAGTCAAGTGAATCCAGTTTTTTTTCTTTTCCATTTTCCTTGTTCTCTTCATTTTTATAAAAGAATCAGTGTGTGTAAGTTTGAATTATTTTGTAGATGGAAGTGAATAAAAATTCAATTACAGGCTCTGAGAAAACCAGGGTTGTAAAAGCAGGACTGTCATAAAATAGGTGTCTGCTTATTAAACAGGATTAGCTCTGTCATACAAGGGTTCAGGTGTAGCAAGCACAAGCAGAAAACAAGCAATTTTGTCACCTTTAGAGAATGGCATCCTGTCCTATTCCTTATGGCTTCCTGTGCCAGCATATCATCACAGTTTCATTTAAAAGCTCCACAGTTAAAAATAAAAAAATACCCCCTCACTCCCTGTCCCGCCATCCCCCCCACCTTGTGTAGAGACTGAGCCAAATTGCAAAATATTTTAAACAGGAAAAGCTGCTGCTAGAGTGAAAAAAAGAGGAAGGTTTTATTGCTAAATTAGGAAGTAGAAGTTCGTATGAAAGACGTTTTCCTCAGGAAAAGGTTGGTAAATTGTGAGGCAAGGTGACCTGCTCTTGCAATAGAGCAGCTTTCGCTCCCTCTAACACGCAGCGCTCCCAGTAGCACCTTTGATCTGGGGGTGCATCGTGGGCCTGGCACCCAAACAGCAGGAGCAGAGAGTGAGAGCCTGCATGGTGGGTTTGGTGTTGGTGACAGCTAAGGACTGTCAGCTCTCTGTAGCTCTATGCTCTTTTTGGTCTCCCCTTTCCCTCCTCGGGGACCGGGAACAATGTACAGGAATCTGTATCACATCTTGCAGTCAAGACAAGATCTATGCAGACAACAATTCATTATGAACATAGCAATGTGCATTCAGAAAGTTTTTCTGGAACACTTTAGGGGTAAACAACAATGGTATAAAAATTATATAATTTCCCATTCTGCTTCTTTATCATTTCAAAATGTGACTTAGAGTTATTAAAGCATGTTTCCCTAAATCAGGGCTTACATATTTATCATAAAGCCTATTGTTACGGTAGTTTGTCATCTGTTGTTTTGGTGTGTGTGTGTGTGCATTAGTTTACTTGTTCATTCCAGAATGCATGCTAGGGTTTTTCTGTTGATGATTCCAGCTACTCAGTTTAATTAATTACAGTTTGCTCAAAAGCCACATGAAATAGCTGGTCTCCAACTCCAAAAAACTTAGGAAGAAAGAAAAAACCAAACATCCTTATGCTTGTGGCTTATATGGGCAAGATCCAGGAGTTCAGATAGCAAATGCTCAAAGACGTGTTTCTGTGGAGAAAAAGGCTCAGGAGGGAGTTGTTTAATCCTTTTCCATTCTTCCCTCTCAGAGGTGTGCAACAAAGGGACAAGGTCAATGCCCACATGTTGTAACAAGAGACGCTTCAACTGGGTATGAGGATTTTTTTCACCAGGGGGTGGTCCCACAGTGGAACAGGTTGCCCGAAGAGACTGCAGAGTCTCCACTCCTGGGGATATCCAGATGCTGAGCCTTGACCAGCCCTGTGCTGAGCAGGGGGTTGGACTGGGGGTCTCCAGAGGCCCCTTCCAACCTCTGCTATGCCGGGATCTCTGTGTGAATCTGTGTGTCTTAGTTCCATAAGGGACTTCTCGTAGCTTAGACTTGTCAATACCGTGACACAAAAGCAGGAGATTTGTTTTCTACACACTAAGATGAGTAATTTCTCTATTAAAAAATGGGTGAATTTTAAATACATGCTTTTAAACAGACTCAATCCTCTGTGTGTTATGTATTTTAATTATTTTTAAGCATAGTGATTTATCCTATTGTCTTTCTCTTGACCTTGTTCTTTTAGGGATGGTTACGATCAGATTTATAGTTTTCTGTCCTGTTTTCCTTCATGTAGCAAGGACCAACAGTGTTAAACTGTGTTGAAACACTGTCAGTTTCAGTCATTTGGCCAGTGGGAATTGAGTGTGGTGTACGGCTATGAAATTGGAGTTTTCTTTGTGAATTGGTGATAGTTTTCTCCTCATTTCCCAAATGTCTTCATCTATGTACCAAGGTCTTCATGACAATCGGTTACATTTTGGATGATGTTGTTGAAAAAGAGGTGTCAGCATTCAAAGTGGTTGGTTCTTGTAGATGATGTCTTTTCCTTGATGACCTGCAAATAATTGTTGTGATTATTATGTTTGCTAATAATTTTCAAATAATAGATCTGAGGCACATTTAACAAGTTTCACTGGTTGAAAAAGGCTTTTTCCTTCATTATAATTATTTAATAAGCTAAGAAAAAAGACTGAAAAAAACCCCTGTTCTTTTGCAGATGTTACATCTCTTGTAATGTGAAATGTTATTCTAATACTTTAGAAAATGTTTATCTTTGGTCTAAGCAATTATCTGATTGGCACCACCTTTCTTTTTTCATCCCCCACTCTCTTGTCTGGCTTCTTCAGTTTCCCCCCTCCTTTCCTGAGAACTGACTAGTAATTAAAAAGAAAAAGTCGTATTAAATTACAGTTAGTTAAATATGTATGTTTTAACAATTATTTCTAATGGAAAACTCTACTTGTGATGGCTGCTGCTATTATATGTATTTTGAAATAGTTCTAGATTTGGAAAATGCATCTTGTGTGGACAGACAAAACCTTTCCCTTCCAGAGGTAATTTCTGTCCTGACAGTGCTTGATTCAACATGCTTGGACCGTGTTTGAGATGGAAAACTGGGGAACAGAGAAGCGTATGTAGAGCCTGAAGAAAATAGTTAGTTATTAAAACAATTTAGCTTGCCATTAAATCTCTCAAATTTTGAATATAAATGGGTTGCTCTTCCCTTTGCCTCGTTGGTCATTCTGTCACAGCAGAAGAGCTGGCACTGGACGAAGCGGGGTGCCCTGGCAGCGAACACCCACCACCATCCGGGATCTTGGTTTTTGCTTTGGCTCCGCGAGTGAGGAGCCGTATCCTCCGTGCAGCTTCCAAACCTCCCAGTCTCGCTTACCGCTCTGTAAATGTCATCTAACTACATAGGAGGATGCTGAGAGGCTTAATTAGAATTAATTTTAGCCTTTCAAGTACTTTGTGTTTCTCAGATGAAACGTGCTGTGCAAGTGTGAAGGATAATTATTATGTTGCGTCTGTGTTTTTCTGTTACATTATTACTATTCTTTTATTAACCGTGTTTTGAAAAAAACCCCACGGTAGTTACTGGTTTTCAGGTTTGTTTGTGTGGTTTAAAGTTGGTCCCTATGAGCACAGTAAGTAATTAAACTAATATTAGCATTGACATGTGGGTTTTTTCATTTGAGAATGTTAATGGCTATTAGTAGATTGTCACAAAATGCCGGGCTGTTTTGATACTTGGAGCACCTTGAATCACGCACTGAAGTGAGGTGGGTCATGCTGCCTTCAGCCGAGCAGTAACCGCCTGGCCAGGCTCATGGAGCAACCCTTCCCAGCTCTGCCCCAGCAATCAGTGCCTGGTGCCTCCCTAACTGTCTGCCAGCCTTGTCAGGAGCTGGCCATCCTTATGCAACAGCCCCCTGCCTCTTTCTCCATTTTTTTCAACTGAAACGCTGCAGTCTGGGGAAAGCCAAGATAGCGGGGATGACACGTAGCACATGGAAGCACGCTGTCCTGTTGGACAGGAGGTAACGGTGGTGTTTCCAGATGGAATCACTGCTACATGAAAAATAACTGTAGCAGAAACTCCGTGTCCCAAGGACATAATAATTCAGAAAGTGTTGAGTTATAAACTGAGCTTGTACTTTAATATGGATTTGAGCATGTGATTGGGCTTTTCTTGTAGCTGGGCGTTCAGGAGCCTTAAATAGAAAGGCAGTATTAACAAATAAGATCAGATCATTTTGGGATAATGAACTACTTTCAATAAGGTTATTGTTTTATAGGCAGGTCACACTCTTTTTGTCCTCACTTGCCATGTACTGTAAAGTGCAACTGTACAATTATTCTGACACACAGGGCTCCTGTGTTTAATTGCAATGAGATAAATGTGTCTGGGGAGACCGTCCCTTCCAGTCAAGGCCACAGATGTGATGGAGCCGACTTAGCCCTGCCATTGGAGGTACTGACTGGAGAACTGCTTTGGTGCCTTCCAATTCTAAATTAGGTTAGAGCATAAAAATGAATGGAGATGAAGGAGTTTATGCCATTCTTACACTCTATAGGTACAGCATGAAGGTGATTGTAGGTCACAGTGCTACCTGCACAAAACACAGACCCAGATCATCCACCAAAGCTGCACTTTTTTCCTGCTCTATAAACCCACTCTTGAGCAAAGTCCTTAAGAGTCTCACTGGCAGAGTTGTCCCCTGTCTGTCTGAAGTATTTAGTACCATTTGGTGGCCCTGACAGATGTAGGATAGGGTTGGCCCATGTCAGCTTCGTCAGCTTTATGCAATAGACTTCTTTGCTAGCATAGACCAGGTATTAACTTCAACGCTCCAAAGGTCCTTCAGGTCTGTTAGGATGGGAACTCCAGGCTGACAGTGAAGTGCCCTGTGCTGGATGGCTGCTCTTTTGCAGGTGGGCATTGTGGCTTTGGCTTACCTGGTAACGTGTGTATTTGTAGGACAGGATGTCAAATAAAAGGGTGCACATGTTTTGTGAGGATTGTTTGCTAAAAATGTTATTTGACATATTTTGCTATTATCAGGACGAGTGGTGTGTGGTACTGGAACGTTCACAGAGCAGGGAACAGGCATGGATACATGTGATGACCCAGCAGTTCCTTGTTTCTCCCTTGCTCTCTGTGTCAGCCTGCGGTGCCTACGTTAACACGCGGGATTTGAGATCTGGTCACGTCACAGACTGAACATTGGTTGTGCTGTAGTGTTGGATGACCACGGGGGCATCTGGGGTCTGCTGGTTCTGGCACCATACCAGGTGGGCAGCAGTTTGCTGTCTGGCATGTCTCCGGTGCCCTCTGAGAAAGATCTGATGGTGGACATGAATCTGGCTGAGCCCTTGACAAAGAGACAACCAGGTCTATGAAGAGAGTGGCAGACTGGAAGGGAATGCAGATGAGTATTACACATTTGCAAGTGTTTATTATTTAAAGTCTGTAACTGGGAAATATATAGAATGAAAGGGTCAGAGAAAGACAGTGTGCCTTGCTGGCTTTGCCTTTTAGATTTTAGGATCAAAAAGAAAGAAGGAGGAATATGTCACATTGCAGGTAATTAAGGATTCATCAGGAAATAAGGAACACTTGGGCCCTCTCATAGCTTTGAGGACAAAAGGTGAAGGGTATCTGGTATAATATCTTCCATATGTGGCATGCTAATTGGAGGATAGAAATGAGGTATTTGGAAAGCTAAATCTAAGCTCTTATAAACAGAAATTGCTCTTGCTTAATGAGTTTGCTGGTAGGCTTGGTGCTTTACGCTTGGAAAATAAGAAAAGATTTTTGATTATATGTTTGTGAATTAGGGCTAGCCTACTTGTTGAGTTAGTCCTAAAGATTTAATAACCTTTAAGTGAAGAATTATGTGCTTTCTTTCCCTATAAATGCTTGGGATTTGAATGATGCTTCCTGAGCATTGCACTATCTTGTCATTACCAATGCCAAAGTGTTGCTGTAAATGTAGTCTAGGCTGTTGGCGTTTTAGTCCAAGTCTTTCCAGAGTTTTGAAAACCTCACGTTGGGAATAGCATACAGATGTCATTTTTCCTCTCACCTTAGGAATGCGTGTGGCTTATTCTGATGAGGTATAGCTTGGTTTTTGAGGACAAAAAGGCATCACCACCTCTTGGTGGTGATAAACATCCCCTGGCCCAGAAAAAATGGGTCTCTGTGTCTGGGTGAGTCGACACAACACACAACAACACTTCTGAGCACTTGAGTCCTGCAGATTTCCCAGTTGGTCTGGGATGGAGAGGACAGGGTTTCTCTGGGAAGGGCTGTGGAGCCGGCGTTGCGCGTCATTCCCACTAGATGGCAATTAAAACACATCGATAAATCCGGCCGGTAGCGCCCGCCACAGCGCTCTGCTCTCCTGGCTTACTTCAAAGTGTTAAAAGTTGGGCTTTTGAGTAAGACTTTGGGATATCTGTATTTTCCTTGGAGTAGAGCATGCAATAATTTCCATATGACAAAGGAAATATTGTTAAAGCTGAACTGAATTTTGGATTGCACATTTGGATTCATACATGTCTTGGCAGTTTTGGAAAGGATGTATTTGGTTTCTGTGCTGTAGAACCCCCACCTCCTTGGGGAGGGGGAGTAGTAGAGTCAGCAGCAAGTAGGAGAGGTCTTGGCAGGGTGGCCTCCTGGAGGTGCACTGCCAGCACGCCACAGAGCCCTAATTAGGCAGGCAAGTAGAGCCCAATCCAAAGCCTGCTGAAGTTAATGGGAGTAGCTTGGGTTTGTGCATTTTTTCCTATTTCCAGGTAAATCTACCACATGAGTCTGTCCTCTTCAGCACTCTGCTTTATATGCATTACATCACCCACTGCAATTGCTAGCGTACCAGCTATAAATGCATGTCTGTATTATGTGTAATGAAGATACAGCACTCACGTGCTCTGTATGAATAACTTACAGGAATACATGTGAGCTAATTGAATTGTTTTTCTATTATTTTCCTAATTAGAGTTTGAAACAATATAATTTTCTGACGTGTGTTGGAGAGTATAATTTCTTTTGAATGAAGGGGAGGGGCACCTTTTATCCTGACTTTTGTCTCAATATATTTCAGTTAAAGTTCTAATTAAATGCAGAATGTCACATGTTTGGGCTGCCCTAGCATACACCCAGGGACCTTAATAACAGCTGGTCCTGGATGCACAAAATGTCATAGCTAGCAGAATTCAGGCAAAAGCTGCTACAGGGCTAGCCCTGCTTCTCTGTTTCAAATTGCTCCAGTACTGGCAACGCTCATCTCAGCGATAACTAATGTAAAACACTGGAACTGATGCTGTGCTCTATAATCAGGAGAAAATTCCCCATAGATTCAGTGGGAATCCTGCCTGGGTAAACCCACAGGTATTGTGTGCATTGTGAGATTGCATGCAAAGGAAGATCATCCCTATAAACTAACTTTATGGCTTGATTTAAAAAAAAAAAATCTAAAGATTAATGGAAATAGCTTCTCTGATTACACCACTACTTTATGCTTATTTGAGCAACTTTAAATAGATAAGGAAATATGAGTTTCAATCTGTGCCTGGTGCCCCAGAGTAAACTCCCCTTTGTTGCAGAAGTGCTGGCTATAACCACTGTAAAGCAGTAAAACATCCATCAGATATTCTTGCAGGATTCTGGTTTTGTCTGTCAAAGTTTATTCTCCGTGTTCACACAATGTTAGTGTAATTTTTATAGTTATTTTAAAAGATACACTTAATTTTTTTGTTACAGGAGCACAGCATGTGAAAAATGGAAGATTAGCGCTTTCAGGATTTTTGTATTTGTAAGTCAGGGTTGGATTCAGGTGGCCTTACACTAGGGTTTGTACACGGTTGAGACGTTTGTGACTGCCAGAGGACTCTGGTTTCCTAATGGCTGACAATGGCTGCTCCACATCGTGCATGGAGAAAGTTTTTCATGTTCTTCAGTTCAGTGGAGCTGCTGTTGCATCCCTCAGAGGCTCAGTTTACTCCTACAGGATCTTGCGCCGCAACTCCAAGGAAGCGAAGAAGTTCCCTGCTTACATGGCTGGGTTAGTGGTTGTGTAGGTGCTGAGCAGGACTCCAGGAACAAGATGACATGGTAAAAATTCAAGGTTCCTCTGGAATTAGGGCATATCCAGATGAGGTATCAGGGTTTTGTATCACAGTTTTGTACTAAGGTACCTACCTTCCTCCTAAATGATACTGTGAAATCTTTCGCAAAAGGTAAGCTTGGATCCCTGCAGATTTCTGTAAGTTAAAGTGGCCCGTTACTCAGAATGCTTGTATCTACTGCTTTGACTTACTTTAGTTGCATTAGAATGTGCACAGGACACAAAATACCTTATCTTTTCTATTTAGTTATTGCAAAACCTTGAGTGTCAGGCTATTGGTACAGTTGACCTGTGTCAAAAAGGAAGTGTAAAAAAAAAAAACCCAAACCAAGATGATGAGAGAGCAGTCCCTGAACATTGGCTGTCAGAATCCTGGGAGAAGTGCATGTTCAGTTACTGTACAGGTCAACATATTAACGTTGTTCCGCTGGTGCTTCAGGATAAGTTTTATAGGATTTCTTGTAGTGTCTGAACTGATTTGAGAGCCTACAGAGCTGAAATATGCAGAATAAGTTAGTGCGAGACTTCTTTACCCTGAATGAGGTGCTATGACAGATCCTACAAATAAAACACGGGAGGTTTCATTTTGCTGGCAAGGGGAGATCTGAGCAGAGCAAAGGCCTTACAGAATGGTGCGATAACCGCCGGAGAATCCTTGGTCGGAGAGGACCAATGTGCTGATTCATGCTCTGGCACTCAGAGCAACTGTGCTGTTTGTTGGGAATCACTTCATTGTATCAGTGGAACTGAGGTGGAAAAAGTCTAGGAATTCATTCTGGCTCTTCATTAGACTCCATGACTCCTGGCTGGATTTTACATTGCAGTATCTTTCTGCTGCCAGAGAAGGTTTGAAAGAACCGTGTGGCAATGTTCCCTGCCAGGAGTGAGCCTGATATTAGATTGCTGGTGGGCTTCCATCCCATCTCCTCAAAATACAGATGACCTTCAGTTCCCCTTTCTTTAGTAATTCCAGGCAAGTTAATGGTTGCTACTGGAGGTTAATTAAAAGGTGGAAGGATGCCCAGAGAATGGAAGGAATGTAGTCCCGGTGAATAAGTCATGGAACAGGAAATGTGAGGAGACCTGGGCTCTGGTACCAGCTCTTCTGCAGAGTTGGTATCTTTTGCTCTCTGTCTTCTTGCTTGTCTGTGAAGTAAAGCTAAAAATTTTGCCTCTGCTTTGGAGTATTTGACATTTGTGGATGAAAGGATCTACGTAACTGCTAAGCAAATATTATAAATTGCTTTTCATGTTGTTGGGGACCATCTCACTTCAGATAAAAGCTCTGAAAATCCATCCAAAAAATCTTCACTGTTCAGGTGAAATTATTTGGGAAGCAATAGCAGGATTTCAGATCCAGCAAAGCTATAACACTATTACTGTAGTGTTTCTGTTCCTCAATCATTGTATGAAGGGAGGACTTTGAAAATTGCCAGGGGTTGCCAGACAGCAGAAAGAAACAAAAACATTATTACAATTAATGGAGGTAACATTATTAAAAATAATGGGCAATATGATTGTACAACTAGTACTTATGTATTTACCCTAAGTTGTGTCTCTTTTGCTGAGGGGAGGTACGGGAAGGTGTAATGGCTCAGCAACTGGTTAGGAAGGTGCTTTTCTGAGAGTTTTGTCTGCTGAGGGAAGCAAAAGCCACGTATAACCCCCAAAGCGTGAGGGGATGAGTTCCAGGCTGGTCTGCTGGATTGCTGTGCTCCACAGCAGTTCTAGTGGATATCTGGTGCAGTTCTGCTGGGAAGGGGTTCCAATTCTGCTCAAATTTTTTATATATACATATATATACACACACATATCCATATATATAATGAAGCTGTATTTTAGTAAGCTCATCTTCTGTTTATTTAACCACAGAGATACGGGTTACTTTTGCTTGACAGTCAGCTGTTAGCTATCTCTGCTGACATGGGTTATCCCATTGCTGATGTTTGAGTTGTTTTATTGTTTAGTTTGTTTAGCTTTAAAATCTTTTATGCTCAAGTTACCTTAAGGAAAGCCTTAAGACAGCAAGTAAATAAATCCCAAATGGTATAAATAATGTGATACGTCCTCCAAATCACAGATGGGAATGTGTCAGGAGGAAAGAGATCAGCCATGGGTGTTTGTATACGAGCATTCAAACACATAGTGTCTCTTTCTGGTCAACTTTGTCTTCCAGATAAAGGTTTTCTGGTTGGTATCCTGGAGCAGATAAAGGGCTGAGTGTGACCAGGAGAGTGGGCAGTTCTGTCACATCAGCCCTGTGGCTGCTGGTGTCAGGAGGAGGTTCCCTTCTGACAGGGCACCAACCTGTTGAAGTTCCAGCTGAGGGCCAGCATGAGACAAACATCCTCGAGAACAACTCTGTTAGATCCCTGTTGATCTCAACCTGTGCTGCTGATTTTGCTTTCCACACAAAGTCAGCCTGGTTTGTCTTGAACTAGGTTTCTTAGGGCAGCTTAATTTAGTATTATTTCTTGGCATCCCTCACCTCCAACTTGAGAAGAGTATGTCTCAGTGTTTAGATTTTTTTTTTTTTAAGCTTTTGAGTCTTGTCTAGATTGAAAGGTGATAATAACTGAGTGTTGCTAAGGCAATTTCCATTGTTTTAAATGCTCATTTTCCTCTTTCATGGAAAATCCCTGGAAGTTCAGTTTGACGTTGGAGTGAAGAAACACATTAAAAATTCAGTACTTTAGTAGTACATGCCATAAATAAATTAAAGCAGATATACCTCTGAATGTCTTACGCAAACATTGTGTGACAGTGTATGAATTGGATACTGTATATATCTTTGTGTACCTGCCTATGCAAGTACCTTTACGGTACCTGTCCCTGCAAGTAATCTTATCCATAGGCAGTATTTGCATATGCCAATTTGTTCGTGCACAGAAGGCATTCTTCACTGTCTGGAAACTTTGCCCAAATTGTACTCTTGCTTCTAATGCTTTCATTGAAGATTGTAGAGGAGTGAAAGGTAAAGAATTGCTCCAGGAATTTGTATTCAGAAAACGCATTAAGATACAGGCAAAACGTGCATTTTTGTGGATGTGTTAGGACACAAGAAACCCTGGGCTGTGGGAGCCTGAAGGCCAGAAGCACGTGTGTTCAGGAGGGTAATGCTGGGCTGCTGTGGAAGGTGCACATCAGGCCAGCTGGAGAACGGAACCACAGCCAGCGCCAGCAGCGTGAGGACAGGGGACAGATCTCAGCAGTGGAGCTGTGCTGTTCCAGCATGTTCAGCATGTCTGCACCTCCTCCAGTAACACCGCACTTGCCTTTGCTGGCTGCCATCTCCCTTTGCACGATAGCCTGCAGGCCGGTCCCCGACAGACGCACAGCCAGGCTGAACTGGGCTGTCAGCCCTAGAAAGCGTCAGCAAAAAGAGCAGATGACAGCAGTTGTGATCTTGCAGAAGGTGACCCAGGTGTCTTTCATGACTTCTGTCCTCATGAGATTTATCTGCCCTTATTTAAAAATCACTAATGATAAAATCCCAAAAGGGAGGGTGACAAAAAAAATCAGATGACTGCTGTTCTTGCAGCGGTGATGTATTGCCTGATCTACTCGTGTAGATCATGTATTGCTCACGCCAGCGTGATGACTGATCCCAGCGGTAGAGGCAGGAAGGGTTAATGTCACCCTTTGGCAACGTTATGGTTCTTAAATCCCACATAAGGTCCATTTAGAGAGTTTCAGTGAGACTTCAGCAGTGCGTAAGACCTGCCAAGAGTTTTTGTGCTGGAGGAGTATGGGTTGGCAGGATCAGCCCTAACACGTTAAGTGCTGTTTATGATATTATTATTGCTTTGTGAATTCATTTCCCGCAGAGACGGGCTGGAGATGCAGTGTTCAGATTCAAACTTCCTCTGTGCTCTGGGCTGTCAGCTCCATGGTTGAGATTTGGGCCCATGTCAAACTCGTCATTATTAACAGCACTACTCAGTATCGTGTTTATAGACCGTACCATAAACTGCAAGAGAATGCAAGCAGTTGATTTTCATGAAAAGGCTAGGAAGATGTTGTTTTCAAGAATAAAGGGAACATAATCGCCCTTCGTAGGTAAGATATGTTATTTACACTGTGGGGATTCATGTCAGTACACTTTAAGTAAGTTGCTTGGCTGAACTTGTTATCTTGCTGCCAAGAACGGAAGTGAGAGAGAAGAGCCAGTGAGAATTATTGGACTCTGCACTCCAAACTTACATCATGTAAACATTTATAACATGACTTTTATTTTCAGCATTGACCATTCTGGTGGGGGCCTCTTTGTTGCTTTATCACTGGCAGACTGTTTCTGATGGCACTTTCTGGCTTATCTGTGAGGATGCAGCAGTCCAGCAGAGCTGGGACTGCGCCGTATTGGTGACACGTACAGTGGAAACTCGCAGTGGTGCCTCTCGCCCAGGTTCCCAGCCACCCCCAGCTGCCGGGGTCTGAGCACGGCCTTGTGCCCCGCTGCCGGCGTGCGGTGATGGATGGTCCCACCCCGCTTCCTCAGCACGCAGCGGGGAGATCGATAATCCTGCATGAGAGAGAAAGAGGCTGACTTTTCCATTTCTCCTTACTCGTCCAGCTATGAAAAAGGATATAAACTCCAAGTGTGTTATTTTCTATTGAAGAATAGCAGCAACAGCAATTTGCAGTGTACCTGGTACCTGGTTCACCTTGGGTCTTTCGTTCCAGTCCAGCCTTCCTGCTGGTGTCAGTAGTGCTTTTCTCTGTCGTGGTATCAAAATATGTTCTTCCGAAATCACTTAAGTTCCTGTTGAGAATGAAATGCATAATTCAGACAAGTTACTCGTTTCTTTCAGATGTCTGTAAAAGAACACAGAGCAGTGCAGAGCAGTAGGGAAGAGGAGAATAATTCAGGTTTCTTCCTTGTGCAGTTTCCAGATTTCTGATGATGCTGGAAGTATCTGACCCAGTGCAGTTATGTGGGTGAACTCCTTAAGTTTTTCTTAGCATTTGTTGCAGTTCATCAGTTTGTACCATTTAGGCTGCAGCCACAGCTCAGTTTATACAAGAGTTTTGTTTGTTGTTGTTGTTTTTCAGAGCCCCTTAATGCTCCTCACTGACCCTTTTATAAGCTATAACTTTTGCTCACACTCCATAAGTCAGGGAGTCTTTAGTAAAGAGCCTATCAGGAAAAAAAATCTGGGATGCTTTCCAGGGAAAGGCATGTATAATGGAGAATTCTGGCAGTTTTTCATCTGGCACTAATTTATTATTTCAAGCTGGCTTGCTCTTTAGATTATGATAAACAGTATTTTACATCTAACAAATCACTTCTAATATCTCTGACCTTGACAATGGGTATCTAGTATGGGTTTAAAAGAAAAGGCTCTAACTAGAAATACAGTGGGTCACAAACTGATGTAATCATGGTTCTTCTTTAAGTTTCAGCATTTCCAGGGAAATGAAAGATATGTGGAAGAATAGGTTGTTTTAAGAGACATCTGCTATCTCCAGCTATGCCATATATGCGAAGTTTTGGAGAGTACGGTCTTTATGTTTAGTCTAAAAGGGTTTGAATGATGTAATCACAGGAGAAGATACTGGGTTCAATGAAGTGAAGGCAGGGTAGGGTTTTGCTGGTCAGGAGGTGGCTGTTTGTGTACAGGGAAATACCAGCACACTTAAACTGTGTTTAGATGGAAGTTGCATTCATTCTTACCTTCCTTATTATCTCAAAGAGAAAAGGATAGTTCTTCCTTCTAGTAAAAAGCCCTCATAATCCCCCAAAAGAGAGCTGTGTCCGGAGGTTCTCTGTGCCGCTGGGACTTGCTGCCTTCCTTGTGTAAGAGGAGTCGTCTCCAGGAGCTGCTTGTCAGGTCCCCGGGTGGGAGGAAGGGTGAGAAGGTAAAACACGCCTCGGTCACAGAGCAGCAGGAGCCACTTGCTCCACGGCCCGAGCAGCCTGGCTCTTCAACTCTTCTAGGAACTGCTTCCCTTGAGCACTTCAGTTTTATCAAAACGTAATGCTGGTCACTAGGCAGAGGTTTAAAATCTTTTCCAGTTTACATCATTTGCATTTTTAAGTTTTAAAGCAGCTAGGGTAAATGCAAGACAAGTAGATGCTTTGCATCACTTACCAGCAGTCACTACATGTGTGTGCACACACGCACAGTCACACACAGTGTGTCAGTTCACATGGTGATTTGGATTGTTGCTTTATTGATAACAGAAAACTGTGAGCCCTTGCTAGTTATGACCATTAAAGTGGTAAAGAAATGACTTCTTATTTGTGTAATACTATTAGTAAATCCGCTTCCAGGAATGCCGACCCACTGTTTCTCTTAATAGCCTGCACCTGACTTCAAAGCTCACTGAAATTAAGCTTATTAGTTCTGCTCATGTTGTTATTATGCAGACACCTGTTCAATGATGGGCCTTGTACTCTTCTCTCTCTTTTTTTTTCCCCTCCCTCCTTCCTTCCCTTCTCCATCCCTTAAGGTGAAACTTGGCTCTGTTGTGAAGTCCTGTAATTTCAAAAGTTAGGAGTTGCTAGCTCTGTTTCTGTCCTGTACTGCTGGTGTTTTTCTAGGGCGTGAAGATGGGGAGCCGTTCCCAAAATAAATGGTGCATGTTTATTGCAGAATAGTAGGCAGCCCTTTCTATCATGTTAATGCTTTAGTGATTAGATTAGTTTGGTATTGCTTCTCTTTAGCATTTCCTTCCAACAACTTAAATGTGTGTGTGTACAGGTATTTAAAAAATATATTTGCAAAGATGTTTTTGATACAAGACCTGAATAATATAAGGAGGTATCCTTGGTTTATTATGCTGGTGCATAAATAGAGCTTTCTAACAGTGTATGTTTAAGGTTGTCTGGATGTGCTATTATAAGATTTAAAAAAAGACAATAGAAGAGGAGTTGTGACAGTTGGTAATAGCTTTCCAACTATTAACCATTTTCTACTTAACCTGTGTAGCAGAGGGGAACTAGCTGATCTTTTCCAGCTCTCATCACAGGGGCCCCAAAAGTTTTGCTTCAGTGACTCTGCAGCCGGGGATGTGTGTGCAACATGAACACACTCAAAGAATTTAGAAAGCAATCAATCATGATTTTTTTTTTAATGGGGATATTGGATAAATCCTGTGTGTCTCATTCATGCACACACTCCTTTGAAGCCAGGAGCTTGTACAAGCAGAAATTGGTTGAATGTATACAAAGTGTCATGTACATTTACAGTGTTAAATAGAGGAATTGGAATAATTGTAAGATGTGCAGACATTCAGTCATGTTGGGTAGCCCCAGTCTGGTCTTTGCAGCAAAGAAACCAGCTTTCTGTCTCAGCTGTTGAGCTAAAGTTAGTCAAACACTTGTACTATGTGGATGCATGGCAAAAAAATAGCTTTTTAAAGAAACAATTTAGCTAAAAATGTGCCAGATGTTCAGACTAAAATACCAGTTATCCAATTTTCTTGTGAAAAGTTAATCTCCTCTTACATTTAAGCCATGCTGTGTTATGTGAGGTTATACTGGAGTACAACGTGGAGGGATGGAGTATGCCATATTGCCAGCAATACAGTGGAATAGCTGTATTTGAATGGAGAAATGTGTTTTCAGATTTGCTGCCAGGAAGATTTGTGCATTTTTTGTTTCATTGGGAAAGTCGACCAGATTTCACAAGCCGTGCTGTTGAAGAACAAATTAACATTGACTGGGGCCAATGCCATAATATCTTTCCTCAAAGTACAGCCTACATATTAATTAACATTTGTAAAGCACTTTGAGGTGCTGGATGAAAGGCAGCATAGAGTACAAAGTTGTTGCTATGATTAATTAGTTATCACATTGGACATGTAAGTGCTATATTAGAGTGTTGCAGACTATTATTTATTAATTGTTGCTTTTGCCTGTGGCCTTCTTTGTTCCATCCTTTACCTACTGTGTTACTGCCCTTATTAATCACATTCTTTGGGCTGGAAGGGAATGATCTGACCCATGTGGCAAAGGCCATAGACTTCCATGCAGCTGTACCTGCAGGAAACCAGTATCTTCTGGTTAGGTACCAAGGCATCTGGCCTTGATATAAAGGCTTCAGTACCACATCCCTAACAACTTGGTTAATCACCTGCACTATTAAAAGTCCATTGCGTGTATTTTGCCCTTTGAAAACTTCTGCTCCCTTATGTCCTGTTGTGCTTTTGTCTGTAGTCCTACTGTAATAGCCAGTTAAAATTTAAGCAGCAAATTTTCCAATTTAGCAAGTGGGTCCCCATGTGAATGCAAGTGGTCATCAAGGGGGTAATAATCTACTCTGTGTGTGTGAGACTGGATCTTGTTGCTAAGAACAGGGAGCACATTCATTGAAATTCCCATGACCCGTGGTCTCCACACTAGAAAACCTCTCAGTAGCTCAGTCCAGTGTGGTTTTTTGGCTTTTCAGGAAACTAGATTATGGATAGAAAAGCCCAGTCTATGCTCCCATTAGGCCTATAGCTTTTCTGAAACGAGCTTTGGCAGAAACGATTAAGGGTAAAGTTCCATTGGAAGAAAAAACGGCTGATTCAGTACTGCAGGAACGCCACCTCCACATTGTCTGAGTGGGCTGGGGCTGGTGGTCAGAGGAGTCCGTGTGCCACTGTGGTCACTGTCGGTGCCGGGGATGGGGTATGGGGGCTGAGCAGACCTGCCCTGTCTGGGCTCCCTTCAATCTCTGCCCCACTGAGGGTGGACTCCCATTGCCTGCTCCGTTCTTACCCCTTCCCAAGACACTCCTTGGCCCAACGAAGAGGCTTTACTGACCCCTGTACTGCTAGGCCCCATCTTGAGTGCTGTGTCCAGTTTTGGACCCCTCAGGACAGGAGGGACATTGAGGGGCTGGAGTGTGTCCAGAGAAGGGCAACGGAGCTGGTGAGGGGTCTGGAGCACAAGTCTTGTGAGGAGTGGCTGAGGGAGCTGGGGGTGTTCAGTCTGGGGAAGAGGAGACTGAGGGGAGACCTTGATCTCTACAACTCCCTGAAAGGAGGGTGTAGCTGGGAGGGGTTGGTCTCTTCTCCCAAGGAACAGGCGATGGGACAAAAGGAAATGGCCTCAAGTTGCATCAGGGGAGGTTTAGGGTGGATATTGGGAACAAGTTCTTCCCCGAAAGGGTTATCAAGCATTGGAACAGGCTGCCCAGGGAAGTGGCTTATTATACTCTGTGTTCCTAGAAATGACCAGAACACATTATGATGATGATGTCTCTCACATGTGCCAGGCAATTAATACACAACACTGTACTGAATATTCTAAAGTATTTTTTTTACAAGACATTTTTTTTTGTTTGCAAATTACTGTGGCCTTTTTTGAATACATTGCTCTTCGGAGGTGAAAGCTACTTGGCTAACCCGCAGGTTTTGGATGAGCTGTGCCTGTGCCTCGTTTGTATATGAATCGATGGAGATTTCTATAGGGAGCATCACCAGAGAGAGCACGGGTGGGTGCCCGTGGGTACCACCCCCCCTCACTGCCGGCAGGAGTGTGAGCCCCCCAGGAACCCTCCCCCGGGGTCTGGTCATCACTGCGTCTGCACCAGGTACTGTAAATGCAGACAGAGAGGAGAGGAGAACAAACAATGCAGTGCTGAAAGATTAAACAATGGCATAATTAATTAGTTGCCATTGATGAATTTGATTATGCCTACAAACACCTTTAATTCCTTAAAAGCTGTTACACAGACAGATGTAAAGGCTCAACCTGTGGAAGTGGAGAAAATTCTTGGATTGCCTCACCCTTGCCTATATCTTCAAAAGCTATTTCTAATCTTGCACAGGCTGTTAATGTGGAGATAGTAGCAGTTATGAAACCTGGGCTAGATTCCAGATATGTTGTATCAAAGTGTAGAATGAAAAGGAAATCAATAGTCACTCCTCACAGAAAGCTATGCCAGAATTGTCCAGCATGGTCTAGATTAATCAAAGCCATAACAGCTTTTTTTCATTAGTAGAACATTAACAAGTAAACAACATTCCTGTTTTGTTATTTAGTTATACTAACCTTTTTCAACAGCTAAGCCCAGTGATAAGTTTGGATTTTCTCTGTTTATAGAAAACTAGTACATCAGCAGATAATAGTACAGCTCAATATTTATGGAGTGCTGGCTTTCTGAAAATGGAGGAAACTGGAAGTTATTACTAGAGTAGTTCATTAAAATGTAAACAGAAGTGAGGAGACTGCACTGACAATATTTATATATTTATTTACGTTTGCCATTGTCTGGTTGTACAACAACGTCCAGCTGTGGTGTGGAAGCGGGGGCTGTTCTGGCCAAGGGTTCTGCTGCCCCGAGGGGAGGTGGGTGCTGCCGTGTGGAGCCGCCCGGTTCGGGGACACCTCGGTGTGTGGGTGCGATGGAGCACGGCGCCTGCCTCGGCGGGACCTCTCTTCTATCTGGATATATATCTGTGCTAGAATTGGAACTGCTCTGTTCTTGTGGTATCTGTTGTGATATTTGGAAGACATTATGACAATGGAGAGGCTGAACAATGTGTTTTATACATGACTGGGAGAGTTCCTATCAAGTTGAACACTTTCAGATTGCTTTGATTTAATTGACCAACAGCCGGAGTGTTCTGAGCACCAAACAGACAGGTATATTTTAGCTGATACGTAAGCCTAGCAATACATGCATTGGAACAGGACAAACCACTTGGAGAACAGCGGAGGAAAAAAAACCCAAAACAATACTTGTTCCACAGAGTTTATTATCTGGATAAGTGAGAGCACTCTTCTGCATAATTAGATAGTGAGCCATATGCATTTTAGTTATTGTTTTTAAAATTAACTTCCTCTTTGGGTGGTGGTGCTGCTGTTGCCTTTCTGAGGAAGGGTTGGGATGAGCAGAAGATGGCAGAACAGCACAGATAAGGGAGAGGAGAGAAGATAAAGCTGTCCTTGGCATAAGGTGGCAGCGTGGAAGCCACAAGGCGAAGACTGGGAAGGGTGTGCAGCTCATGTGGATGGTTTCAAAAGTTTCTGTGTTCTTCAACAGAACTGAAGTGTGAGATGCGATGTCTGGCAGTCTGTAGTAAAACACATGTAAGGTATTTCAAGATTACATTCTCTTAAGTAAGGCAAATGCAAAAGTTTCAGCTCGCTTAACGTTACAGTGGAGCTCCTCTCTGCTTTGAGAATTTCAGATGTCCCGTGGTCCTGTCCCTCCATGGGAAG
The DNA here is from genome assembly GCF_001431845.1 of Calidris pugnax. Classification (NCBI taxonomy): domain Eukaryota; kingdom Metazoa; phylum Chordata; class Aves; order Charadriiformes; family Scolopacidae; genus Calidris; species Calidris pugnax. The sequence continues at coordinate 336,968 of NW_015090842.1, forward strand.
GTTTGCCTTGGTGTGAGTGCCGAGAGCTTTGTCCCCATCTGCTCATGCTTCCTGGGACAGGCACATCTTGCCCCAGAATTCCAGAGCTTGCAGCATTTCTTTGGTATTTGTTGTATATAGCTTTCAAAGTGCTTTTGGATGAAAAGTGCTATGCAAATACGAAAGATTAATAATTAAGATTGTGTTAATGTGTAATAATTGTGCATAATGCTGTGCACCACAGGAATCCCTGTTTTGGGCTGTCTGACTGGTCTATCTTTTTTTTACAGATACAGGTTAATTATGGGATTCATAACCGTAACTGTGCAATTATCACAGGATAGGCCATCCTATTGACATGCATAAAAAGTATTTAATGAATCACAATGACTTTTGGCTTATTTAGCCTGTCATGAAAACTCAACAAAATTTTGTGTTTCCTAAGTTTGTAGTTCCCATGGGTAACCACAAGTAACATGAATACAGTGTCCTGCAAAGGGCTCAAACCACTCCTCAGCTGTGTGGTAATAATGTGCTGTTAGACCAAGCTGTGGTATGTTTCAAGAGAGGACATTAGAATATGTTAAGGATGAATAACTAGAGAAATCCCAATTTTCTACTGGTGGTGTAAAAGAAGTAAGAGATGGGTTAAAACAATACATGAGCTATACATTTTATCTTTGTTTATATTCTGTAACAGCTGACATGAAGCCCTGAAGATGTTGTTGTATTTACCTTGCACACAAGGCTCCACTGTGTTAAGGATGTAAAGGTCCACACTCTCTCACAATGGGTCCTCTTAGACTCTTGGGCTGCTCGTGTGTGTGAGCCCGAGTGGGGCTGGGTCCTCGGCCTATTCCTCTGTCCCTTGGTTGAAGTGTTCTTGAATATTAGATAGAGACCTTTGCTTTCACAATGGGAGTCGTAACCTTTGAGTACCTTTCAGGTAACCCAAAGTGTATAAAAAGAATTAAAAGCACTCCTTTAAGTCAGTGTGGCTCAGGATGAAACTATGTTAGAAGTATTAGTATGTTGTTTTTATCCACATTAGGAACTGCAATAGTGGGCCAAAAAACTGTAAAGGAGATCCTGAAGCTAACCAACTGAAGTCTTTGCTGAGTGATATTTCACTGAGAAACCTCCAAAGGGTTTTACTGTTATGGTTGCTTAGACTGAATGATTTTGAACTTATGTATGGATGAAGAATGAGGTGAATGAATGAAATCATGCTTACATCTGTCTAACTAATTTCATTTTGTAAAAGAGAACTACATATTTTTATACACAGTTGTGAGGGAATAACTGAGCATTGCTGAAGAACCTGCTTAACCTGAGGGTGTGCTCACAGCTTGAGCAGGGTTTATGCAGATATCTTGAGATCTGGTTTAGGATCAAAGCAAACCCTGGTAACCCCAGCACATTCAGAGTGAAATGAGGGAGGGACAAGAGAATGTTGCCAAGAGAGAAAATCTGAATTCTGGTAATTCTGAATCTTAAATGTAGGTGGAAGATTGTAGATAAGAAAAAGGTGTGGTAGAAATCAAGTGAGTCCTCCTACTCCTGTAATGCAGTGGAAGAAATCATGTGTTATGTACTCTGGATGCCTGTGGTGCCAGAAAGAAAAGGGTGGGGTTAGCTCTTCCTCTTCATATCTGATTTTTCCTTTTTCAGTTTTCTTGCCTTTTATTTTGGCTGCTCTTTGCAGCTTCCCCACTGCTGATCCCCGAATTCTCCTGAAGCTTCCTGTGTCTCACAGGCAAAAGACCACTGTCTCTGTTCCTGTCTTTTTTTTTTGGATCTGTACAAGAAATCAATTTTTGGCTTGGTCACAAAGCTAAACAATAATAGTGATAATGACGGTAATTACATTAAATTACAGTTTTTCTTTATCAAATTGAAAACCACATGAATTGTTGCTGTTTTTCAGGTGAAATTCTCCTTTTGTTCCAAACATTTCAAACAGGTTTTTTGTAAGCTTTTCTTATCCAGTTGCCCAGCAGTTAAAGAAGCTGCTCTGGATTACAGATGTTTTGTTCCCATTCTGCCCGAGATAATTGGAAGCAACATGTTCTAAGAGAGCGTGCAGCTGCCCTCACTGGGATGTAGTCTGGGCTCCCTTGATTGCTCTCATTCTGTCCTTTGGTCACTTCCACTTTGCAGAAATTCTTAAATACCCACTATTCAGCAGCTTCAGACTTTTAATCTGTCTTGTCAACAAGCAGGTAATGGAGTAATTGTCTCCTTGCTCCCTCATCCTTCACACATGCTGAATAAAAGTATTTCTTACAGAGTGAAATAGATCAACTTGAGAGACTGCTCCGTCCCTCCCTCCCTGCTCGATACGCCCCTTGCAATAACCCCAGGGCAAGGCACTTCCAGAAATGTTGGTTGAGATGCCATCAGCCAAAGGCGGCCGGTCCCACACAACCTGCGTGAGCGTGCTGACAGCCCAGCTTTTGGCGACAGGGGGTTGACTCTACCACTTCCTCAGGCAGTTTTCTGAATCTGCTGCCTCTCAGCCCCTGCAAATTCTCTCCAGATGAAACCAGTTGACCACTTAACAGTTTCGGGATGACTAGAGCAGCATTTCCCAGTAAATTCACGCTCCTCCACTCTACTGCTGACTTTGCTCCTTTGTGGCATTCTTGGGTCTTCAGCATGTCTCTCCATTCTTTCTTCCTCCTCTTTATATTCCTTTTTCCTGCCTCTGTTCTTCCCCATTTATGTGCTCTTTTGAGTCACCTGTCCGCCCCTTCTTTCCAATGTGACTGCCCTTTTCTCTAAAGTTCCCACCTCTGTGGCCTGTCAGTAGGACACACAGCTCTTCAGGGCTGGGCCATAATACCTGAGATCTCTACAAATGAGTTGCCCTTAGTGAAAGGAAGGGTTCTGTGTAGACTGCTTAGCAGTTATATTCACCTGGGAAGAGCATTTTCCTGTCATGACTGCGCTGGTTTGCGTTTTGCGTAGTATATATAGTACCCTCCGTGTCTCTGTGGGCTTCTACTGAGGCATTCTTAGACATTAGGATTCTGTGGGGAAGATGTAGCTTGACATCTGCTTCCTTCCATTGTCTTCTCCAGAGTGGTTCATGGGGAATGCTGTCAAACAATTTCAGTACATTAGTAAGAACAAGCAGTGGCACCACGTGGTTGTCTTCCCTTTCAGCACCAGCTCTTCAGGCTGCCCAGACCTACCTCTGCTTCCAGCATGTTACAGGGAGAGTGATCCCAGTGCTGTTGAAGTAACTCATTCTGAGGCTCAGCTTGAGTGAGGAAAGAGCTAACGCCTGAGTGCGAGTGGAGTCTGGTGCCGAGCTGCTGCTGGTGGCTGTCGAAGGGCATGCTGGTGATGCTGCAGTGAGCAAATGGTACACATATTGGGCATAAAGTAGATTTAAAAGATGTGTTCCCTCTTCTCCCTGCTCATTCCCGCCAGACACCAAGAGACGCACCACTCTGTGCTCAGGAATGATGAGCATCTGAATGCTCATTGGCAATACAAACTGGCATAAAAATGTTCTGAGACTTTTCAGTTCTTTTCTGAATTGTCTTTAAAATGTTGTTTTAAAATTGGTTCTAGGTTTGGGCTTTGGAGATCAAGGGTAAAACATTTCTATTTTAAGCTCACAGTTACTACTTGGTTTTGGAAAACAAAACAAAAGCAAAGAATCTGTTTGAAAACATTTTCCTTTAATGTGTGCCAGCAGTAAGGGATCAATACCAGGCTGCACCAAGCAAGAATAGTCAATATCTTGCTACTGATGCATAAGCTGATCTTGTGGTGACACCTTCCCATCTACAGTGCCTGTTGTAGACGTTAAAGGTGAACAGTGGAGCTCAAGTCTGCTGGAGTTATTCTATCTATTTCATTAATTAACTCCTGTAGGCTGGGATTATTTTTTCTTTTGTATTTGAATAGAGTCCAAAACAATAAGGTCTATTTCATAGTACGTGCTATCAGAATACAAACACCAATGAATAGGATTAAGAGGGTTTTTGACTTTCGTAGCTTTCTAGGTACCCAAACCACCAATCTATTTTAAAGAAGATTACCAAGCTCGAGGTGAGAATTTTGCTGAATAATTCAGACTTCCTTTTTTCCCCTTGGTGTTAAGTGTCCAGGCTTTCTCAATCTTATAGATTTCAAAGTGAGTTTTACTGGCTAGCAGCATACCATTAGATTTAACCCATTTTATGCATTCTCTCTTCTCTATGGCATTGAAAAGATTGGAATCTTAAAACTAATATATAAATGAGTACAAGTTATGGGGAAAGCAGATTTGGGATGCACTTTTTTTCTGGCAAAAGTATGCCTGTCCTCTTGTCCCATATGCCATTGTAGATTTCTCTTAAACAGGTAAAAAAAAAAGGACATATTTTAAACATAAGAGCAAAACACACAGAAGGAGCTTTAGACTTCATTTGCTATTTCCCTTATTTGTTGCACAACTAAAATAATGACATGAAATTATTAAGCAGTTTGTGATTATGACAAACAATGGAAGGAGAGTGTTTATCTGCTTGTTTCCACAATGACATGTGAGTGCTGTGCAGCTGACTGCTCTGCTGTTAACAGCCATAACATTACTCCTCCCTCAGCCCCTTCAAGTCATTTACTGACTAAGGGAAATTTCTCTAGTTTAAGATTTCAACTTTTTTCCAGTTCAAAAATCATAAATCTCCCTGAGCAGATCTGTGACCAGTTAATAGTTTTTAATTCAATAGGAACAAAAAATACAGAAGTAACTTGTGTGACTTTTAGTGGCTACTGCTGTCCCTGAGGTTCTGTCTCGGCCCCTCTCCTGGGCTGCCCCTTCCCAGTGCCCTGTCTCTGTCAGTGGCCAGAAGCAGATGCTGAGGGAGGAGGGAAAATTGGGCAAATCCAGGTGTTACTCTCCAGATCCGTCAGCTCCTTCCACCCTTCTCCCCATAGGAGCCCTGTGGCAGGGTTCCTGCTGCTGTCCCTGCCCCTCACCATCAGAACTCAGGTGCCCAGCAATACTGATAGATGTAGGCTGAAAGCCAGAATTGGGCGATTTCACATATTAGTGACCCCAAATGAGACAAGTGTAATTTTAATGAGCCCGATCTGGTTAGCATCCATGGAATTACTCCTGGGATGTTTCTAGTACCCTGGTATAATGGGGTGACATTCAGGGGAGCGTGTGCAGGGGCTTCCCAGCGTGGTAAGGACACAGGTACTGGCGAGGTGCTCCTCTCTCCTGTGTGTGCACGTTCTCACCATCAATTCTACCACCAAAGGAAAGTGAAATGTAGCAACGCCCCACAAACAAATGGAGGTGAATGTGTTTGGTTGTGATCAAGGTGAACAAATGTCAGACAGAGTGTCTCTCTGAGCAGTGCTGGCAGCACGCAATGAGAGTCTTCTTCCTCTGCTTTTTTCCCCTCCTTCTCTGTGTTAGTTCCACTTGTCAGTGAAAGAAAATGGGGGTGGTGGTGGTGGTGGTGGTGGTGGACCTTGCAGTAGATGCATGGTGGGCCATGCTGCAGTTGGAAGAGTCACCCCAGGTGTATGAGGCTTCAGGGCAGGAGTTGCTGGTCACCCTGGGCAAAAGGAGCATTGGGGCATGGGGAGCTCTTTGTAAGACTGTCCTTGTCACACACACTGTCCTGCAGCAGTTGGTGTGTATAGACCTGGGACACGCTGAGCCCAGAATCTGCACAGGAACGTGTCACTTGCAGATAGATCTCCTGTTTGCTGCCGTGAGAGCTGCCAGGGGAGCAGCAGGGGTGGCTCAGTCCCGTCCTGCACTAGGTAGGTGGTGCCAGGGGAAGAGGGGAGGAGAAGCATCTCTCCTTTTAAGCCAAGAGATTATTTCCTGGCTATCTGCATTTAATCGAAGTTCAGCATTGCTTGAAATGGAAAAAAGCCTTCGTGCCAGGGAGATGGTGTCATAGCTCCTGGCAGGTATCTAACCCTGCTGCTAGGTCCCTTGGTTTTTGTTTCAAATTATTAATGAAATCAAAGGGTATCCCGAGCCTATCCAGGGAGTGGCTTAGTTTCTGCAGCTGAAGAACAATCACAAGACAATTTTCTAAAAACAATAGGAGATGAAAGAGGAAGTTTAAACCACTTCCCAGTTGAGAAAACACAATTCTGCTGATTCACATCTGTGCAGAATGATAGGTTTTTTCTCTTGCCCAGTCGTTCTCAGATTGCCAAGATTATATTAATATGAGAGTGCAATAGGACACTCCCAGATGTAAAGGCCAGTAATCAAACACGAATTCTTTAACTATAATTATCTCTTCAAATTTCATCTTAGGTTTCAATTTTTAGCTTCCCTTCCTGCCATATTCTTTATACAAATACCCTGGTGTTATTCAAGGATGCTTGGGCAGAAAACCCACATTTACCGATGCACGGCAGATTCTGAAAGGGTGTATGTACACCAGCACGGATACCATTCATAGTTCAGAGACTGAGCCTGCGCAGGATGTGAATGTGTCACTGAAATAACTTTTAGCTGGGTAAATTGAACACCGCCACTGTGGACAAACAGAGGGACGTTCTGGCCTGTATAAGTGAGCTCTTGAGTCCTTCATAAAAGCAACTGCTGGCCAACCTTTGCCCTTTTAACCTGAGGAGACACATCACAAGAAGAGTTCAAGACATAATGAAAGCAGCACTTTCTGTACAAGATACACTCTCCATAAAAGGGGAACTTCAGACATTTTCACTGCCCAGTTTCATAATACTGAAGAAGACGAGAAAAAAATTTCAAATGCATCTGGCCTACATAAAATGTCTGAGGTGATACATAAGCTTTTAAGTAACATCCATTGAGCAGTTAGGATTCAAGGTGTTCGGTTTGGAAGGAAATGCAGCCACCTACACTGTGATTCGCATTCACTGACATCCAGAGTGAAGCTGCTCTTTGCCTGGGGGGACACTGCTGCTGTTCAGCTGGAGTGCAGCGGTCGCTCGGCTCCTGCAGCCGCTGGTCCATCCCTGAGAGTTGAGGATTAATGGCACAGAGCAGTTTGAGTCATGGGATAGTCCTTTGGCTTTTCCACAACCATTTTGTGTGGTGAGAATGGCCACAGACCTTGATCCCTTCCCTAGATATGTCCTCTCTGTCTCGTGTGCTCCCCAGCAGGACCAGGGTGTTTGGTGCTCTCACAGCACGGGGCAGCCTGGGAAGGGTTTGTTCACCTACCTCTTTATTATTCTGAAAAAAACCCAGGTTTTATAGCTTACTACTCTACTGTTTCTGTAAGCTGTTAGCTTTTCGGTAGCCCCAGTGCAGTGTCTGATCTGCACCTTGGTGCCCGTGCTGGCCATCTTCACAGCTGCTAATTAGAGAGCATGCAGGCTGTGACCTATTCATTAGGATCTTTGTTTGCGTCTGTGTATATGCTTCTTCTGGTTTTTTTTTTTTTTTTGTTTTGTTTTTTCTTTAAAGATCATTGTGAATTAGTTGAAATGGGTTGAAAATTAAAACTTCTTCCTGTGAAAACTGGCTTTTTTTTTTAATTTGAACTTTTTCATCTCTTACGTTCTGTTTTCTTTTCCCATTATACTGTGACTGCAAAGATGTGGAATCAAAAGGGAGTAGGAGGGCTAAGAAATTAAGCAATGGGAAAGCTGAGAATACCAAAGTGATTACTTGGATTTAAATATTTAAACTGTAAGTAATTCTATGGTAGCTTTAAGTAAAATACTGTATTTAAAATATTTAAATCAACTGATTTTTTTTTGGTCATTTTTTTGACAAGTTGTTACTAGTGTGTATATAGTATTTTAAAAGGATTATTAAAAGATTGTTTTAACATAGCGCTATTATCAAATTTGGCACCTATTTGGATAGAATCACTGCACATCAGAGCATCTCAGCAATTACTGAAAATCTACAGAGGCTGAAAGATGTGACTCGAATAGTCCTTTCTAAGAAACAGATAGGGAAGCCATTGTATTGGTTTCCATGGGGACTAGCAACAAAATATTGGCAATGAACCTATCGAGGGAGTTTATGGGAAACACTTGATATAATGGACATGACTTCCTTTTTTTTTTTTTTTAATAATTGCAAAAGCCAAGCATAAAAATACACATTTCATGAGTGAAAAATGAAAGAAACAGTTTGCATTTATTTTAAGTTACGTTATTTGACTCGAAAGAGTTCAACAGTCACTGCAGGAACTGCAGTTTGTAAAGCTGCTACTTTTTGTAGGCGTTTCTTAATCTAGCTGTCACAGCTAATATTAATGCGGAGGGTAAACATGAATCAGATTATGCAGCAGAGAATAAAAGTCTTTTCTAACTTGCAACATTTCATTCAGAATTTTTTTTGTTGTTGTTGTTCATATCAATAGTAATTACAGTAAATCTCCGAGCTGTGTAATATTACAACCCTGGAACATTATACAGGCTTGTAAATTCTTATACCCAATGCTCAGAATGAAGGAGCAGTTGTGTGTGAGTTACTACTGTGCGCTCAGCACAAACTAGCTGGGTTTGAACGCTGCCAGACTGTACAGCATTGGGACATAAATAGCACCAAATTTAATGTACAGCTTTTACAAAACTAAGATTTGGGAATAGTTAATTCTCCAGGAGTTCTGTAGAAGTTGAAGGAGACAAAATAATTTCTGGCAACTTCCATTGATCCTGACATAGAAATGATGTCATTAGCGGGAGTCCTGGGAGAGGGTCTGTCCCCCACGCTCTGCTCTCCCCGAGATGGCTTTGCAGATACCGGAGGTGCAGAGCCAGGAAAACACAGTTGAGAGCAACTCGAGTCCTCCTTTCACCTCAAAGTATGTGTGCCCCAGGGGATATACGTACATGTCACAGATGTTAATCAAGATTTTTACTGCAAAAGGCTATTTGCAGGACTTTGAAGGTTTCCATTATGTGTGTAACTCTTCTGTGTCTCTGCTTCGCTATCCAGGCATTATTCTTCCTTTCTTGACTGAATCCCTGCACCACGATCAGGCTGCTGCCCGTGCTGTCCCTTCCTCCCCCGTGTTTGCCAGAGCTCAGGGGGCCGGTGCCCTTTGGGTTGGAAGGTGGGAAATGTTCTAGTGACTCTGCTGCTCGCCAGGTTGCAGGAGTGAAAATTAGCAGTTGTTGGTCTCCGCAGGAGGTAGAAAACTGCACCTTTTCCTGGGTGAGATGGATGATCTGGGGGTGATGTTTTGATGTTTCAGAGATAGCATGTTTTCCTAACTACCCTGTCTGATGCTAGAATTAGCTGACTAGTCCTAACCTAACTACTAATTTGTGGGGCGTTAGGGTAGAATATTTTATTTTATGAGAGTCTTTCAATGTGGTATCCTGGAAATAATATCTGAAATGTATTGTATATTTTATTGTTAGGGAAATTGTATGTTGTTGTAAAAGATTTTTTTGGGGTTGGTTTCCCTCCTTCCTCCCCCTGCCCCCCCCCCCCCCCCCCCCCCCCAACTAAATAGGAAGACATAACTTTGCCAGTTAAATTCTTTGGTTTAATATTTATTAAAACTGCTTGGATGCATCTTGGGTCTCACGGAGGTCTGTGCTGATGGACAGATGTGGAGAGCAGGGTGAGGCCAGCAGTGCCCGTGACACCCCTCACCCGTGCTGGGACGGGCTGCTGCTCAGCGAGGGGCTCTGGCACCCACTGGGACCTCAGAGTAATGGGGTTTGTTCAAACCAGCCACAAAGTCTCTGGCTGGAGAGTGGCTTGGGGAGAGAGGTGCTCGGGAGGATCCCAGCTCAGCAGCAGAGGGGTCACAATTTTGTGAAGGAGCTGGTCCTGTGTGAGCAGTTAAACTGGAGTAACCTTAGCTTGCTCAGTGTTTATACGGCACCCACACCCCAGAGACAACTCTGAGTTGGATATCTACTTATAATAGTAATATCCACACTCCAAGGCTTTGGACCTTATAATGAGGTTGTTTTCCTTGCCCAGGCAGCGAGACACAGTAGTGGATAATCTCTCCTATTATGGCGTGGATTCCCCTGCCTGCCCTGAGCTCCTTGGCAGAAGTGCTCCTGCAGCTGTGGCCGCCCAGCTGCGGGCAGGGTGAGTCCTCGGTGGAAGGAAAGAGCCTCTTGCAGGAGATGAGTCCAGCTTAGAGGAGGTTCAGTTGTCCGTAGATACGTCTCTTTCTTGTCACCGTTTTTTTAAAGGTCTCCATTTTAGAGTGGCTCTTTCTGTAGTGAAAGCAGAGATGGAAGAGTTGAAAATTCTGGGCTTCAGTCCTAATGGTTTCCTGTTTGGACAAGTCACTTGTCCTGTGTGCGTTTCATTTTGCTTTTTGGTTTTCTGCCTTGTTTTCTCATTTATAAGTAGCACATGTTTATCTCAGAAATGTTCACTGTTCAAAGTGTGAAGTAATTTCAGTTTCTCAATTGAAAGATCCTATATAATCTTAAAGGATTATATTTAGCAGTTAATGAAGTTTACAGTTAGATAGGAAAACAACTTCATTTAAACTTTGGGATGTGCAGTTTCATACAGCTATTGTAAGCCCTACATTTAAAACAAGGGGAACTTCTTAGTTACTTTGCCATTGATATTATCTGACACATGGTGAGGGAGCTACGAACACCTACGCGTTCATGCTTTTTCCTAGTTACTTCTTGGATTTCCAGGCTTCTGTGATCTGCAAACCAAAGCTGTAATTCTCCAAATAGAAGTGCTTTGTGTTCCCATGTGGTCTGGAGACTGTGTGAAACTGTGCAATGTTCCAACCTTTTTGCGAAGACCCTTGGTAAATACACTGGAAACCCCAGTAAAAGTTCTTCTTGTGCTGTGTCCACCGCAGCTCTCCCATCCTCAGCTCAGGCGCTCCGTCCTGCTGTCCTCATCTGCACTCTGTCTGCGCCAACTTCCTGCTCCCTGCAAGGGCCCTTTTGCTTGCAGAAGGGCTGAGGGACAAAGTGTCACAGCCATGAGTGAGGTTTGGTTTGCAGTGATGTTTGTATGGATCCTGGCACGCTGTGACAGCAGGTCACACTGCCTGGGCTCTGCAGACACGTGTCCTGCACCCTGCAGCTCTATGGCCATTTAACAAAGGTCGCTGTGAGTCTGGCAGGGAGTTCATCCTTAGGTGTCATCCTTGTCATCCTTAGGTGATGTGCTGTCTCTCTGCACACCAACTCTCCAGAAAGCATAGATTTCTCTTGACTGGGGTTCTTGGACTACGGAGGGAAAGAATAAAAACGCCGAGGAACGGCCGAGCGCTGGTTTCCAGGACTTTGCTGGTTTCCACCGACGTTCTGGTCCAGCCCGGGAGAGGGAGCTCTGTTTCCAGCCACCGCAGCTGGCACGGGGAGCTGGAGGAGGTTTTTTCTCAGCTGATATCCCATGTCTTACTGATTATTCACATATGCTGTCCCCAAAGAAGAGTCATCTTGGGAGTGCAAAACCACCCTCTCAAAACATTGGTTACCTCTGTTCAGTGCAGTAAATATAATTACATGACATATTCTTGACAGGGGAGTATTTATTGTTAATGTACTTTACTATAATTTAAGCACTGTTACGTATTGTTTGCTCTCTTCCTCCACTCTTCTGCCTTTCGCCTATTAAGGAATATTATCAGGATCTGAGTTTAGTTGTTTCTGTGTTGCAGTGGATGCTGCTGGTGTTGCCCCGGGGGCAGTGGGGAGTGATGCTGGGCTGCACAGCCGCAGGGTCTGTGGGCTCCTGTGCCTGCATCTCTCCGTCAGCCCGGGGAGTGCCCGGGTGCAGGGTGGAAGGTGGGTGACACGAAGCGTGCCCACACCAGCCCTTCCCATCCAGGCAGCCGGGAAGTGGCTCCTGGAGCCTGGCTAAAAGAGCTTGTGCCCTCCTGCCCTGGTGTCCCAGCACAGAGTCTGCCGTGGGCACCCTCGCTGCAGCGTCCGGGCCAGGCTGACACAGCACAAAAAAATCCCTATTTGTTGAAATAAGTTAATGCATTAGAGAGGAGCACAAAAGAAAGGAGATGGGCCGGGGTGTTTTATGGGCCCACAGGGGAAATGTGCAGGCAATTGTGCAGAACATCTGCCCACGGGCTGTCCTGGGCAGTCTCTGGTGCTGGTACCTCCCGCAGCCATATGTCCCCAAAAATGGGGAAGTGGGAGGCTGCCCGGGCACGTTGAGGCTCTCTGCCCCCATCCCTGGCCTTGGAACCCCAGTCCCTCCTGGGCCAGGAATGCCTGCCGAGCCCCCAGCCTCTGGCTGCCTTCCTCTCTCCTCTCCTGCTCTCTCCATTCTCTCTCTCTCACACAAGTTTTAAACTGTAGTTGTTCAGCAGGGAACTTTGAAAGCCTGCCACGTGTATAATAGAAAAGTTCAGACCCTAGAAAGAAAATGGAAAGAAAACTAAAGCACTGGGCTGTTTTGTGCCTGGGTCACTTGGTGGGTTTGATTAATAGTAATCGATTTTGATCTAACCTTGTGAGTTTGGGTACTTAAGGTTGGAGAAAATTTGGCCTGTGAAGAGTCTCTCTGAAGTGCTCTATTTGCTCTCTGCACAGAGCCCAGCATCTCTGAAGACATAAACAACTGAGTGCAGAGCAGATGGAATCATTTTTCTGTGTTAGTTATTTTAATACAAAGGAACATGGGGAAATTAATATGGAAAATAAAATATCAATTTACCACATATTTAACATGAACAGAACATGAAAGCTCAAGAGAAAGGGGAAAAAACTTTTTAAGGCTTTGAAAATTTTTTCATGTCTGTTTCACAATAGGCTGATGTTAGTAAACAAGTAAAACCAAAGGCAAGAGAAATTCTCCACGTCCTGCTATCTAGCAAGAAACTTTGGTGCGATTTAATGAAGAGTAAGTAAACCTTGTGGGCTGGGCTGTAGCAGGGGGTGTGTTGGCACAGAGCTGGTACCCCAACCTTCAGCTGTCTGCAGGGAGGGGGTAACACGGGGACCCGTCCCTGCTCTCCACGTCTTGAAACGGCCTGACTTGGGACAGGAGTCAGCTCAAACATCCCACAGCACTGGAAAATGCTTAGTAACACTCAGAGTCCTCTTGAAAACTGTATCCGTGAAGACTGGCGCTTTAAAGCTTAGTGGAGTTAATTGCAGCAAACAGTTTATTGAGCTAATTAAGCCACTTTTTCTGTTAATTATCCATGAAGATTGAGCATTTTGCTGAATTATTTATTTGGAATTATTTGATGAATAGGGTGTGCAAGCGTAGAGAGCTATCTGCCATGGCTATTAGTGTAGAATTCACTGTTCACACTCTGTAATTAACTCGATAAGCCATGTGGGTTTGTTTTGCTGCGATTGGACGTCTCCCAAATTTATAGTTTTCAAGGAAGCTGGGCATATACTGAAGCGAATACATTTTGCCTGAGTGATGACTCCAGTCCCAGAGAGTAGGGCTGGTCTGAATTGGCAGGGCAGAGCAGAGACGCAGGCCTGTCGCCTTTGGTGTTGGCTGGTGACGGGGTGGCCGCCGTCGCGCCGGAGGCGCCCTTCCTCCTGCCTCCCCCAGCCAGGGCTGTACTTTGCAGGAGTGGTGTCTGGTGTGTCTGTCCCGTGAGGCCAGCAGTGTCACTCTGTCAATGGTTTCCCACCTTCGGTTGGCGTTTGGTAGCTGTCCTTTGCCGTGGTTGTTCCGGGTGAGGGATGGCGGTGGAGGCTGTTTGTGCCTGTGGCTGTGGGAGCTGCTGCTGGGAGCGCGGCGGTGCCGTCAGGGCTGCCGCTGGCCTCCTGCGCGGTTTGGTCTGGGTGGCAGGGGGGGTGTGCTGCCCCGTGCCCCGTGCAGCCCCCGGTGTGTGAGAACCCCCCGTCCCGCTCGGCTGCGGGTACCGACCCAAACTCATCCCATTCCCCCACCCAGCGCAGCCACGGGGCTACGGGATGCTTTCCCGGTTATTCACAGTCACATAACTGGCCCTTTAAGTTAGGCAATAGGATTCCAGACACCAGTTATGGCAAAAACGCACGATGTTCATCTCCATTATCTCTGTTATTTAAGGCTTTCAGAAAACCACTAACCTTAACTCCTACACTCAAACAAGCACACACTAGCACACGGGGCTAAGCCAACTTTTTAACTCCCAGTCATTAAGGATGTCAAAACATTCTGATATATGATATAAACTCATTATGACTGGATTTTGTTTTTATTAATGTAAGGGTTAGGTTGTGAAGAACAGAAGATTTTTTTAAGCCTCTTACTCCTTAGAGACAATGTGATTTGGTGGTTTAACATTGTAATGTTTTAAAGGGCTTGTTAAGCCCTAATCGGAGCACATTAAGCGCTAGCATTTTTAAAGTGCATAATAAGACCTAAACATTTTAATAGCATATTAACTTGTAACATAAACCAAACACAGTCACAGTGTTGTCTTTTTTCCTGGTGTTTTTCCTATAACAGGTTCAAACAAGTAACCAATACTTTTAGCAACTATTAGAAAGTTGAGGTTTTTTGGTTGTCTTCCTGTTGAGAGGAAGCCAGGAAATTTCTGTATAAGAAATTTTGTTTGCAGTGAAATTTTAAAATTAATGCACAAAACTTTGCTTCAAGAATTCCTGTTGCTGAATGCAGCTAGAGGAAAGGACTGTTTTCAGTGAAATGATGTTTTGTACAGGGAAAATGGTTTTGCCTGAGAAGTTTTTCTCAGATTTGATAATTTTGGCGTCATCTATGAATGAGAACTGTGGGATGTGATCTTGCCAGTGATAAAGGTTCATGGAAAATCTGTGGAGGTTTTGTTTTGTGGGTTTTTGTTTTTGTTGTTGTTGCTTTTGTTTTTGTTTTTTTTTTTTTTTGTTGCTTTTTTTTTTGTTTTTTTTGCTTTTGTTTTTGTTTTTTTTTTGGTTTTTTTTTTTTTTTGTTGCTTTTTTTTTTGTTTTTTTTGCTTTTGTTTTTGTTTTTTTTTTGGTTTTTTTTTTTTTTTGTTGCTTTTTTTTTTGTTTTTTTTGCTTTTGTTTTTGTTTTTTTTTTGGTTTTTTTTTTTTTTTGTTGCTTTTTTTTTTGTTTTTTTTGCTTTTGTTTTTGTTTTTTTTTTGGTTTTTTTTTTTTTTTGTTGCTTTTTTTTTTGTTTTTTTTGCTTTTGTTTTTGTTTTTTTTTTGGTTTTTTTTTTTTTTTGTTGCTTTTTTTTTTGTTTTTTTTGCTTTTGTTTTTGTTTTTTTTTTGGTTTTTTTTTTTTTTTGTTGCTTTTTTTTTTGTTTTTTTTGCTTTTGTTTTTGTTTTTTTTTTGGTTTTTTTTTTTTTTTGTTGCTTTTTTTTTTGTTTTTTTTGCTTTTGTTTTTGTTTTTTTTTTGGTTTTTTTTTTTTTTTGTTGCTTTTTTTTTTGTTTTTTTTGCTTTTGTTTTTGTTTTTTTTTTGGTTTTTTTTTTTTTTTGTTGCTTTTTTTTTTGTTTTTTTTGCTTTTGTTTTTGTTTTTTTTTTGGTTTTTTTTTTTTTTTGTTGCTTTTTTTTTTGTTTTTTTTGCTTTTGTTTTTGTTTTTTTTTTGGTTTTTTTTTTTTTTTAACATAATCTTCTGTATTTGATTCCGGAAAAGAGGTATGAGTTCATTGATACTGTGGCCCAGCAATTTCCTTTAAGAGGTTAAAAAAAAAAATAAAATAGAAGGAAAGTACCAGGTAGGCTGTGAGCATCTCCTAAATAGGTTTGGAACCTGCTGCTGAGTGATGGGGCGCACCCTGCCCCGGGGCGCGGGGCACCTCCTCTGTGCTCCCAGCCTCTCCCAGCCGCCCCCCGGGCCCGGGGAGGCCGTGGATCCCTTGCACGGCCCAGGATCGATCCCTATGCCTCGGCGGGGGCGGCGGGAGGGGGACGAGGGTGCCTTTGGGCAGCACGATGGGTTTGGGGGAGCTGGGAGGCTGAGCCTGCGCTGCCCGTGCAGTGCTGGACCCGTGGCACTGCAGCCTCCCGTGATGTGGAAATACAGCGGGGGACGTGGCCCATGAGCTGCTGTAGCCACGCGGTTGCCTCTGCATGGCTGCCCTCCCTCACGTCCCGTTGCCCCCCTGGCTCGGTGGCCGGCAGGGGACGGTGGCCATTTGTGCAGAGGAGGATGAGCAGAGCTGTAGGTGATGTGGGCAGTGCTCCTGGCTCCCTGTTCGGGGTGTCCCTCATGAGTACAGCCCGGAGCCTCCGCAGGGCTTTGGCAAACAGGGGTCAGCCCTGCTGGAGGTGTGGGCAGGGAAAGAGAGCTCCATCTGGAGAAGCGGCAGATGGTCGCTCTTTGAGGAAAGAGCTCCTGCCGTTGCAGCTCTGACAGGGCTGGTTCTGCAGGGGGGCACTCTGTGGGGTGAGGATGGTGCCGGGGGGATGACATGGCCCCCCAGAGTGTGCCCAGGGCTCTGCTCCTGCCCTAACCCCTGGGCAGAGTTTTCCCCACAGCTGAGGAAAAGCTGTGCAAGGCGAGAGGAACGAGGGGCTCGTCTGCAAGGGACCATGTCCAGGGGGAGTCCAGTGAGCGGGGAAACTAAGGGAGCTGTGTGGATCTCACCTTGTCTCTGGGCACCACTGCTCTCCTGCGGGAATGCCTGCTTCTTTGTTTGTCTGTTTATTTATCCCATGTAGTAGTTGGAAGTAGTTAAAATAAAACATAAAACCCCAACCTTATTCTGGAATAAGAGTGACCACAGGGAGGAAGAAGTAATTCTAATACAACTACAGAGGTTTAACTCCACCACTGTAACTGGGAGAGCGTTCCTGTGGAGACAAGCTCTGGTTGGAGAGAGACAAAGTCTTAAAACGCTGTAGACCTCACTCATAGAAATAACTCTCTGTAATCTCAGACTAATGATTCTTTATTTTTAGTAATTAACTCGAGACAATAAAAGGAAAGGGCTTCATGTTTGCATGACTGTATTCTGGCACCAACATGACTGACGTTCTGCAAAACACAGGACATCTGGGGACGAGCCAGGGCTGAGGGGACGTGTGCCTCTACTGATGCTGTGGTAGCTCCGGGGTTGGGGGATGATGCAGAAGGTGTTCTTCAGGCCTTTAGCTCACCTGCTTTGGTGACTTGCTCTGTAGCCAAAACCTCAATGGATGAAGCACACAGATTCTAGGTTCTCTGGCATCTTAATTTAGCATGTTACATATGTGAATGCTGAGCAATTTACTGTACTTCATGGCTCCTGAGAAACTGCCTTTCCAGTTGAGAAGACAACTTAGGACAGACTATGCAAAGACTACAATCTATAGACTATGTGAAATGTATTTATTATTTTATTTTTCAAAGGTGGAAGATGTGTCTGCCTGGGATGGGGGAGACTCAGTTGTGAAGTATTTGTGAGTTCCTGGGAAAGAAGGCTTAAAAAGGGAGAGTGTGAAAGGTTAGGAGAACCTGTTTGAGAACCTAGCTGCTTTCTCTATGCTGTATGCCACACCGAGATCAGTGTTGCTAAGCTGATGGAGTACCTGGAGCACTTTCAAAGTCCATAAAAACCATGTAAGAAAATGCTTTAAGTGAGCTCTGTAGGGACTGTGGAATAGCATTGCACATGCTGCATGTTCCTGGATTAACTGTACTCTTGAGGATGAGCCAGCCTTACCTGCCCATAACCCTCCTCATTTCAATAGGAGTATTTGTGGATGCTGACTGCTCTGTCTGTGTTCTGACAGGTATTGCTGCTCTCTGTTGCGTAGTTGCCTGCAGGTCACAGGGACTGTTTCTGTAGAATGCAATGGATATGTCTACCTGAGAAGAAAGGCTCACACGCTCCTCTGCTTGTGTGCTGAGCTGACGGGACGCGAGTACAAACACATTAGCACAGTACTAAGCCCAAGCTAATATACCTGCCTCATTAGCAGGGCTTATCAACTGGGATTCAGCACCGTGCTGAAGTCTGTGGCTTCTAAAGTGCAGGTAACGCCTGGCCAGCAGGGAGAACCAGCAGAGAAGTCTCATGCCTGTTAACGTATGAAGATGTCTCCTGTGAATGAAACACCTTAGGAGACTGGCTTAGTGTTACTGGGACAATATTTGGGAGGCTTTAAACTCTGATTATTTTATTTAAAATATGAGAATATGTTTTAGGGTATTTGATGAGCTTGACTGCAAGAACTGATGAAAAAGGAAAAATGAGTAGAGAGGGAAGACATAATAAAAGGTTGGCCAGAAGTTTGTAAATTCTAAATTTTGAAAAGACCTATATAATTGTTTTGCATAAATATCTTCAGGAACCCAGTGGTTTTACCTAGTGTGGCACAGACCTGGAAACCTTCAGTGGTGGAAATGAAACCAGATTTGATTACTTTTTAACAACGTGTATCTTTTCAATTTATTAGTATAGGCAAAAATCACTCTTGGGTAGTTAATAAATTTGGCAAATGAATCTAACTTTTGCAGGCATCATTTACAGAGATGAAAGCACGTGGCCCAGGATAAAAAGCGAGGAGAGTGTGGCATGATGTGAAATGCTGGGGCTTCCACAGAGTCACAGAACGGCTGGGGTTGGCAGGGACCCCTGGGGATGGAGCATGTGTCACCCGGAGCAGGCTGGGCACATCGCATCCACTACGTACACCCCTGTACACCTGCTTAGAAGCACATTTCACACCAGGTTAAAGGTTTGAATCTCTTCCAGTGCACTTAAATATATAAACCCTTTTGACAGAAAGAGTTGATGGGTAGAGATGGAAGGGCATCATACTCCTAATTTGTGACAATAGGTTGCTGCTTTTATAAAATGTGAGGAGTTTAGGTGAAGTGCGCTCCTTTTCAGGCAGCGTATAGAATTGCAACAGCTTTTAAATAGGGTGCAAGTTCTCTTTTTTTTCTTGGAACAAAAATGTTGATGTGAAATTGAAAACTCCTTTCAGATGCCTGCTGGGCTGGCAAGATGTCAAGTTGTTTGGCTTGACTGTCTCTCTCTTTCACTCCCTTCACATTGTTTACAGACAACATACTCAACTCCAACTGACTGTATTTAAATATCAACTAATTATGTGCAAGAGGATTAGGAAAAGGGCACCACACCAAAGAGTCTCCATGCCTTAGGCTGGTCAGGAATAGACCTTGCTGCAGGCAAATCATAAAGTACCGTCCAAAGCAAAGTGCGTGGGACAGAGAGAGAGAGAGGGGGTAGGAAGAGACAAAAAGTGCTTTCAGCCAGTGCTTTCTGGTGCGAGATTAGAACCGAGACAGTGGGTGACTCCCAGCACTTGCCTCCAGTTGCATACACTGATGTGGAAGGTCTTCTGGAAGCACCGTGTTTGCCAAACCCAAGGAGGGGGGATGCTTCTCGGGGTGTGTTTTAGTTGGAGAACATCAGTGCTCTGCTGCCAGCCTGGGTCCGTGCTGGGACCGAGACTTAGTTGCTCTGGTATCCCCATAGGGTTTTGTTGATTTAGGTATTGAGCTGGTTTAAGCACAGATTTTGCTGTAGCGTGTGCCCAGATCTACCTGTAATGTGGGCTGGAACTTGTGCACCTTATGGGAAGACTAAATCATTCACGGACTGTCAGCCTTGCGATGCCCTCGCCGTGGTGTTGTACGACAGGCAGGTTCTCCTCCAGCTGGGCCACCTCTCTGGAGGGGACTCCTAGAGCATCTCAGCCGAGGTGCTGTGAGGTGTCATCTCAGACATGGGTGACTGGAATTGGAAGGACTGAGTGTGCATGGCTTTGGCGAGGGGGATCCGTGTCTAGGCCAAGTGGCGTTGCTCACATCAGTACCTGGGTCGGTCAGCCGTGGAATGATGGGCTGTGGGAGCTCGTGGGACAGTCCCGACCTCTACCAGTTACGAGTTATTGTGTCAACTTTGGTGGTGCAGCTACTGCAGGAGAGGCTAACCCGGCCAGAGATTTTGTTTTGCTATCAGCCAAAAAACTCCTGGTGTTCCTGAAGGGTCCTGATGTTCCTGAAGTTTTAAAATACATAAAAGTTTCTCTTATCTATGGCATTCTCTTTCTTTGGTTACATATCCTTTCTTGTCAAATCTGGCTGAAATAAGCAATGTGATACAAAAGGCAGGTAACTGGGAGTCTGACAGGCTTTTGTCTGTGGGATGTGGAGTTTTGCATATACAAAGATGATCAGTGACCGAGTGTGACCTGGATTTTAAGGCTTTATACAGAAAACTTACTCAGATGAGATTCTCCAATTGTTTAAAAAACCCCCACATTAAAAATCTATGTCCAGTAGTTCTTCTGCTTAAAAAAAAATATTATGTGATAAGGGAGGGCAAACAGTAGAGTTGGATCCTGTTATGACTAAGGACACTTTCTTTGGGAGCCTCATCTACCAAATGTGCTTATCTGTTCTCAGGAATTACAATGTGGTTAGTTTACAGCCTGTTATGCAAAGTTGCATGCAATGTGCTAATGATATTGGTAATTTAGTAACTATGTTCTGCGCTAATTAGTAAAACTAAATATCATATTGCTCATCCTGGATCACTTTCAGTGCTGCTACATATCTTTTCAGTGTGTTTTAGCTCTTGTCATTAAAACATGTACGTACAAGCCAACATACCTTGTGAACTTTGGAAAGAAACTCAAAGCCCCCAGTGTTTTATTATGTCTGTCATATTAGGCAAGAAAACAATCTGGTGGTTTGATAAAGAGATTATTGTGGAAGGACAGCTCCTGTGGTTTAGGGAATGGAGCTGACTAGAATCCTTTTCCATCACCTGTGTTAAATGTAGGATAAAGGACAACATTCTGCGTTGGGAATAGAGCCGAAACAAAGTTTTGATAACGTGAATCTAATTATACCCCCACAATTAAATGTTTTGGTCAGAGGTAGCTGAAATTAAAGCGTTACACACTATAAGATCTCTGTCTTGGTTATCCCTGTTAAATATATTATTTTTTTTGTATCATCTGCAACAAATTTTTAAAAATGAAGCATACCTGTCTTCTGGGGGGTGAGCGGGGAGGTGTGGCAAAGGGTTGGTATGACAGTGAGAAAAAGCTTGGAAGTGGTCTTACCTCAATATTAGATAGACAAACTAGTGTCAAATCTGTAACGTGCTGGGCGCTCTCAAGACCGCTGTGAAATGCAGATGTGTTAGCAGGTAAAACTCTTTCGGGAGATGGATGGATGCTTCACTTACAGCTACACAGAGACCGGTTGCCAGATTAATAAACCAAACTGGATCACACAGAGACTTTGAAACACTTAAAATATCTGGTGCCAGATCTTCGTGTGGTGCTCACTGGACTGCAGTGTGCTGGCAGAGCCTTTCAGATCCGGTGTGTGTAGGAAAAACACACCAACATCATTTGTTCTGAACTAGTTACTCGCACTCGGGTAGAAATTTGGAGGTTTTATTTGCTAATTCTGTAACAACGCTAGCTTCAGGATTCAGAGGCAGTTAAAAAAATAAATGAAATATAAAATTTAGTGGAGAGGAATAGAGAACTTTAAAAAATCCTGTAGAAAGTAAACACCCTTGCTGTCATCTGCTAGACTACAGTCTTTCCTGTGATATTATAAAAAAATAATATTTGTTCATAGTGGAGATACAGTGATAGCATATAGATAGGCTGATAGTGGAGATGCAATGACTGGAGATGCATTTTTCAATAGAAAATGTAAGGTGTTGATTTGATACATCCTTTTTTTTTTTTTTAATATATCTAAACAGAAAGGGGACTTGGCCAGCACAGGCTGATGTGCTGCCTGGGAGCACTGACTGACAGGCTTGTCTGATTCTTCCGTGTCTGTGGGGTAATCGGTTGTACGCATTTTTCCGAATATCTTTAATTTAGAAGATAATTTTTTTTTTTCTTTCTACATAACTTTGTCTGTGGTGTTTGGCCTCTTCAATGAGGCTGCTCATTTCCACGATGTTAAAAAAAATCAGGTGTCTGGAGAGACAGAGATCTTAGTTCTTCTATCTCCAATAACATTTATTGCTTTGAGTGGATAAAAACTGAAAGTAATTCCCCCTCAAACAATTATTAATGCGCATCTGCTGTGTTTCTTGACATTCACGGAACTGGTATAGTGCTCGAGAACTTCAGTGCTCTTGGGATCAAATTCAATCTCCAGTAGAGTCAAAGAAATGCATTTTGCATTTGACCATCTTTTCCCTGAGCATAAATGTAATAAAATTGTAAAAAAAAAAATTAAAAATTTAAGCCCAGAGGTTTCCCCTGGTACAAGGGAATTCAGTGTGAAATGGTGTCACACAAAATGACTGCTGCTGGTGTATGGCCCAAGGTTAAACAGTCATTTAATTTTATCTTGTATAATAAGTTACCAGATAGCAGTTAATAATTGAAGAGAATCCCATATTTCATAGCAAAAGGCTTCTATATTAAAAAAAGAAGAAACAGGTAGAAAACTTGTTCTGGGAAAAAAATAACTTCTGGGAAAGTTAGTGCATCTTTTCCTTTGACCTGTGAGTACATGAAGCAATGAGCTCTTGATTCCACGTGTACAAAATCTATGGAAGAGTGAAGAGCCCCGTCAGGAAAGGGCGATGATGAGCAGAAGAGTGTGATGGGGTTCACTGTGTGGCTGAGCCCTGCCTCAGCAGGGACCTCACCGAGGGAAGCTGGGCTGGCCTCTGGTGGAATCCATGGCCATTTGTCAGGCAGTTTTGTAATTCCCTGCTCCCAAACTGGTGTAATTCAGCAATGTTTCACTCTATGGACAGGAGAGCACGCAGCTTCCTTGGTGCCGGTGCTGCTTTTCACAGTAGCCTTTACAGTGAGTTTTCATGGTATGAAAATAGGAGTGAGACCATACTTGGCAGGCTCAAGCTCTGCCCCCAAAATAACAGGATCTAGCTGTAGTTGGGGCGTGAGGGCTGTGGGGTAATTCGGCTGAAGCACTTGGCGTGCCCCTCTGCACAGCCCCTGACCTGCCCCTGGTGCCCAGCTCTACTGGGGGGTGGCAGGAGACACGGGTTACCCCTTGCCCTGCTCTCTGTGGCTCAGGGATGCTCAAGGGAGCTCCACATGCTTTCTCCTTGCTCCTCCACTGTCTTTCCCATGACTGGAAGAGTGTTGGGACAGTCTATATTCTGTTGAAACCTTTGGCACTGTCTCTTCCTTTGTCCTCCTGCTCTGGCTGCTGCTCAGCAAGTCCTGCAGAGCACTCTGAAATGTGCAATGGGTGTATTTCCCTCTGTTTCCCTTGACAAATCCCGTTCCCCTGCTGCAGAACAGGCCTGTCTTGTATTTGCCAATGGAGCCCTTCAAAGAGGGTAACCATCATGGGTTTGCCTGTTTTCAAAATGGATGAATAAATCTGGATTCTGCCAGATTCTAAATATCCAGAAGTGATTTTTCATATCAGAGTTGTTCCTGAGTTTGGGGCTTTTTTTTTTTTTTCTTCACACAAATATATCTGTTCCAGTAAAAATGTCATCAGATCCCGGGTGGGGTAAGGCAAGAGGAAGAGCTCCACCCAAGCTTAGTGGTTAGGACACTCATCCGAGATGTGGGAGATCCAGATTCAAGGCAGTGTTTTCCTGGTTCAGAGTGGGGACTTGAACCTGAGTCTCCCACAGATCAGTGAATGCTCTTACTGCTGACTATTGAGCTGGGACGCAGGGCTTGGCCTCCCAGGATATTTCAGAGGTTTTGTTTTTATTTTGTATTGTGTTGAAGACAAATTTCAACCACTGAAATTACTTTGCATGAAATGGAATAGCTCTTTTCCAGCCAGTCCTAATTCCCTACATGGCGAACTCGGCTAGGGGTCAGAGCAGCAGACTTTTGCCATGGCTTCGGAAACGAACATCTGGAGGCAGAGCCATAATTGAGCCATTGTATATCAGAATAATGCACTTTGGACTGCCTGGATGGGTGTGCAAGGAAAGCAGCCAGCGCTTGCCTACCGCACACGGACACTGCTCCAGCCAAGTGCCAAACGTTCACGGGCCGGAGGCTGCCCCCTCTGCCACGTGTGTGTGGACAAATGGAAGAGCTGGGGTAGTTTTTTTACACTGCAAGTAATATTAAGATACTATTTCTTGTAGCTTCCTGCCCCCAACCCCTCTCTCTACACTGATTTCATTCATGGAGTTGGAGACTCTGTGCAGTGCGTTGGGACCCAAGCGCGTGAATGGCCACGGCAGCAGCTTTGCTGCTTGTTTTCAGGGGAGCCACCGGGCAGGGGAAGGAGCTGACGGAGAGGTCGGCCTTGTGTGGAGGCTAAGGGCACGCTCACTGAGCAAATATAGATACTGCCACCTCTGGGAAAACTTGATCTTTGACTAAGCCTGTTTGATGTCTGACAATGTGGTTCATTCTTTGAAAAATAAATAAAATCCTGTTTCATCCTGGTGTATCCAGGCATTTTGGTATATCTAGGCAACCTGTCATCACTTCAGACAAGCTTTCTCACAACGTGTGGCTGCTGATGGCTTTTTGCACAATGAAGGAAAATTCTACATTACCCTTACTGAAAAACAAACTTGCATGAGCCTGTAACTACACCTGGAGTATTTTCTAAAGAAAAATTTTCTGTTTTGGAACTAAGTTAGATTTTGCTGAGCTAACACTCCACTGTGTAATGGATGTGTTTTCAGTAGTTGGTTAGTAGTTAGTAAGAGAAACTGTTTTGGTTTCTGAAAAATTATAAGAGATTCCAGGTAAAGAGAAAATAAATTATAATGTGATGAGAGACATTGAGAAAGCACATAGAACTTTGTGTTTGTAAAGCTGAACTGTAGCAACTGAGTGACTACTTACGTAATAGCCCCAGACTCAGCTGGGGAATGGCAATCTGTGCCTCTTTATCTTGAAGATCTATCACTTTTAATGAAGGATAATAGCACTCACAACAGCCACATACATGCCTAGAAAAAGCCCACGTGTGGAGGTGCAAAAATTTGCCTTGCCTTGGGCAAATACACTTGAAAAATTGAATGCTGTGGTTATAGGTTGGTTTTGGCAGAATGATGAAGAAAAAAAACCACCAAACAATATAAATATCTTGTCAATTATAATGCCATATCTCTTTAACCCTTAGATTTGTTTTTTCCTAATTTTTTTTTCTTATTATACACACCACAGTCATATTCTGATTGGTACATAGGAATTAGAGCAAATTTGTGTAACTAAATCCATTTCCTGGTACTGTTTAATTTTTGTGCTGCTGAGGTTGCCTGTGCTAGTGCCAGAGGTGGTCCATCAGGTGGGCTGTGCCGGGAGGCGGGCAGGGGTGGTGGAGGATGTGAGGCTGGACGCTGTGTGTGGAGCACACACTGAGCCTGGCGACACTGGAGCAGACAGCCTTGAGGAGAGAGGGACAGACAGACTTGTCAGCAGTGACCAACCCTGGGAGGTTCCAGGGAGAGCCACCTCCCAGACTGGTTCCTCACCACCCCGTGAGTGTGGTGCCATCTCCAGCTCTGAGCACATCGGCGGTCGGTAGCAGAGCGGCTGCGAGTGAACCCGTCTGATGGGATGCTCAGGCAGGACTGGAGAGGGGAGGTGATAGGTGGTGGGGAGCGTGAGGCCATGGCTTCACCTCACATGGCCAGAGACTGACTCCTGAAACCTCCGACTGTGAGGTTTTGCAAGGCCATGTAGCTCTAGGTCGTTTTCTTCATCACACCCATTCACCCCGTCGGAAGGAGACGAGGCAGAGCTGGCTGCTCTGCGTGTTCAAGCTCTCTGTCCCTCGGCCCACCTGCAGGACGCAGCTCTGCCAGGCAGCCCCACCAGCACCGTGGGGACTGTGGCCAAGTAGAGAGATCATACTTGTTCTTAATGTGCCTGGTCAGCACAAAAACCTGCCATTTTCTGTGGCTTACTTCTTATTTCTTCTGTTAGTGGTATCTCTGGAAGGATCCATACCTTTCAGTAAGGAGCGCTTATCTGATAATCAGTCCAAGATACTGCCTGCGACACTGGCAGGGGAAGGGTAGCCACATGCTTAGTTTTCTTTTTTTGCATATCTGTATTTAAGACAGCTCATAATTGATTATCTATATCTAAGAAAGCTATTTGCTAATAATTTTTGCAGAGCAATGTGAGAACAAAACACAACATTTGTGAGCGTGTGGTTTCAGAGGGAAGAATTTCTTTTGTGTGCGCTGCTTCTGTAAGCCAGAGCAGTAGAAAGCTTTTCCACTCAAGAGCCTCTCTAAATACATTGTATTTAAGAAGGTTTTTTTTTGTAAGATGGTTAATTATTTTTATTTAAAAAATACATAAACAATTTAGCTGGGTTATTTAAAATCCATTTGCTTTCGTTATAGTAGATATTTAGTTCCTTGCCATTTACAATTTCTCAAAATTGTTTTCTCCTTTCTATCCCCTTGCCAGCTGGATCTTTATTCTACCATTGCTAGCTGCCTTTTTTTCTGCCAAAATCTGAAACATTTTTCAATTACATTAAAATGGTTTAAAATTAGACTATATGAGTATAATTTGGAAAATGTGTTAGATTGACTCAGCCTAATGAGTCAGGCCTATTTTTTAGGTACATTGGGTATATTGTAATATTTTATCTGACTGTCAATAACTCAATAAAGTAAAGAAAAGGGAGATGAAAACACAAAATGCTCCAGCAGAGCAGAAAAAAATCAGAATAGTGTAAGTGTGGGAACAACTAGGAGCTGATTCTGCATTATTTTAGCACCTAAATTCCCCTTTATTTTGCAAATTTTTTTCTAGATACAGCTTTACCTCAGTAACATTCTCCTTTCAAGCTAAAGAAACATAAGTTTATTTGTTAGGATTTCAACTCGGAGTGGAGATTTCCATTCCTTAGCACACACCAAGGAGCTATGCTCATGCATTCAGAGCTGTTTACAAAAATGGACTAATAAGAGAAAACAGCTTTATCATTGTGGTTTTCCTTGTGGTCAGCATCTGCACGAGAGGAGGAAGGGTACGGAGGAAGGGTAGGCAAGCAGAGCCAGCCCTGCCCCGGTGGCTGGCTGTAAGGCCACAGCTAACTGCCGGCCTCACAGGGGTAGCTGGAGGGGCACCGCCGCACACAGAAAAGGGGATTTGGTGCCGTATCAATAAATTATTCCAGGGAGGTGGCAAGAAAAGCAACAGACTGTGCTTGCAGGTTTAATCTGCTCTTGTAAGGCATGTCCTGCAAGAGACAATCCTGGGGATAAATCTTCCTGGAAGATTTACGCCCCTGTAGCTGATGCAAGGCTTGTGTTCCAGCTGCCAAGCTGTGAACAGCCTCCCCAGTATTTTCCAGCATGGGCTTATGCACCAGTTTGCCATTACTCGAGCTAACGTTACCAGATGCGTATTGCTCTGGATAACCCACATCACGGCACACGTGTGGGTAGCAAGGACCTCAGATCGCGCAGCTGCTGCTCTGGCCCCTCCTCAAAGGCTCCTTGCATCAAAAGATGGAGAATTGGTGTAAGAGTCAGGATGAGACAATTCTGTGGCCCTTGCAGTATGAACTGGGCATGATTTCCCGTGCGCTTCTCTCCTGCGTGCTGCCATGGGCTTGCACCATCAATATAGAACTATTGATGTGTGGGAAATGCCTGCCGTGGCAAAACACTACATGGCATTATAGATCTTTTGGATAAATAATTTGCAGTATTCTTTTACCCAAAGGGCCCTGTCTTGAGCTCTTTTACCTAGCTTAGATTCCCACTGGTATTGAAATAAGAATTGAGGCAACTGTGTTTGGAAGCTTTACAAAGACAACATGTATCCAGTTTGCTCAACATGTGTGTCTGAAGAAATGTTAAAAGGTGTCCAAGATGCAAATGCTTCTTTATGAAACACTCGGGAGAATTTCACAACGGCATACAAGAGCAACCTAATTTTCCATTTGAACCCCTGTACTTCAGATAGAGGCGGTGTGGATGTCCACACCTGCCCTGCCACCGCTGTCCCTCTGCGGGGCTGGTGGGACAGCAGGACCTGCAGCATGACCACTACCTTCTGCTGACCCCGGCGTGGATCCCTCCTGAGAGGGGTGTATCTGGTGGTGGCTCCCTGTCAGTTCAGGTGACACCTCAGTACAAGGTGTGGAACTTGGATTTAGCACCAAGGATACGTGCAGGCTTCCCGAGGTGCCAAGGGGTGGCTTCCACTCTAATGATAACAGCTTCATCAGTGTGACTTCCTACAAAGTGTCCAAAGAGGACACGATGGCTTTCTTGCTCTACCCTGACTTTTCCCCGTTGCTGAGCCTAGGGTAATGACCAAGAGACTAGGAAGCGTCTGTCTGCAAAATTCATATAAATTCTTGTAGCTCTTTGCCAGTATCATGGTAGGAGAACTATTTCTTAGTTTGTCTCGGTTCTTTTTTAGGCTGTGAATCTAATTGCAAAACCATGATACTGCACTTCAGCGTGTATTGCAGAGTTTCCGGGATCATGTGTAGCTGCAAACTTTCACTTCATGCCAGTGTACAGCACTCCAATGGGTGAACTTTCTAAACAAAATGTTCTGAAAGCGTGGAGGTATTTTGAAAT
Organism: Calidris pugnax; assembly: GCF_001431845.1. Lineage (NCBI taxonomy): Eukaryota > Metazoa > Chordata > Aves > Charadriiformes > Scolopacidae > Calidris > Calidris pugnax. The sequence continues at coordinate 365,257 of NW_015090842.1, forward strand.
AAAACCCCAGTGGATAAAAATAATCCTCTAGTATTTTACTCCCGGTTAACCTTTTGATGAGAGATGGTGTAGAGTTGGGCAGTAAAGCTGAAAGTCCAGTTATTCTCAGTGGGATACTTGTGGAATAGCTCCTCTTATTGTGCAAATGTATATCTTACCATCAAAACTGTGCAGACATCTGAAAAGTTGGTACAAATGGTGGTGTTTAAGTTCTAGATCCTCTTGCAGGCAGAAGTCCAAACTCTCTTCTTTTTGACCTGATTGGTGTTTGCTAAAGACAGTTTAGAGGCTTGGTGGTATTTCAGTATCTTTTGAAAATTTGTTTGTATTTTTAAAACTCTTATGTGAGATCTCAAAGACTCTCTTTGAGGGATGTTCTACCACATCACTGACTTGAGCAGGAGTTGACACCTGGATATTTTGAAGAGGCAGATCCTGAGCTGTCATGTATTTGCAGGTAGATGTTGACATGCCCCCCCCTGCCCCCATTTTATTAAGCTTGTTGATACTTATCCAGTGAACTGGGTGGGAACCCCCCAAGAATGAGTTTTTCCAGGAGCACTTCTGGCCTTTTAGATTCCAGTGGAGTCTGAAAATGTTAGAAGCAGAGCTGATCCTTTTGTCACCTTGACTCAGGGTATTGCTTTGGTAAACTGGAATAGGAAGTGAAGGTAAAAAAACAATTACAAGGGTCATGGTGAAAAAGGAGTTCTGTAAAGGTGGGCGAGCTGAGGTGCTGCCTCTGCTATTTATATCATTTAGCGCAAAATCTTCTGTTTGGTGGGGATCATAGAAGTGCTTTGCTGGGCTCCTGATTGCCTTAGCTGCCCTGGTGTTGGTACGACAGCTGAGGTACCAGGGCAGCGTGACAGTTAAGATCAGCATTCACCAGCAGATAATACCAGTAAAGATTTTATTTTCTATTCTAATCAAATGTGGTATTGCTGATATATGATGACAATTGCTGTCTTTTAAATAATCCCCACTGTGGAAAGCCTTGACTACTCAGTTATAGTTGCGTTCCTGGAATCATTTATTCCCTGCATAGAGATGCAGGACGATGTTTGCTCCAGTTAAGCCAAGACTGAGCTGTGCCCCAGGGAGCCAACCAGCTACTGGATCTTTATCAAACTGACACGGGCAGCCCTCGGCCCCAGCAGGGAGATCGAATACCCCTCACAGCAGCACCATGTTCTTTCAGCATCATGGAGCAAACTGGATCGTGTGATAGCTGGGCAGGGAGGTATGGAAGCCCTGCAGCCCCCTGCCTCTGCCCCACCAGCAGTGGCAGCAAGACTGTGCTGCGGGTCCTGGGGAGCGGGGATGTATTTGGACAGCTGCAGAGCAGCAGCGAGGGGAAGAAAAAGGGCTGTCTCCAGGCAAACATGTCCTGATTTATAACGGAACTATATTTATGTTAGTCGTGGCCACATTATTCAGTGTAATTGGGGTCAAGAATTGAACGAGTCTAAAAAGAATGCAAAAAATAGTTTCAAAATTCCTATTATAAATAAAGACCTGGTTTAGAGGTTTTGTGAGAACTCCAGAAGTTGAAAGGGTAGAAAAACCCCAGTGTATCCAAAAGACAATGCCAGAAAAACCACATGAAAATTCCTCTCAGTGGAGACTGACTGCTTTCAATTTATTTTTTATTTTTTGGTACTTGTCAGGATCTCATGCTGCCCTCACTGACATTTGATTTCATGCCATTTCTGTGCAAGATGACCAGTTCAGTACTGGTGCATTGTGATACCAGTCAAGAGCAGGGACTTGTTTCCCTCCCCTCCCCATGCCTCAAGGCATTAGCAGTTGTCAGTAAAAGCAAGCCATGGCAGTGCCCTGCAGTCTTACCCTGCATTTGTTAGATTTTCAGCTGGGAAATGTATGGATTTCCTCACGGCTGCATTTTGGAAGGCTGGCCCCGGGCTGAGGCACTGCGTTCTGCTCTCCTTTACATTTATGTGCTACCCGAGGGCAGCATTTCTCTGAAGAGTTCCTACTATTTGCCTACTTTTTTTGCATCTTGCTTCTTTGCTTATGCTCTGTCTGGTAGGATAATTCTGAGCCCATAGTGAAAGCTGTGCCTGGGCACGACTTTTGAGACATGAATTTTACTGTGTTTAGCTCTGTCTAAAAGGATGTTTCTTCCATCAATGAAAGCTCTCCTGACTATTGCTGCTTTTCATAGTTTTCAGGCAAATATGAAGTCTTCTGCCTTCCCCAAGGCTTCTCTTTCCACCTACTCCTGTCTTCCATGGTACCAAGAAACATTGACAAATAGTTTTCTGCAATTGACTTTTTATGGCTCTGTTGCCATAATTAAAGAAGTTGTCTTCATTTTGACAAAAAAAAATAATATCAGAACGTGGCTTGTAAGCGATAGTACTGCCGACATTTTCTATTACAGTTAACCTTTGCTCTTCAGTTAAAGCTGTATCTCAGACTGAAGCCAAGGGTCATAGATAAAACATCCGTAGGTTTTTTTCCACCTCTTAAACTGAGTTGCATCAGTGAACCATTAACTTAGTAGATTATTTACTGTTACATTTATGGAAGAAATGCATACTGTACTTTTCCCGCATTGCTCAGGTGTGATTTATGTACAGCCTCCGTTCTATAGGTTTTTTACTGAGGCAGGGCCTTCGTACCCCAGCAAAGTAAACAGGCAGCTGAACCTTGCCTGAACAGTAGTCAAAACTTATAGTAATTCACATACTTTTGTCCTTGTATCTTTTCTATTTAATATATAGCACTAACAGTCCTGGTTTGCACTGGGGAAAAACTAATTACGACAATGATAGGCTCAGATAAGTGTTAGTCTGGAGTGAAACTGCAGAGGCCAGGGTCTGAGCTGTGCCCAGGCCCTATGGGGAGCCATGGCCAATTAATTATAGCTCCCCGCTCTGAGGACAGGGTCTAGGCTGCCCACAGCCCTTGTTAGAGTGATATTAGAGATGAGATTACAGCATCCTGGGGGCTGTGTAGTCATGGCCAGCTTTGGGTGGCTGTCGGGGCCTGCCGGAGCATGGCCTGTGTCGGCCTGTACCCTCTGTCCTCGCCATGGCCGTGTGGGGGCCGTGGGGACCAGGAGCACCGACTGCTGGGATAAAACAAACATTCAGGCTGAAGAAGAGTGATTTCTTTCAAAGGAGGCAGCATGCGGAAGTGGGGAGGCCATGGGCTGACTAAATCTTCATCCTCCCATTGGGCAGCTCAGCAGGAAGAGATAACAGAGCAGGAGACATCCGCTGGTAGTGACCAGCTTTTCTGCTCTCTGACTAGCAAATGGAGCCTTCCTGGCGGGATGATTTTCTACTTCCTCCCAGTCTCACCAGCCTATCTTTGAGAGTCAGATCTTACAGTAATTTTGGGGAGGTGGACTTCCCTATTTCTTCTCCTGCACGCTCCTCTCTGCTGTTGCCAAATGTTATCTCCCCTCCCAGCGTGTTGGAGCTCCCCAAAGCAAAGGGAGTGGAGTGTGAGGAAATCAAGGGATTTGTCTGACTCAGCCTCATTTAGTTTTTCAATCAATTGAGAAACAAATGTGATATCCCCCTCCACTCCCTATTGACTGTGCCTGTAGGTCAGGCATTGGAGCTGGATTTTCTGATGGTTGGGAAAGAGCTTAAGTCTTGAGAGAAGATTTGTAGGGAGGTGCGGAATAAAGGGATAAGTTCTCGATGTCCATACACTGGGAGCCGGGAGAGAGGTGATTCCCTGGGCTCTGCTAGTGGCTTTCTACAGACGCCTTTTAAGGGAGGCCAGAGCTCCTAGAGACGGGCAGTACAAGACAGCTATGGGTGCTTTTATGCTGTTTACATTGACTTCCACTGATTTCTTGACAAAGCAGGGCTTACTGCTGCTTTTATTCTGTATTGTAGGGAGTGATAGGCTTAATCTGTTTTGACAAGTGAGTTTAGTTCTGCGCAGCTGGTGGGGATAGCTGGGTCTGACAGTGGTGTTAGGGGTGCAGGGCAGGAACTTGGCTCTGCAGCTCCGTAGCACATGGTCTGACAGTGCTGCAGGGGCTCTGCATGCTCTGAGCACACCCAAAGGGTTCCAGTCCCCACTGCTTTCAGAAGAAGATTCCCTGCGGCAGTGGACAAGTCTGGGACAGCACTGCCAGCTGCTATCTTGCTACATCTAACTTGCCAAAAGTGGCACAGTTTCTGAGGGCAGAGGGGAGAGAGAGCACAAAGAGAGAAAATACCGAGATCTCACTGTTTTCCTCCCACACACATTTGCGTTAAGCGCATGGCTGCTGTGTGTTGTGCAGCCCTGCTCAGCTTGAGCTTGGGGTGTCCAACTGTGTCAGGGCCGCCACTGCTCTGCCTTTAAGCACCAGATTATACCACAGAGCCCAGAGGCTGGCAGCAAGCTAAACTTGGGCTTCCAATACCCAAGAGTACACCACCCTCTTGGATGCAGGTCCGAGATTGCACATCTCTCGGCTGTGATGTTTTCTTGCCCTCTGGCCTTTGGCTAGATGGTGCTGCTCAGATCACTCAGCAGCTGAGCAGTGGCTCATGCCCTTACCCTTCCAAATGCCGCAGTACCCCTGGAGTGCTCAGGACACACAGTACCTCCCTGCAGAGCCCATCTCTCCCACCCTGCTCTGTCAGGACATGGCTATGCACAGGTAGGACGTCCCTTCCCATATCCTGCAACTTACATCAGCGTTTCCAGCCCCTTGCCAGCAGCCCCCATCATCCCCACATACTCTGACATTCCCGTCTGCCACTTCTGGCACTGTCCAAATGGAGTGCGGCCCCAGGTGCTCCTCCCAGACAGTTAAGAAAGTTGGATGGGAGTTTATAATCTGAGGCTAACTCAGAGTACTGTGTACATTTCCTTTCCTCACCCACTCCCAAGGAATATATATATATCAATATCTGCACCTGACTGTATGGGAGAAGACCTTGTGCTCTCAAACTCCAGTCCCCCTTTGGCCACCCTGGGTTGTGCATGGAGATGTTGCAGTGTGTGAGGCAGAGGAATATGGCTGAGAAGGGAAAGAAAAGCTCTTTGAGTGCGTGAGACATGCATTCAGTATAGCTTGTTCTCAGTCAAACTCAAAAGTCCAATTTGTTGAATGGATGTAACGCCTTTCCCTTTTCTCTTTCGCAGCCTAGATACTCTTCACTCAATTTAAAACAGCCCATATCAGTGAATCTTAATCTAGTTGGGTGCAATGGTAAATTATGTTACATGAATTTTAAGTAGCCTTAAAAGCACTCACTGAATCAGCTTTAAACTCATTTTAATTAGGCCAGTGTATCTTTGTGAGCGGTGGATGCCTCTTGGTCCCAGCTGTGCCGTGGTTCTGTGCCACAGCCCCGACCTTGCTCTCGCCCAGCCTTTCCCTTTGTGTCGGCTCCTGTGCCCTGTGAGCATAGCACGGGCTGCGGGAAGGTTGTAGAGGAAACAGCGCAGTCCTATCCTTCGTGCTCACAATGTTGTTCATAATCAGTGTCAAGATAATGATCTGCTAGTGTTTTTCCAAGGGAATGAAGCTATAATTTTCCTCTGCATGACTTTAGCTCTGAAGAGGAGTTTGTTTTGCCCCTTATTACAATAGACGATTGCAGCATTGAGCAAGATGATGAAAACTTTGAGGTTAGGTAAGGTCAGGAAGAGAAAGCCTATGTGGCCTTAAGTGTGCTTAACAGGTGAATTTTAAGTACCTTTTTCCTTCTCTGGAAGAAACAAAGAATTAAATTCCATTATTGTTTTATATTTTCTTCTATTCTGTGCATCAGTGTGTGCATTATTTTTAGCTGCTGGTTGCTCTCTCTCGTAAGCATACAATGGCATAAAAACTCTTCAGCTGCAGGACAGGAGTGAGAGATGCAGCACAAGTAACATCTGCATTGCTAGCTCTGTTTGTGGTGGCAGTGTCCTCTGATGGCCCAGATCCCTGGGCCATTCTTTGGGCCGTTCTTCCTGGCCAGGATTCATGGAGTGACCTAGATTATTTTCACAATTTTTCTTCCAGAATTTTATAGGGGGAGAACATTGTTTTTCAGGAAATTAGTTGTTTCATATGGACACTCACCTCCTACAGAGGATTGGGCTGATCGTATTGATTTCTCAGTCTTCAGGAAGCAAACTTCAGCTGAGTACCATGAACAAGCAAACTCATGCTCTTTAAAGCTCCTCCTGATTATATTCATTGGCATTCTAAAGAGTGAGGATGTAAATCTATATTGAAAATGCAGAGGCTAAAATTGTGAACGCAGCATTTTTCTTCTGTGGGTTTAGATCTACTCTTGTTCATAACCTAGCGGTTATTCATAATCCTGGCAGTTCCAATGAGATCAGTAGATTTTACCCTACTGGAAAAAACGCAGAGAGGTTCAGGATATGCAGAGATTTCTGTCCTCTGTAGCTTTGGCTTTAGGGACCTCAGTGATCCTTCTCCATGTCAAAGCCAGGAGCGGTACACATCACTCTTCAAATACCTACTCTCCTAAAACAAGTGTCGTTTTTCCTCTTGGAGGCCAGCAGGTACCAGTGGTTCTGATCTTTTCTCCTCTGCTGCAATTTCTGTAGGTTTTCCTCTGTGAAAACTTCATCATTTCTAAGCTCGCCATTTCTCTCACTCACTATCTGCCTTTAAAAATAGTTTCACTTGCGCGTTGCTCAATCAATGCTATTCTTATAGTCTTCTATTTTTGGAGCTGGAATTTTAGACTGTAAGATGGCTGTGAGTAGTGGCCATTGCTGAGAACCAGTGAGCTCCAGGATCCTCAGAACTGGGGAGCGACTGGGGTGACTCCTGCTGTTTGCTCTGCCTGCCAGACCTTGCGATCGGCCAGTTCTGGCGTGGGCCAGGAGCTGGCTCAGGTCGGGTGTTAAAGGCGTCAGAGCCCAGCCAAATTGCCCCAAAATGCTGCCCTGGAATTTTCAGTGCGTAGGTGTGTCTTTCTATTAGCTTCCATTTTCCCTTGGCGTGGAACTAGGGATCTGGCAGAGGGTGAGTGTGAGGATGGAGGAAGGCTCAGGCTGATGGAAAAGTGCTTCACGCGTGTGTGCGGTGCCCGGGGAGCGGGCAGCAGGGACGTGGGTGAAGTGCATGCACTTGTCTGCGTGGTGCTGGTGCTCCTTGCCACAGGGCCCGCGGCCTTTAAAGTGTAAGATGGTTAATAATGTTTTCTATGTTATTTTGGTATAAATAAGGAAGTGCAGCGTGTAGCCATCTTAAAAGTCAGCTGTTTTCTGTTCCCCTTTTTCTCTGATCCGCCCTCGGACACAAGAACCCCTGTGCACCCATGCAGCTCAGGAGCAGTCCATGGTCACTTCAGAAGTCATATGAGTCATTTAGTTGACCAGATTTTACTGGAAGACACTGTTCTGATTTCAGTAACAGAAGTACACAAAGAATGGAAACCATGCAGATTTGGAATGTTCGCTTTTTATTTTGATTATCAGCAGGATCCATTTTTTTGCTGTTACTTTCACACAATACCTTCAAGTAATTCTTTGCAGTTCCTTAACTGTAACATTTCACTGCAAATTTGTTGCTATAGCTCTGATATGATTACAGTTGAAATCAGCACGTTAGACAATGGTAGGATTACATCAATTACAGGAGAGAAAACCCTGAGTGTAGAGGCTGTGATGAAGGGTGGGGTGGGAAATAGTGCTGGAAGATAAGCTGCACCGCGGCTGGTGCAGCAAGACAACGGCTTGGTTCCAGACCAGTTGAAAATAATGACTAGGAAAGACGTGTTCAGTGATTGAATCCCCCCGGCTTGTGTGGTTTTAGAGCTAGTGCCATAGGCCCTGGTGTGTGGAATGCCTCTGCACAGAACCGGTGGTGCCCCGTCTCGGTGAGATGCGCAGAGGAGCACTTTCCCCATACTGCTGGTACTGGAGAGGAACAGGCCAAGGCCCCTTCCTGTAGTCAAAGGTCCTGGGCAGGAGAAGGGGAAGTGAGGTCACGAAAAGTGACCATGGCTTGAATTCGGTGAATTCAGCTGCATTAGCATAATGCTTCCTTTGAGGGAAAGTGTGTAACATCTTTGCAATGCATTGAACTTTCCAGATGAGATCTACTGCCTACCTCCTAGCGGCATTCCTGTGCTGCTAATTGCATGACTCCTGCTCCTGTCCTGAGGGACAGAGATTTAAGTTGAAAATCAGGGATTCAAACCCAGTGAATAAACCATCTGGTCTTTCCTGGGGAGACTGCATGAATAATCAATGATGCTAATCATGTGAACAGATGCCGAAAGATTAGATTTCTTTGCTCTGGCAGTGTAAAGATTCCTTATTATCATGGCAAAGTGGTTTTATATTGCCTTTATCAGCTCTCAGAACGATATGAGTTGTTCTGCCCGTCTGTGGTGAGTGTACCTATCTGTGGGGGCTGTCTTAGTATCCTGCCTGCTGAACGTCCCCTAGACTTACGCTTGTTAAAGCATGCGCAAGGTCATTGTGATATTTCTCAGCTTCTGGTAATTCTGGGCTAACTTTACAAGAGTAAAGCTCATGCCATTAATGTTGGCCCAATGATCCAATCTATCTAAGTCTCTCTGTAGAGCTTCCCTATCCTCATGTGAATCAACACTCCTGCTTAACTTGGTGTCATCTGCGAACTTGCTGATGATACACCCTATGTCCTTATCAAGATCGTCAATAAAGATGTTAAACAGAAATGGTCCCAACACTGAGCCCTGAGGCACACCACTTGTGACCGGCCGCCAGCTGGATTTAAATCCTTTGAGCATCACTCTTTGGGACCTTCCAGCCAGCCAGTGCTTGATCCAGCAGATTGTATGCTCATCCAGGCCATGTGCAGCCAGCTTTTCCACAAGAATTCTATGGGGGACAGTATCGAATGCTTTTCAAAAGTTCAGGTATACAGTATCCACAGCCTTTCCCTCATCCAATAATCGGGTCATCTTGTCATAGAAAGAGATCAGGTTTGTCAGGCATGGCCTGCCTTTCATAAACCCATGCTGACTAGGCCTGATCCCCTGGTTGTCCTGGCCATAATTTCTCTCTGTACATGTTATAATAATCTCTTCCTCCTCCCTTTGCCACTCTCTCTTCTGGCAGTCTGTGACCACTGCCCTCCCCTGCTCTAGAGCCCGGTGATTGCAGTTTCGCAGCAGCAAACTCAGAAAATATGGCAAAACTCAGAAGGGAGAAAACAGGTATATTTGATGAGTTTCCAACATGAATATATTTAAGATCAAATATAGTTAAGAAAGCCCATGTTATTGGCAGGGCAATCTATGCAGAAGATACTCTTGTCACCAAAATAATTTGCCAGGTTCTGGTCATTTTTGGTAACAAACCCAGATCTATCAGCTGCTGCCTAAACAGGCAATAATCAACTTATAGCACAAGGGCTGAATGTGGCTGTGTGGTGTCTTTCACAAGGACGGAAGCTACAGTTTTTTCTTAAAAATGTTTTAATTTTGTTTTTAACATACATGCACATTTTCTGTCAATCTGGGTCCAGAAATTTCTCTTAAGAGGTTGGAATGAATGAAGCACCTGAAAAAGGTGCTTGTACTTTTGCAGGGTCTTAATAATATTCTCAGAGGAGTAGCCACTGATAAGCAGGACCTAAACAGGTGAAGTACAGACCATTGTGTAAAGCTGCATGGGTTGTGTTTCCATTGATTACGCAGCCCATTCAGATCATTAGAAGATGGGTGTTCATTAGCGATCGCTGTCTGAAGTCACAGCCACAGTAGCCTGAACTCCAGATGCCAGAAGTCAAACCACAGCCAGAGCTGAGAACAGAAAGTACAATACATAGAGAGGGATTTTGAAATGCTGTTTTAGTGAACTTTTCGTAGCAGTGAAAATGATGTAACCATTTAAGGAGTTGAGGTACAGTATGTCAGTTGCTGAAATGCTTAAAAATAAACCGCAGCACCCTCCTTTCCCAGGCTGGGAGGTGGGGGCGCGGGGCCGAGCAGAGCCCCGGCCGGGGGCACAGAGCAGCCTCCAGCGGCTCGGGAGCACGGCCCGCAGGTCCGAGGCCCGGCGCTGGTGTTAATCAGCTGCTGCTTTCTGAGCGGCGTTATGTCTTGTATAATAGTTGCAGCCTGGTGTCATTCTTCTGCTTTTTCTCAGCCGGGAGGGCAGGCAGAAGTGGCTGTTTCGCTCGCTAGGTGACAGTTTTCCTTACTGCGCGCTGGGAGAGGCGAGTTACCAGAAGTGCCCTACGGAGAGAACAGTGCTTGTTGCTGGGAAGTTACACGATCAAGTGTCCGAGCCCAAAACCACAATGTACTATTTGCTTTAGACAGTCATGCGATAACGTGTTTCTTTCTTTCTAAGCTGTTAAAAATAAAACGAGGATGCAGAAAATAAATGTTAGAACAGAAGGAGGGCTCTGACTTTCCACATAGCTAAACCAGCAGGGTGGCAGCCCTCGGAGCAGAGCAAAATTATAATTCAGGGAGTGATTTCTTTTTGCCCAGATTTAAAGAAATTGTCACATCGTTTCCCTACCTTTTAAAAATAAAGGTTTAAATGGGCTCTGAGTGTCACGTTGGATGCTGGCCTGTGACTAGGGAGCAGCTATGCAGAACTCTCTCTGCTTGGCCCCTGTCTCCTGTTCTCACCTGACTTGGGGTCGGGTTGGGAGCGGAGCTGCCGGGGGACATGATCTGCCATTTCCACAGGGCAGGGGCACCGGGGCCAGTGTGATCCAGGTGAAGTTGGGTGGGTAAGGGCAGCAGATGGTGAGCCGTGGCCTCATCCCTATTATGGCACACTTTGTGACACTTACCACCCTGGACAATTATATACTAAAAGCACTGATTTCTTCAGCTAAAGTTTGGTGATCCTAGAAGCCACTGTGAAAGACTTGTGCCATCTGTGTGCTGGAAATAGGGAAGGAGAGATGGGCAGCGGGAAGGGACACAGAAGGTACGTTTTTCCTAGAATTTTAAGCAGCTCCTCTTTGGATATTGTAAAATAAATCATACCTAGTGCAGGTTCCCAATAATAACATAATGCAGTAAATGGTTGTCAGGAATTTGAAATGGGAATGACTGTCACTGGTGAGCTCTTGGTGCCAGCGCAGAACCTGCCTCCTCGGGGTATCAGCTGTGGGTGCTGTTTGGTTTCCATGGGGGGAGTACAGGTCCATAAATGGACAGGTTTCCTCCTCCTCCTCATGGGCTTACACGAACACATTTCCACAGCAAGTGACTGGAGGGCATCTAGCTCCAAAGCAGGCTCCTCAAGGGTTTCATGCTGTTTGCACAGCTGGAAACTGCTGCTGCTGCCACTTCTGCTCTGCGGGACGGAGCGTGCGTGGGGGAGCTCTGCGTGGAGACAGAAATGACTATCTCTTATGGCCATGACTTACACGTGACCAAGGGGGCGGATGCTGCAGCCCTGCAGGTGCAGAAGATTCCACAATGTGTTATCTCTAGCCACGGACTGTCCTGTTTCCAGGAACGCTCTTCTGATGGATCAGATAAGAGCCTGCCAGTAACTTCTTGTGTGAAGGAGTCAGCGAAAGCGTCTTCATCAAAATGGCTTTGTAATCGCATTAGTTTCTAAGAAGCACAGGAGGAAATAAAGATAGAGCTGCATGTCATACCCTACTTTTTACATATTCTCGTTAGGTAATTGTATCATATTTGCCATGTAGCTGATAAATTAAACGCGCTATGAAATGGCACACAAATAAATCAGGCCTGCAAATGTGAATGAGTGACCCCCCTGAATCCAGTGAGATACAAGCAGGTGTGGAATGGTCACGTTTTCTCAGGGCTGAAAGGATCAGCTGCCAACATTTCAATTTGTGCGTGATTTGAATATTTATTTAGAACAGGATGGATGGAAGGTACCTTACAATGGATAGCAATAAGTGTGCATTAGGAATTCCCCTGTAATCCAACCCAAATAATCACAAATGTACACAAAGATCCGTTTATACGTAATTCTTTAAAATCTTTGGAAATGAAGAAGTTCTTCAAAATTTCTGTCATGAATTTTGAGCCCCTCTCTCTTGTGGTTAGCTCTAGGTCTCTGGCATCTTTCCAGGCTGGAGCTGAACGAACACTTTGGGGTTTGGCAAGTGTAGAGACTACGGGTAAGAGCCTGATCCAAAGGCCATTTTTTCCAGTTGGCCTGGAACATTTCCATTAGGCGAAAGGAATTAAGGCCATCACAGCACCCTGCAACGTTCAGGCAAGGCTGAGGTCTTGTAGAACGTAACTAAGTGTGTCCAGCTCTTCACAACAGCCCATTTTTCCCTGTGTTTGCCCCTTGGCAAGCACTTTCACTGCTTTTGACATTATCTACAGCATCCTTCTGGCGACTATGGTGCAGGAAGGCATAAAAATGAGAAAAAGTGAAGAAACAGGATTTGCAGGGGAGCTGGGATCCGTGTAAATAAGGGGAGGTCATTGTTTCTAGACCACGTTCCCAAGCTCTTCTAAGGGGGCTTGTTTGGGGTTTCTGGGGTTCTGTGGCGGATGAGGCGGGTGATGTGCTGGTGTGTGAGGATGTGAGATGGGGGCATTCTAGTGCTCGGGGATTAGTGTTGCAAATTGGTGTTTCGGCTGCCACAGCTCTGCTGTTGGTTATCACTCCTTATCCCCCTCTTCCTCTCTCAGATTTAGCTTCTGCTGTTCCCTCTGGAGCGCGTCTCCTAGAGACGGGGTCTGTCTGTCCCTGTGGCCCCTGGGTGCAGTCCCCGTCTGTGCTCAGCTCTGACTCCCCAAGTCGGGCTGTACACAGACAGCAGAAATTCATCTTGGTTCTGGAAATATTGCACCCCTGAGCCAGCTCTTGCACAGGATTCTTGCTGTCATGTGGAGTAATGGGAAGGGCTGGAGAAATAGCCAGGGGTCTGAAATACACAGCTGTGAGACCTGCCAGAACGCCTGCCTGCTCCGGAGGGGAGGCTCGGCCAGGCTTTCGGAGGCTGACGGATCCCAGTGCCCAGACGTTCACCCGTCCCACAGCTGCTGTAGGAGACCCTACGGCTGCCGCAGCCTTGACGATCAGCTGGTTCTGTGGAGGACAGCCACAACCCCCGGGTCCTCTTCAGGCCACATACAAAAGCCGTGTGTGTTGCAAGAGGGCTGCGGACCACCCTTGGGAGCCCTTGATGGACAGCTTCCCGCCTCCTGCCCCTCAGCATCACCCTGAAATCATCGTTTCTGCTGGGCCACAGGCCTTCCCTGAGCTGGCCTGAAACGCCAACGCTTGTTTTCCTCTTGCACTGAATAAGAGACTGACAATATCTAATTGTCAGTACCCCTCCCCTGAGAGACGTGCAACAGCATTGCTCCTCAGGGCATATTCCCCACTGCTGTATTTAGAACAGTTTGAAAAGACCAAATTTTAAAAATAATAATCTTTCCAAAAACTCCCCACCCACCAGCACTCCTCTGCCAAATTTCAGTTTGAAGAAAATGAAAAAAGACAAGTTTATACACTGATGAACGGGAGTTCAAAATGGAACCTGAACATCGTAATTCTTGTGAGTATACACTGATAATGGAAAGCAGTGGTGATGGTGGCATCATGCCCAGAGGGGCCCTTTGTTGTGGATGCTTGTGGTGGTGCTTCTTTTTGCAGTTTATATTAAAGGTGAAAACGTCTGCTTTCTTCACTCCTTAAGACTATGTTCCTTCCTCTCAGCTTATCGATGGAAACTTTAAATAAAGCTGCCTGTCAGTAAGCCTGCAGTATTGCTAACTGCAGATTGCTTGCACAGTGAGTTTAGCTACTTTTGTGTTCGTGGAACTCCCACTTTCTGCAGATGTTATTTCATAGGGTTATTTGTGGACGTTAGCCACAAAAGACCAAGTAGGCAGTCTTCAGACTTCTGCTGCTTCTATTAAGATTTGTAAAGGAAGGGTCACCTAAATAGGTGGCATCATCTCTGCTCCTGGGTTTTGTGGACAGTATTTGCTCTGTGTATGCATCTAACTCTAAAGTGAATGATGATACCAAATGATTTTATTGGCCTACAAACGCTTGCTTTAGAAAATTAAAGGAGGTGGAAATGTCGTGATTGGATGTTTCTTTAAAACTGGTGTGAATAGAACTCTTTTGTGCAAGTTTTCTCAAATGCTGTGAATGGGGCTGGAGATCAGGTGGAATAAGAATGGCTTTGAACGTGTAAGTGCAGGGGCTGGTGCTGGGTTGCACAGGACTTGCACGGGTCACATTTGGTGAGGTGAATTTTGCAGCCTGGAATCAGTCGCCTTTGTTCAGACTCCGCCGTGGTGCTGTCAGGGCAGTCATCTCTAGAGGTTGTAGAGGATGTTTGATCTAACATCAGGTAACAGGTAATTTCCCTTATCTCCTGGCTAAACCATTATTGTAGATGAATTCTGATATAACTGAATCCTCTGCAGCGCCAGTGAAATCTCTGTAATTAAAAAGCAGAATTTAATCTTTAGATTTTATAAGGGTATAACAATTACCTTTTACCCATGCATATGAAATACTGCATCAGGCAAATCTATAATTAGTTAAAATTAAAACAAAGTGCATTTCTATTATTAACAACATTGCATAAAATTCTCAGTGCCATAGCTGAAAAATCAAAGCCAAGTAACAGTTCAGAGACAGTTGCTGCTATAAAACTTTTGACCTTAGTTACCGAATGTACGTACAAACAAATAAACTAACCAGACAGAGATAGTCCCCTAGGAGCAATCAAGATTTGCAAAATTTTGGGGGCATTTAGCCAACCTGTAAAGTTGATGGAATAAAAAGTTTGCCTGTGTATGCCAGCTCATTAATCAGTGCCCTTCTTCACTAGCTGAAAGGCTGGTTTGTAGATTTGCTTTTACTCGAGGCATCCGTTTTTGCGTCCTTTCCAGTAAATATTGCTGACTCAGAGGCTCCAGGAATCAGAGAGCGTCTTGCTGAACCATTAGGGACAGCCCTGCGTATCTTGCAGGGATAGCTCTGTGAAGGCTCTAAGTCCTGTCCTGCCAGTTGTGTTCTTTAGATACAGCCATCCTCTTGGATACCTATTGCTTCATATTGGCTCAGAATACTGCTATATTGTCAAATCTGGGAGCCCTTGGGTAGCCGGTTCCAAATACCGTTCCTCAGTAATGTTAGAGCTCTTTGATGGGGAGTGTTGCTTGTGCCGTGGGTCTCAGGTGTGCCAAGTTGGTTCTCCATCTTCCTGTGTTGACTCTTCTCCTTGTTGTAAGCCTCAGGCCTTGGCACATCTCACTTGGAGTCCCGAGGACTATCTCGATGAGGGTTGGTGTTGGTCTCCATCATTCCAGTCTTCCTGCAGTCAGCTGCAGCCATGCTCCAGTCATCAGCAGAATTGCTCATTATTGAACCTTACCTGGTTTTTCATCTTCAGCATAAATTTTGTTTTGACTGCATGCTTATCCCAAAGCCTCTTAAAGTCCCCTTTGGAAGGTAGATTAGAGGCTTAAACTTACTGTCCTCCTTTCACTTACTGGGGTATGTACTGGTACGAACTGGGGACAGTTCAGGGTGGAGTTTTAGAAAGTGACAACTCCTCCTTTGTGTCCCTGAGGACACAGAGGACACGGTAAGCCTATTTTCCAGAGCTTTGTTCCCAGCTGGCATTACCTACCACCTCTGAAATCAGGGCTGTGTCTCTGAGCCCGAGCCCCCGGGGGAGCATCACGAAGAGGAGCCTGGTTACCTCCCCAGCCCCCTGTGCCGCTGCCATCAGTGCTGCGGGGCCTCTGCACCCCCCGGGGTGTTTGAACAGCCACCTCACCTGCCCATCCTATCCCATTTCAACACACACCTACTCACAGCATATTGCAGTTGGCTTACATCACAGCTAGATAAAACATTGCCATCTCAAACTCGCTCACATTGTTCGAGCATGAGGAGAGGGATCGCTTTATTCCTGTTCTGAGGCAGTGTCACGGGGAGGCGCAGGCAGTAAGACAGACAAGGGGATGTTAGGAAACCACTCGGCAAAGACTCGTTTAAAAGTTTACAGAAGGTCTTCCCACGTTGAGGTGCACGGAGAGTGGTGCGAGGCTGCCTCTGGCCCTCACCCTCATCGCTGGGAGCGGAAGGGAAGGACCGGAGTGAGAAATGGGGTGACAGGCAGTGGATGTAGCTGTAACCCTAAAGGAGGTGCCAGCAGCAGAGAGGTGACACAGCAGGACAAAGCATACTACAGGTTGTTGTTTGTTTGTTTGTTTTAAGTACAAGGACACAATTTCTCTGTGTTTTGGGGCAAATCCTGTTGTTCTTTTGCCCGACTCCTGGGACTACTCCTGGGAGAATAAAGGGCTTAGAAAGCTTGGGAAAGTAGTCCCTCATCCTTGCAGCTGTTATTAAGTCCTGTAGGCAGAGCTGGAGGAACACAGGCTTTGTTCTGGAGCAAGAGCAAAGGGCCATCTTCTGCCCTTTACCCAATAATGTTTATTTCCCAAGTGCTAATCTGAATTGAACCTTTTCACAAGCTATTTTTGAAGCAAATCGCCTCGCCAAGCTTGGATATGGGAGTCCTGTAAGCTAGGCTTTGAAACCACAGATTGCTATAACAAAAGGTTGAAGTGTCATGCATAAAAATGACCCTTTGCCTTCAGAAAAAAGGCCACACAAAGCAACCTACGTTTTGTCCACCTAGTAAAATACACATGGAGCTTACATCAATAAGCCTTTAATCATATTTGTGTCTTCACGAGCTGTGCTGTGACTTGTTTGGGCTGTCTAAACTCTTCAGAGTCCTGTCCTTGTGTATTTGTGTAAAATGTCTTGCACACCTACGGAGCTGTATATAAAAAATAAAACCTAATCCTCATCAATAATCAAAGGAGGGAGCAGCTGCAGGCTGTACTTTGGCTGACCCTGGCCCAAGTGAGCTAAAGAAAAGGAAATAAAACCCCTCTATATGGCACTGTGAGGCAGGAGATGAGTGTCCCAGCTCCTCTCTGAAATGATCCGTGTACCTGCGACGCTGCAAGAACGGGGAGGGTTTTTCTTCCCAGGGGTAAGAGGGTGTTAGTCCAAGTGCCCCTGGCTCTGCACAGCCTGTGACGGGCAGAGCTTCTGCAGGGCGACCCTGGGGCCAGGCAGATGGACACCAGGGCTGTCTCTGCCCCATGGGGGAACAAGGCAGGGTGGCTCCAGGGGTGCCCCTGCAGCCCCCCACAGCTCCCAGGAGGTGGCTGTCACCTCTCCCATACGGGCATCGCTCCATCAAAGCCACACTTCCCCACGGCCGGTTCCACAGGCTGCGGTGTGGGACGCTGCACTTCTGGGGACAACAGGAGGTGTGAATTTGCCCTGCTTTGTCTTCGCTGCCTGCCAGTCTTTGGCTCTTCCCAGTCCTCCCAGGGATAGTGGATACGCACAATTTCACATGTTCCACCACAGCTGAATTTTCCATACAAATCCCCACTTTACAGCTCTCCTGTGCTCTCGAAGATGAGAAATTATGTTCTTGCCAGTTTAACCCGTGTAAACTTCATGATAATCTGAGTTTGGGAGAGAATTAATAAATCCCAGTGCATGTTTCCTGGGAAAGAATTCTGGTCTGTTTTCAAGGCAATGATGCAATCTCACTGATGGAGTGAGAATAGC
The DNA here is from genome assembly GCF_001431845.1 of Calidris pugnax. Lineage (NCBI taxonomy): Eukaryota > Metazoa > Chordata > Aves > Charadriiformes > Scolopacidae > Calidris > Calidris pugnax. Next base: position 382,801 of record NW_015090842.1, read on the forward strand.
TTTTCCTTCAGTCCACACCTCAGATTGCACATGAGTTACGTAGAATGAGTGAAGTATTCCCAAGAACTCCAACAGAAGGGCAGTCATTTCTTTTCTCTCCTTTTCCCACCATTCTTAAATCTTCCCTATTCTCCCTTTCAGCTTTTAAAACAGCGTGTACTGCTTCATTTTAAGACCTAAATCCCTCCATCGGACGTCTTCTGCTGGCTGGATGCCCACCCTCCTCCTGCCTGCTGCCCCGGGGCTCCTGCCGTGGCTCGGCCGGTGGCCTTCCCTGGGGACCACGAAGGGCCCGGCTGTGCTGGCCCCCAGGGAGGCACCGAAGTGCCGCCAGCACCTTGGTGCCTGAGAAGGGATGGGAACTTCTAGCACTTTTATTTTTAGTCTGTAACACCTATCTCACAGGACAGCCTTTCTAGCAAGGGGTAGTTCCGCTCGTAGAGAGTTTCCAAGTTTACCAAGTCTTCTTCTCCCCTCTCTTTGCCGTGTCTTTTCCCAGGGCCTTGTTTCCCTTTTTACCTAGACAGGAGGTAATTTAACACTGGTCTCTTAAGGTTACATCCGAAATGCCGCAGCTCTTTCACGATCCATGGACAATCTATTTTCAGACAAACTCGTTTTCTTTAAAAAATGGAAATACTTTTTCTCCCAGAGGTGCTTCTCAAATACTTAAGGCAATGGTTATATGAGAAAGTAGGTAACTTTTAGTCGCTCGGGTTAGGGAAGCAGTTCACCAGTAGCATTTTGCACTATTTTGGGGTTTTTTTGTGGTCTGCTGTAATTCACTATCAAAGCTAGAAAATTGTTTCATGAATGCATAAGCAGTACATGGCACCTCTTCCTGTGTGCTGTGCGTTGTTGTTAGTGCCTCTGTTGGATGGCTTTTCTTCTCCTTGCTGTTCCTTAGGCTGATCTGGGGACTGGCGCCTGCTTTGGGATAGATCTGAATCGTAGTTTTAGAATATGGAATCTTATTTGTGTGGCTTATTTCTTTGTTGTGAAGCAATTAGTACCTCACTCATGCTGTCCACATCATACTTTATTAAAATCTGTATTGAATATACAATTTATCTACTTTGAGATTGATATTCATCCCCTGGTCTGTCCCTGCTGCCAGGGGTCTCCTGTTGCTGTTCACTGAGACCCCGCTGGGTGTTATTTAGGCTGATTTTCAGGGACAGCTTCATCTAGAGGATGAGTGCTAATAAAAATGCTCACAGCATATAGTTCTACTGGGAAGAAATTCATGTGGTCTGTGCCCTTTCTGTTGCCGCGTGGTGTGATTAGGCTAGTGAATAAGTGTATTTTCTTGGTATTAGAGCTCATGAAAACTGTAACCGAATGATTTGCTAGAAGGAGGTTTCAAAGTGAGTAAAATTAAAATTAGGGTGACAATGGGACTTTGAATCTCGCATTGTGTGTCTCACTTTGGATAGGTCCCTGGGAATGCATAACGCAAAATGCATCAGTGACGGATCAGCACTAAATAATCAAGTTAATTTGCCCTACCTCTAAAAACTGAAATCTGCAAATCTAATTTCCTGTAGAGGCTTTCACTATTGTTTACAGCTGTACTGTAAAGCATATATGGATGTACAACAGGAGAGTCATCTGGCCTTAAATGCAGTTGATTGTTGGGCTCAGGAGTGTAGTAAAACTGTCAGCCAAACTCTGCCATTGAACACGGAGTTATCTGTACTTGTGACAGGAGCTTGTCAGTGATTCCCAGTGAAAACTCCTGGAGGCCTAATAATTGTAAAAATGCTGAAAGAGAATTTTCACCCTCATTAAGAGTCAGAAATGGGTTGTATATTAGTGGGCTACAGTCAGACTACACACACGGGAACTGCACAGAGCTGCCCCTCTGCTGAGCACGCTGCCTCCCATCCCATCCCATCCCATCCCATCCCATCCCATCCCATCCCATCCCATCCCATCCCATCCCATCCCATCCCTCTGCAGTGCATGGTCCACCCTTGTCCCCACCACCTGGCTGCTGTTTCAGGCAGAGGCTGTACTGGGGGCTGTGGTGTCCTTGTTCCAGCTCGCAGGGTGGGAGCTGTAAGGGGTCCCCACGCCGCTTTGCTGCTGTTCCTCAGGGAGCTCTCAGCTGGAGGGGCACCCCAGGGGACGGGGTTGGCACTGGCTGCTCTGGGCTGTGCTGGCGTCTCTTCTGGAGCAGGCATGATGCCCCACACTCGAGACTGCCAGCCTTGCTCCGGAGTTCAGAGCAGGCTCTCCCGGGGTCCCTCAGGTACCTGGGAGGTGGGTGCACCCACCAGGACAACTCCCATCAGTCAGAGGAAGATGACTCCAGCCCCCCATGTCTGGGATGAGTCCTGTCGCCACTGGGCTGGGAAAGGAAGAGGTGCTGGCCCTGCCAGGGCTGGGAGAAAGGGCCGGTGGTTCCAGTACCACCCAGCAGGTCGGGATGTGGGCAGGGGGCTCTGCACCTTTGCAGCCCAGCAGGAGGTGTGTAGCGTTACTGCGGTCAGAGATACGTCTGTCTCCTTGGTACGTGGCGTCTGTCTCTGTGGGCTGATGGAGGTGCCTGGTTTCCCTGTGCACTCCTCCTGCCTTGGCGTCTGTCTCTGGGGGTGTTGAAGGGGGAGCTGTGCCCAGGGCTGCAGCCACTGTGGGACGGTGCAGCCCTTCAGTCAGCCTGACAATGGTCTTTGTGGATCTAATCCCTGGGAACATGAGTCTTGTTTGCAAAAGTGATTTAAATGATTGAGTGCCCAGGAGTGCTCCAAACCACCCGCAGAAATAGTTCTTGCCCCGAGCCCTTGTGAGAACCTGTGCAGGTTTCCATCAGGAGAGGTAATAGTATTCCCTGCGCCGTACAGCTTAGTCCCAGGAAAGCGGGCAATGGGTACGCAGGAGATCAGAGAGGGGAATCTGAATTTATTTTATTGATTTGCATTTATTTTCTTTTTTTGTCTACACCTGAGTGCCTCTCAAAGATTTAAGGGCGTTATTTAGAAAGACATCAGTGGTAGAAGTACCAGTACTGTAATAGTTGTTGCTGTTTTCACGTGTTTCTCAATTAATCCTCAAAACTCCCTTCATACTGTTCATTTGGCCTCTGAAAATAAGATTTCAGACTTGACCAAGGAGCTTGCAAAGGAAGCAAATGTCTTCAAAAGAGGCGGAGCCCCGGAAGTGTCAGCTGTGATTCATTAGTGTCGTAGAGACACAGAATCGAGCTGAAGAGGAGAGGGAAAGTTTCCATAACAGCAACAGTCCTAAAACGAGACTGGAAGAGTTGTCATCATTGTTTGAAACAGACACAACCCCGAAGCACATCACTATTATTTTCTAGGCTCGTTATGGTGCTGGAGGCATTGTGCGACTCACAAAGCCCCTCAGCCACCTCTCTCCCTTCAGTTTCTCCATCATTGTGGAATTTAAATAGCTTGTTCTTCTCAGACAATAGTTTTGTCTTTCTTCCACCAATACTGTATTTATTATAAATGACATTTCTGCTTAAACAGAAGGGCTGTGATTCAGAAAGGCCAGCAGTCAAGTTTTCTTTACCACACAAAGTAGAATTCCTTTTAAAGGATTAAACCGAGTAGATTTCAGATATTTGCATAACAGCCAGACTCGTGTTCAGAGGAAATCCAGTAATTTCAGGAACAAATGAGTTTAAATTTAATTGCTGCTCATCTATCTATCTATCTATCTATCTATCTATCTATCTATTTTAATTGGAGAGGGTTTTCTAAACAGCAGGGTGGCCACAGACTTTATGCCTGGCTGTGGGTGCAGGAGCAAGGCACGCAGTTCAGGGGTGGGCTGATAAAGACTGTACTTCTCAGTCAGGAGGTGTTAACCTTGAGACACACTGGTGAGTCGGCTGGAGCTACTCAAAGCTTTTTGAAAGTGCTAATCGCATATATTCTCTTGATGTTCTTTCCAGCAAGGAAACAGGTCTTTTTGTAGAGTTGGGCATTGTGTTGGGTTAAAGTCAAGGTGGTGTTTGAGTGTCTGTTTCTCCGTGTGCCGGCTGGTGCCAGGGCTGGGGCGGGCGGTACGTGCCCCACAGCCGGCTCTGGGGGTGACGCCCCATGAGCTGCCCTCACCCACGGCTCTGCTGGGATGGGCCTCGGCAAATCCGGGCTTGCAGGATCTCTCTCTGTGTCTTGCAGTTCCAGCCTGCTGAGTCCTGTTTGGGTGTTCAGGCTCCTGTGAACTAGGAAGTGCCCAACTGATGTCAAAAGGAAACAAAAATAATCCATTTGGAATGTGATCTAAAGTTTCCTGAAGCCGGTGCTAGAGCCTCATGGCTTCAAACAGCCTTTTGGTCAGGTGTGTCTTCTGTAGTGTCACCAATGACGTCCACCTCCCCTGTTGCGGGTCTGAATGCATTTCCCTCACCTGAGATGAGCAGGAAAGATCTTCCCAAAGCAACCTCCTGAGGGGTGAAGGACTGCAGGAGAGATTCCCTTTTCCATTGATTTTGTGATGACCAACATCCTGGGGGAACGTGCCAGAAACAGCCTGTGGAAACACGGGCTGGGGCCACCTGGACACAGGGGAGGGTGGAAGAGCAAGTGGAGACCAAAGTCTCCAGGACTAGAAGCAAAATGCATCCTAGACCCGGGGCAAACGTGCCAGGAGTGGACGGAGGCTTTCGCTGGCAAGCGCAGGGTGAAGGTGCTGTCTGGAGCTGTGTCCTCAGCTGGGGCAGGGGGTTGTGCCTTGCCTGCAGCAGCGTTTGCAGAGGGGCCGAGCGCTGCGCCAGGGTGGCAGGAATAAAGGCTTGGGTACTTGTGCCAAACCCTTCATTTCTTAACGCTGTCACCTGCGGGCACGCTGCTGGGAGGGCTCTGGGCTCGCTCCCAGCACCTCGCTGTGAGAGAGGTGTCCGTCTGTCCCAGCTCCCCCCCAAACGCCGCCCGTGCTGCTCCTGCCTGAGACACCCGTCTTCGGGCTGTGGTGCAGGCCCTGGTGCAGCCCAGCCGTGTGGTGGGGCACCGGGAGGCAGCAGCTCTCTCTCCTGCCGTTATTAACGTTCCCCTGCAGCAGAGACAGGAGCCAGCTCTGCCGCCGGCGCTGGGTGTCTCCCTGGTGCCAAGGGGCAGTTCTCCTCGTGCATCAGAGGAGGAAAAGCTTTTTGTCGCCAGCAATATTTTAAAGGTGTTTTTCATGTATTTAACATGCTGTCAGGATACAGGGGAACCCGTGTAATAGATGTCAAACAGAGGAGTCTTCTCTAGAATTAGATATTTCTCTCCCACCTTCTTTAGTTTGTCTCTAAACAAAATTACTCTTTTTGTACCTGGCCGTCTGCTTTGGGGAGACTGACCACGCTGCACTGGAGAAAAGATCTGAGTGAAACGCTGTGTATGGATTTGCTCCTTGCAGTTTAAAATTACAGATCAATTCAACCAAATATGATTAGAACAAATATTTCTGTATAATCTTTGTCAGTTGGATATGAAGCGTTAATGTTTGGTGGCTTGCTTCTCTCTGATCTGCAAAGAAGAAGGTTAGGAAATATCTTTGGTCTCATCTTTCCTGTTATGATAAATAACTGATCTGTGGTCAGAGCCGTAAAGTTCATAACCTACCCAGAAAAAGCCCAGGAACAAACCACTGCTGCTGCAACATTATGTAAAGTGGAAAACCTATTTTCCTGGGGAGGGGTGCTGCTAAAAGATGATTTCACAAAAGAGGAAGCCCTTGCTGTTTATCCTGCTTGATCCAAATGTGCAACATTTCCTGTGGCCAGATCTGCAGTAAAATCAAAGGGGGGAGCCATTTTCTGTGGTCTATTGCTTCCTATGGCGTACCCATATGGGAGAGGAAGAAAATTACCATTTGTTATAAAACTACTCCTAACCTTCCTTATCTGATTAATCAATTAAAAACAATGATGCATTGGTAATAACCCCACAATGTCCAACTGATAATCTGGTGTTCACATCTGTCTGGCAGAACCACTGCCTATTTTAAGGTGACAAAAAGCAGTTTTACGTATTCTGCAAGACGGGATTTATCCTGAAGACTTTGCAAACACAGAGTAGACAGCTGATAACATCTTTGCTTGCGGGAGGTCATCAAGTGATTGTGCAAAATAGCTAAATCTTGGGGTTTAGAAAATCAACATGACTACGTAGAACAATATAGAAATTAAGACCCTTGTTAATAATTGATGTGTACAACCAAATCTTGCAAGCCTGACATGGCATAATCACTGTTGAACTTGGGAATTCTGCATGTGCAGGTACTTAGCTCCTGTGTGTTTCGATGAACACAAATGCCATCATGAAGATCACCTGCACAGCTTTGTTTCAAGTCCCCAGTGTGTCCGAGTAAAATGATAGTCTTTAATTGCACCCTGTGCATTTTCCCTGTGGTGGCTCGTGCCGGGGCTGGGCAGTGTTTGGAGGGTCTCAGGACTGCAGGGAGCTCTCTGAACGGACTGGCTGGAAGATCTCTACAGACTTCACCATGAAAACAAGCAGTGCCCAGCGCGGCCTCTGCTGTGTCCAGCGCTGAAGCTGCAGCCTGGGGGGAGTTTCAGTGTGTGTGCAGGTACCCACAGCCCTGCCCAGGGAATGCGGTTCTTCCCGTTTCCCCAAGCACTGAGGTAACTGCCTCCTGGATCCTGGTGGCTGGCACCTCCTCGGCGCTGAAATGAGTGATGAAATCAGCTCCCAGCTGGAGTCCGGGGTGGGTAACAGGAGACTGGGGCAGGATTCCTGGATTCTGCTTGTGTCTGACTGAGTGACTGATCTCCAACAGCACACGTAAGTCAAATCAGGGCATGCTGTGATCTGTCACGGGAGGCAGTTATGGGATTAATGAATGTTTGCCAAAGCTTGTTTAGTCAATACTGCAGAACACCGGCACAAGTAACTCGGGTGTTGGGTCCCATTTTGTCAGGGACAGGCTGACAAGGATTCTGCAGTGCAAGGCAATGCTGCTGAGAGTGTATGTTTCTTCTCAGTAGAGGGCTGTGATGGTGTTTTCTGCCCCCCCTTTCACATAATTGGCCACCACCTTCTATAGTTTCTGGAATGAATTCATTGAACCCAGCTACCGTTTCAGCTGCATCCCCCAGAGTTCCTCTCTCTGTGCTGGGTCCGCATCCCTGCTCCACATCTCACGTGGCAAAGGACAGGCCCAAACCATGGAAGGACAGAAACACACGCACGTGCACCAGCTACTTCGCACCAAGTCCCGTTCTTTTGGGACAGGTCAGATTTACTTTCCATGCTCTGAAGAGCTTACAGGGCTCACACCACATTTCTAACGTTTCCCTGAGGCATCAGACTGACTGCCGCTGTGCAGAACAATGGGGTAATCAATGCAGGCACAGTGGGGCTGTCTAATTTGCCTGGAATTGGGACAAAATCCATGGGAAGGATTGGGCCAAAACGCACGTTCCCAGAATGTCTGCAGTGAGCAGTTGATCTGGTTCTCCCGGAGAGCAGCCCAGTGCAGGGAGCTCCATCGATGGTCCCACAGCAGCCCAGGAAGGGAGCGGGGCTCCTTCCCTCCCTGTGTCCTCAGCAGCTCCAAGGAGGAAATATGGAAGAAAATGTTCTTTATTGGTACTGACTGCTCCATGGTACCAGAAAGCATCTGAGAGACAAAACTTAGGGATGAAATATGTGTGCAGAGCATCCCATGGTTGGCTTGTGTGTGTCACTGGCTCCTAAAATCCGGATGCCAACTTCCTGCCCAGAAATCAACATTCTCATTCTGAAAATATCAAAATGCTGAAAGCAAGTGTGCCAAATCTGAGACAACCTAGATGTGGATGTGTTTTGCAAAGAAAAAAGCATTTGGGTTTCGTTTAGATATCAACCCTTTATATTTTAAAATATTTCTTATATAGCTTTTTTTTTCCCCTTGGTAAAATGTTTTCAAATGAAAATGAAAGATTTGATTCCAAAAATGTTAGCGTGAAAGTTTTGAAATATTAAACCATTGAACTATGTTAGGAGTCATGAAAACCAATGTGAAGTATTCCTATAATCAAAACTAGCCCAGAACTGAGTCCGGTGTCCATGTGAGTGCTGGTGACCCCGAGCTGTTCGTGTGTGCTATTCCCCGTCTGTCTCACTTGCTGCTTTTGCTGAGGAGGAGTTCATCAGGGTGGTTTTGTGTTACCTGTTTCACAGTAGTTAACTCATCAGTTGGAAGTTAGTCAGAGATTAGGAAACATTATGAAGTTATCAAAAAAATGGCATTTTAGGATGAAATCAGTTAATCTTTAGCCTCACAGGACAGAAAGAGGAAACGTAATTGCAACACGGAACTGTGTTTTACAGTCATTATCACTTAGAAAGCCCTTCAGATAGTTCTATAATTAGCATGGGACGTGTAACAGAGGGCAAAATACCTGACGGGAGAGGGAGGCGGTGAATGTTCTCATTCACAAGCGGGGTTTAGCTGCACGGCCTCCGAAGCAAAGCTCCTTTGAGCACCGAGTCGTGGTTCACCACATCTTGGGGTGCAGCCCCCCGCACCCTGGCTGTGTGTCTCGGCTCACGCGGCTGCGAGTGCTGCCGCCGGCAAACAGCACAGGTGCCTCGGGGGCAAACGCAGGCACCGGATGGTGACAGGGACCGCTCTGTCCAGGCAGCCCCCCGCGCCCCCCGGGCTGTGGGAGACCTTTTGGCACAGTCACTGCTCCCAGCCACAACCTGCTCCCTTCATCACACGTGTTGATGTTTATACAGCGTCTGTCATCGCTCGCTTAAGTGGATAAGAATATGGATAGAGATTAATTCCTCCTCTGTATTTTGTCTTGAAATGTAAACAGTGTCGCCGCCGAACAGCACAGGTGCCTCGGGGGCAAACGCAGGCACCGGATGGTGACAGGGACCGCTCTGTCCAGGCAGCCCCCCGCGCCCCCCGGGCTGTGGGAGACCTTTTGGCACAGTCACTGCTCCCAGCCACAACCTGCTCCCTTCATCACACGTGTTGATGTTTATACAGCGTCTGTCATCGCTCGCTTAAGTGGATAAGAATATGGATAGAGATTAATTCCTCCTCTGTATTTTGTCTTGAAATGTAAACAGTGTTTTTAACTACTAATTCCTGAAGTGTGACACTTCGTAAAAGATCTACCTAAACCTCAGCAATCGTTGCCGGTGCTTAGCTCAGGATTGATTTGCTCCAGTGTTATTTATACAACGAACAGAGTGTTTCAGTGAGTTCATCTCTGCCAAGGAAACTCAGTTAAGTTTTTGAGTGCTCAAAATCCAGGTTCTAATGCTGAATTGTGTAGGTAAAAGGTGAGCCGAGGCTGGGCACTGCCTATTTACCATCTCCTGTGGGTTGTACTGGTGGGAAAACTCTTCAAGTCTGGTTTCCAGCTTCTGCAGGCAACTGTGTCTGATACTACTCGCGTCTGAGGTGAGCTTTTTCTTCCCCCTTTTCTTCCTAGAATCCTGTTCTGGCTCTCATTCTTTCATGACCACAGGCTTTCCTTCACTTTATAGCCCAAATATATTCATGGATATTTTATACCTGTTTATCTTTAGGTGTCTTTTAGTTTCAACAGCTCTCATAGGTATCTCTTGCCAGAGTACCTACAGGGAGCAGTAGCTTTAATTTAGCTAGGGGGAAAAAAGAAAGAGAGTCAAATTCTGCTCAGAATGGATCAGGTAATTCAAAATCAGGCCATTTTCTCCTCACCACCACCAGCCCTCAGTGGTTTTGCAGAATGCTGTCGGCTCTGCCAGACACGCTGTCTCCTGCTCCCCAGCAGAAGGGGATCCAGGATGGCCGAGGAGGTGACGCCTCCTGCTTGTGAAACTCTCACACGGTCTCCTCTTTAGTGAGCTGTAGCCATGAATTCCAGCCAGAAAGTGCTCACTGCAAACCACGGTGACCACAGTCTCTCCAGCCAGAGCGCTTCACGTGCTGCCAGAGCCACCAGCGGAGGACACGGAGCCCTCCTTCCCGAGCCACTCACCAGCGCATCCTCTGGCTCGGGCGCTGACGAGGCGTGTCTCACACGTAACACAAACCAGATGCTGTGTGTCCATTGCAGAGCTGTGCAGCTGAGCAGGGGTTACCGAGTGGCCAGATAAGCTGAGCAGCAACCGCCGGGAAGCCTTGGGGGAAATCCCTGTGGTCCAGGTTGGACGCAGCCGTTTGGTAGAGGTTAACCCTGGTTTTGACTCACCTGTGAGTCTCTTGAGTGGTCTGTGATGCCCTGTGAGACGGGACCTGGCTCTCTGTGCTAGTCAGGCCCCACTGATTTATTGGACGCACTGTGGCTGTCACGGTGGTGAGCGGGGATCGCCGGTACCCACGGGGTGAGCCCTGGGCACGGCCAGTGCTGCAGGACAAGTCCTCCGAGTGTCCTGGTCGCATCTGGCCTTCACATTTGTGCTTGCAGTTCATGCATTCATGTGTGCACTGCACTCGGAGGGGCAGATTCTGCAACCAGACAAGTGGCTGCAGCTTCCATCAGGTCTGCGTCCGGGGGTGTGTGACTGCGCTGCCAAAACAATAGTTTGTCACCGTCAGCGATCGCTGACAGTATCATTAGTAATCTAATGTTATTGGGTAAACAGGACTTTTGATTACAAGATTTTTCTTCTCCCAAAGATTAGAATTTCAAGAATAGAAATAGTTATTCAGCATTTGATACCCAGCCAGACCAGTTGAGTTTTTGCTAAAAGAAATAAATCCAGCTAGCACTGAGCAGGGATGCTTTGTAAATGTAGCCATATAACTCAAAACCTTGACCGGTCCCCAAGTGTAGATAATTTATGATTTGAAACCTCATGCTATCACCACAGGACCCAGGGAAGAAGTTCAGGGGATACAACATATTTCTTGTTAGAAGCAGTATGAAATAACTCCCTCCGCTGATGATGTTCTGGTGGTTGTTACCCATCCAGATCATTCCATGAAATCTTCGCTTGAACTTGTTGACAAAGTTGCTTCAATATCTTCCTGTAATACTAATTGGACAAAGTCAGGGTTTATGCTGGTGAATGGTCTTTGTTCGCTGCTAGTAATTAACTATTTAACTGGAAGCCTTAGGGCTTCACGCCCTGAAGGTATACGCTCGGTGCAACTGCTGAATGTGAAGGTTGGAATCGCCAGAATTATCAGGAAGTGTCAGCAGATTGATTTGCTTTAAATTTATCTTGGTGGGGGAGACTGGCAACTAATAAGATTATGATTGTTCCAAAAAACAATTACGTATTGAACACACTGCCAGTTGCTATAAATCCTGGAACTTTTCAAGAGATGGCTCCATTATTAGCAATGTTTTTGTGGAAAAATGAGAACCACAACATTGGCATTAGGAAAATCCTGGAAATTGATAAAAGCGAGCTTTTGTTTGGAGGCAGAGTATCGTTTTGGTTCTCACCTCCTGAAACTGAAAGAGGCCCTGTGTGGTTTCACCCAGAGGAAGCTCAAGCCTAGCCTTGTTTATTAAAAAATCCGAGCTACAGCGTTATCTGCCCTGAAGAACCGGGTTCCAGGCTGGCATGATTCACCCGCTGGAGCCCGAGGGTGCAGCTCGGGGTGCGATGACACAGGCAGGGAGTGGGTCTGCCCCACTCTCCAGAGCCTGGCATCCGCAGGGACGTGCGTGTGTGAGAGGCGTCCTGGCAGCAGCTGGGAGCAGAGCTGGGCCCAGGGGTGTCCCAAGGGCACTAAGAGGGACCCAGCTACGGGCAGGCACCAGCTCTGGGTCCTGCATCTCCCTTCCCCTGCTCTTCTGCTGCTGAGAAGCCCCTCTTCCTGCCAATGGTAGCTGCAGGAATGCTTCCTAGAAAGGTATTTTGGGGGACGTTCAGTAACAGTAATTAGAGAAAAATGGGTTACGCTCTGAGACCACGTGAACTGCATTCCCAGTCCCCGAAAGCGCCCGTGATACGTAAGAGTCATTGGAGCTGAGGAGGAGCTCGTGAGAAGTCTGCAGTACTCTGCACCTTAGCACGATAGCGTGTGCACAGCATGAGCGTGTCCTCCCCCAGGTGAAAATTGTCTGTGACTTCTGAGCGTGTAAGAATGCTCCAAACACCAGAAAATAAAAAGCAATAAATATACTACCAAGTCTGTTAGAACTGTGAAAAAAAATAATACCTAATGTAGCAGTAGTTACTCTAAAAAATTCCTGGCATCTCTGGGATGGCCCCCTGCTTTTGTTGTGCTGGAACTACCCGTGTCTCTCACTTCGGGTTGTATCTCTCAGGGTAACCTGGTTTTCTCAAAACCAGCTCCAGATCAGAGAAAAATCCTGACTCCATTGAAGTGAATGGGAATTTTGCTACACACAGAATCTTATCCCCAGATTTTCAAACACAAGGAGATGAAAATTTGGCTCTTAACTACCCCTTGGGATTCTTGAATTAATGGTTCAACTTCCAAAAGCTCTGACACCCACTGATTTCAATAGGAGCTGCTGGAGCTCTGTGAAAAAAGGTTGTTCATTTCCAACACTAAATATGGATGGTGGAATCTTAAAATTAGGCTCCTATTTTTAAAAATCTTGGCCCAAATCTTTATTAATACCACACAACCATGTGTCCTGCATCTATTAGCAAATGTAACAGCATTCAGATCCACATCTGCTGTATTCTCTAAACGTGGGAAACAAAAATGGTCTTTTAATCAGATTTAGATGAAAAGCTGTCTCTGAAATAATGATAGCCAGTTATGGAGAGTCCATAATTTGCTATTAGTTAAAATATTCCCAAACAGCACAGAGGACAAGTGGTATGTGTATATACTGTTCCCAGAGAGCTCTGGTAATTGGAGTAATTTCAGCAATTTCCAATTTTAGAGGAAGTAACTGATCCCAAGATGTTACCTAAAGTAATTCTTACTGACAGTATTATAGGCTTGAAACATTTTCTGCTATGCCAATACCACAAACTAGCTGTGCAATTACAAGTGCATTTGTCACTTCTGTATTTATGTTATTAACGCTGGTAGTTTAAAAAAATGTATTATTTAGGACGGTCTCTGCCTCTGTCCAAAAAAACAAAAAAAGAGGGTTTGATATGTTATTAAAATCAGCATTAAGTCAGATGTCTGATACGCTCTGGCCAGGATGAAGCAGGTACACAGGGCTGGCTCTGATCTGAGTGGGAAAGCCCTGGGTGCGCTGGGGGAGGTGGCGTTACTGGTTCTGTAGGTGGCTGGAGTCAATAGCCTCGCACTGCTTTTATATTGTCTTGGCTGTGGAGAGCACTGGCTGTGTTTTTAATAAAAATTCTATGGGACATTTAGCAGAAGAATTAGTCCAGATGTTTCAGCTGGATTTCAGTTTGGCTATCCTCTGCTTATCTCTCTAGAAACAGCAAGAGTTAGGGTTGCAAAAGATTTTCCATTGCAATCCTTGCTTTTAGCAGGCTCCGAATTTCCTGAACTGTGCACTTCTGTTTGCTGAAACCTCTCGAGCTTGGCTTCTGTTGAGCAGCGAGGTACGGTGCTCGGTGCTGTGGTTGAGCAAGATCTCTCCAGCCACTTCGTGGGGAGGAGGAACATTGTACACATTCCCCAGCATAAATCCAACCACCTTGTTGTGAACAGGGCTTTGGTAAAAATCTCCTGCCCTCAGAATGGCTGAAGTGTGAAGTTGGACACCTGGGACAAACAAGGCAACTGTGGGTAGATGATAATTAGAGCCAGATCTTTATGCTTCTCATTTTATCTGTGCAGGAGCAGCTGTCCTATGGGCATGGCAATCCCCGTTGGTGATGCAGGGGTTACCCTGGATGTGACAGGGCTGCGGGGGCTTGGCTTTTGCCGAAGGAGACAGGAGCTGCCTCTGGTTTTTACTGCCTTGAGAACAGGTCTTCTTAATAGTAATACTATAAAGTAGTAGCAGGGCTCTGTCTCCTACATCCCCTAGGAAGCAAGAGACAGGGTAGTGAGAAGGAAACCACACAAAAGCCTTGCTGCGTTGCTACATCAGCTTTCTGCATTTCATTCCTGGAGGCAGGGTCTGGCTCCTCATCTGCTTTTCATCAGGGCTGAACCCTGTGGTACCCTTCTATGTTTGGGCCGTTTGAGGCTACCATAATACAAACAATAATAAATAACAAGTAAGCAACTGTAGTCTAAAGCCGTGGGATGAACTCCTTCCAGGTCTAATGGTTGAGGGGAAGGTCCCGGTGAACTGGGAGAACCCCAACTGATCATGCAAGAGGCTGGAAGTGTCTGTGGGTCCTGTCAAGGGGTGTACACCGTGCTGCTGTGCGGTTCCTCCTCAGCAGCAGCAGCTCAGACCATTGCCCAAACCCAGCTGCCCCAGCACCTCATGTGCCCCCACTTCCTACCAGAGCTTTGGCCAGCACGTTTGAGGAGGTATTATCTCCCTGAAATTGCTTTCCTAAGACTCCAACCTCTTGCGTCTTCTACCTTGTCCCTGGCTTGCAGGGAACTCCCAGTGTTGCTGAGGCATCCCTGTGTGTACATAGTGCGTGTGCCTCAGCAGCTCCTAAATATTTCCAGCAGTTTGTTGTGGTGTGATGCAGAGAGGAAGCGTTTGTGGATCTCCTGTGCCAGGGCACTGGCTCTCCCCACGGTGTGGCAGTGCGTTTCCCAGCACAGCATGGCATTGTGTGTGAGGATGGCTGTGACAGCAGCCACTGCAGTGGGGTGTTGGGTCAGTCTGTCTGTGCATCCCTTCATCTGGAGGGCTGTGTCACCAGCACCACAGCGGGGAGTGCCGCGCACGGCCAGGGCCACCAGTGGCCCAATGACATCGAGACCTGGGGGGTGCCTGACAGGCTTCTCTGTGGCTGCTCAGCAGTGTGCCACCTCCAAAGTTTGAGAGAGACCTGACAGGTTGAAAAACCGAAAACCAGAGGCCACACCTTTAATGCCAGTTTGGAAACAGGTATAAAGCATCTGGTTACCCCCGTCTGGGAAGCTAATCCACAGGGAGCTGAAAGCATCTGGCAAAGAAACTCATTTTGCCTTGGGCTTGATTTGGGGAAGGAAAAAAAAAAAAGCAGTATTTCCAGTTTTTTAATTGGCCTTTGGCAGGCGCAGAGCACTGCCTGGCAGGATCCCTGGGATTATAGGCTACAGCGTGCACTGCAAACCAGGGCTTCTGAATACCTGCTCCAGGCTGGTTGATGTGGGGTGTCAGGATGAGTGGGGACAGAAGCGAGGGCCACATTTGTCTCCCAGTATCTCCAGCTATAGAACCCAGGCACGTTCACATTACATCAGTGTACCATAGCAATGTGCTATCTGTTGCCTGACATCGTATTTTGGGTCCTGTTACCAAATTTCTCATTGGTCATAGCACGAGCGAATGAAGAGGATGAGGGATTTTTGCTATATCCAGATGATTAATAGATATGGCCTGTGTGAAAGATGGATTTTCAGTTTCTTCCTGCTTTACCAGGGCTGATTCCTTTTCTCAGCTTTTTCCATTTTAGAAGTCTGTTGCTACTGGGTTTTTGCTGGTAGGGTATCAAGGTATTGGAAGGTTAATTCTATTAGGATTCAATTGCTTACGAACAGTTTAATACACACTTTTAAAATTCATTATTTAGTACTGTACATAGATTACCTTGTTTTAGGGTTCCTGAGAAGGCAAAGGCAGCATCTTGGCTCTCAACCACAGCTTTGGAAGGAGCCTGCTGTCAACACAGCCCAGGCTGGTTTGTCTGTTCTGGCTGTGCAGTCCCTGTACAGAAATTGGGGAGGCTGGGCAGCGTTCTCTCGGAGCTTTGAACTGGTTCCCTGGTGAACTGAAGGGGTCCCATCAGTGTCCTGAGCATGGTTCCCTTCACCTGCCCTTGACCGACAGTCCCCGCTAAGGAGGGGACTTGGCTTCTCTGCTGCCCCCGTCAGCGTCTCCCGGAGGCTCCAGGGGGAACTTGTGCAGGGGAAGGTGCAAGTGAGCAAGAGGAGTCTGACATGTAAAACCAGAAAAGGTTATGAAACGTGGCTGAGGGCCTCTGGAAGGTTTCCTCATGGGGAAAAGCGAGGGCAGCTGGGCTCAGCAGCGCAATCGCAGCAGTTGATTGGCCCTAAGCCACCGCTCTGCGCTGTTGCAATGCGTGTCCTGCTGTTGAGACACGCCATGGTAGGAAGCTTTGACACAGCCACCAAGTAACAGCAGTGGCCCCTGATCAGGGTCCTTCCTATTTTTAAATGTGGGGTAAAAATGGCTGGGAACAGAACCGGCAAACAGAATTGCCATAAAATGGAGAAGAGCAGGGGCCTGGGGTGAGGGGGATGGTGGCTCAGCAGAAGAGGTCTTCTGCTGGAAAGGGTAACGATGGACTATGGGTAAGAGTTGTCTCAGAGACACACAGAGTGTCCACAAGGCGCTCGCTGATGAAGCACACATTCGTGTGCCACATGCCCAATTCATCATCGTTTCAAAGCCATTTCACCATTGTTTCTATTACAGCCCATTGTAATAGGCTTAGATGGGAATTATGTAAGTACATTCATTCCCAAAATGACCTGGGGAAAGAAGAGCCCTGACACGTTACAGTGAGAGCATCAGGAGTGCTGCGAACCCCAGGTGAGGTGGAGGGCAGTGTGGATTCCTCTTGCAGTTGCTAAGCCAAGCACAGGTGGAAGCATTGTCAAACCTTTTTTTCAGTTATTTTTTTCTGGGAGGATGGTTGCTAAAGTTAGTATCACACTGAGGTAGGCAGTGTTTCACCCTCTGAGCTGCCCATTCTGCTTGCATCTATTAGCACTGGGGAATTACTACTTCCTACCATTTGTAGTCTGTAATACTATGTGTTGATGGTTGCACCCAGCCTTTGATGAAGATGTCAAAATGTTTTAAAAAATACAATTAACTTCCAGCTCGCCCACACTCTTATTCCACTTTGTGCAAATGCCCAATTAAATACCATTAGCTCATAGAAGGAAAGATCTGAGAAACTAAAATTTTCAGCCGAGACTTAGCCAGACTTCGTTTGGTGGTCATCCCGAATCCTGGGCCCAAAAGCTCTGCAGCTAAAATTGAGATTAGTGTCAGCAAAGTCATTGTAAAGATGCAGAAATGAATAATCTAATCTCTAGAAATAAGGACGGAAGTGTATTTAGGATCAGTGCCTTTGTAGCCTTGTACATATTCAATGGACACTGGGCTTCTGGAGTGGTGATCAGGGATGGTCCTGGAGCAGTTGATTTACTCGGAGCATCATGACACTCACTAATGCAATGCAGATCTCTCTGCAGGCCTGTGATGTTTTCCAGAGCTGCTGAGCTGCTGTAATTTCTCAATGAAATCAGAGAGATGCGGGGACCTAACATTAATTTCCAGCACCACATAGATGTATCTTAATACCGGGTTTAATTAATGTTCAAATTAATCACCAAGTACTTTGGTTTTTTTGCATTAATGCATATGTATTACATTTTGATAGTCCGACGGGAAGTGTTCTACTTTGTTTCTCGGCAATACTGTGTATTCAGTTTTTATTGTCTGTGATAAAAGCAGCTCAGCCTCATTATTATCCCGGGATTTGGGTGACAGTAGGGAATGCATCGCAGCAAAGCTAGAGCCTGGCTGAGAGCAATTTTACTGTTCCAGGCACAATTACCGTCCATTACAAATTCCAGGAACGAGCACAACCATAACTTTAATAGGTGACTGTGTTGCAGCAGCAGAAAAAGAAAAATGGCATCCCTCCCTCAGCTCAGAAGAACAAAGAAATAAATAAAAGACTTCTGGTTGCATGCTCTGTATGAAACCCAGGCAGTCCCGAAGGCATTTGGCTCTTCAGCTGGAAGCAGCCCTGGATGTTCCCTTGGCTGCAGCTCCACTGGTTTCGGAGGACTCTTTGGGGCCCTTGTCCCGCGGGGGCACAGGAGGCACCTGAGCAGGGGGCGCAGGGTCCGTGCCACTGCCGGGGGTCTCTGGGTCCCCCCGTGGAGGTGCCTGTGTGTCCCCTCCGAGGGGCTGGCGTGGGGAGACCGGGGTGGTTCTAGGACCAGGGTGCTGGTACCAGGTACATTCAACTGATGGTGAAAGGGATTTTCTTTTGTTGCTGTTTAAAAAGCAGAAACTGAGGCTTCACTGAAGTTGTTTGCATTTACTTTCCACAGTTCAATTATTGCTGCTTTAAATAAAGCATTTTTTCACTAGAAGTGAAACTTGGACCAAGACCCCATTTCAGGAAAGCACTCCCTTATCCAGACAGCACTAAAGTAAATTCCTGGTTTTAAGCAACCGCTCAAATGCCGTTGACTTTCCATCTCTTAAGAGTATTGTTTAGGCAAGTGGATGAAACAGGTCAGAAACTAATGTGAAGCTGAAAAAAATCCATCCATTTGCATTGCCCATAACCAGAGAACAGCACAACCGCTACCCAAGGAAGAGAGCAAGTGCTGAAAGTTAAACTGATCTTGTTTTTTTCAGCAAAACTCTTTAATTTAAATAATCTTAAACTTACAATTAATGTAAGAAGTATGGGCATGATACTTTTATTATCCTTTATCACGCTTGCGTGCATGAAGAGTACTGGGAGGGAGTTACTCAGTGGAGACTCTTCAAGCCTCTAACACCTCACTTGACAAGGGTTCTCATTGTCTTGCAGCTTCAGTAATTAATGCAGCTAATGTATGAAAAGGGAAACTGTCTATACAGGTTCTAGACAACATGATTTCCATGCCTACATTTTGTAACTTTTTAATTAATTTGTGTTCTTGAAGTAGCAATATTAACATAATTTGTTGCAGAGATTTAATCGCGTATGACACTTCAGCTGCCCAGACGTTCCTATTTGAATAACTGTATGAGGTTACTGGTGAGAGCAGGATCTCCAGGTAGAGCAGACGGGTTTTCCCTTCCCAGGCATCTGTCCTCGAGTAGCCTTTTGTGATTGCCAGGCAGTGTGTCGAATGCCTGGGAGCTGATGGTCCGGACTCCTCACCACCGCCTTGGGCCACCAGTTCTGGCTGCCGTACCTCTCTTTACACAGCTCCCTTCATAAACCAGGGGTGGCTGCAGTCCAGGGTGTTTTTCTGAGCTCAGCTGAAGCGTGGTGATGGGCTAACGTTGGAGAACGTGGGGTTTACCCCACGTTCTCCAATGTTAGCCCATCACCACGCTCAGAGCCATTACAGTAGTCTTAATTCTTACTTCACTTCATGGGAAAAAGAAACAGAACAAGGAGTTAAGTGCCCTTATATTTTTTTTTTTTCCCCTGCTCTGTCAATAGTCCAACCAGTTTAAATGTATATTTATTCTATGTTTGAAATAATGCAAACTATTCGGAATGCTATGAGAGCTATGAAAAACACAGGGCTTGGAAAACTGGCAGTTTTTGTGGTTTTGGGGTTTTGAGTAAAGTTTCACAACCAATCAGCCCAGAATAATGTCCGGTAAAGGCATTTCTGCTTGTTAGTCTATTTATTTATTTACTTTGGCTTTGTGAGCCAAGGCGAGACACATTTGGAGGAAGGTCAGTGAAAATACTCCAGATCTGTGAGAGGGTCTGGGTCCTGCAGAGCGCTGGGGACCCGCTGTCCTGGTGGTGATCGCTGGGGAGGAGCTGGAGCACAACCTGCCTGCCTGGGTGGCGTGGGCTCGCGGCCCTCCCCGGGAAGGGAAACCAGTGTCGGGGCCATTGGATGCTTTACTTTGGCGGCCACCGGTGTCTTTGTGTCTCCTCCTCGGCTGGTGGCCCCGATGGCATCTGCCTCGCTGGAGATCTAACCTTCATTTGATGTTGTGTCATCCCGCAGCCATCCCAGCCCAGCACCCAGCCTGGCCCCGTGGTGACAGCTGAGCCCTGACCCCGACCCTGGCAGAGGCTTTCGAGGGTGTGGGTGCAGCCGGGGGTCCTTTGTCCCCCTCCCCACACCGTGTACCTGCGTAGTATGAGGTTTTGCTCTTGGGTTTAGGTCCCCGGGACATTGGTGTGACTTAAGTTCAGGAGGGGAGATCTCCCTGGGGAACGTGTTTGCTCCACGGTTTGCTCAGCTCCTTCCCGAGTTCCCAGCGGGAGAGGCTCCCCCTGCCCAGCTCTCACTGGGGGCCACGGAGGGAGGCTCCGACAGGACCTGGGTGTTCCTTGGGGAGCGCGGGCAGTCCTGGGGCCCAGGGTTAGTTGTCCCACTGTGCTCCAGCCCCTCTTGGGCACAGCGGTGCTGTGACCCTGGCCCTGAATGCCTGTCCCATGGCGGAGCTTCCAGGAGCATCCGGAGCCTTGCTGGGGCCGGGGGCAGTGCCTGCAAGGGCCAAATCAGGGGGGCTTTGCTCCGTGCCTTCTACTCGTGTCCCTGTGTGTGACCAACATATTGCAAATACCCGCCACCATGAGGGTTCTGTGGAGGAATGAACAGCCTTGAAAAGCAGAGGCTGCTCCCCATCCCGTCAGCCCCCTGGGCTCGTCAGGGTCCGTCCCTGCAGCCACAGGGCCAGGGAGCAGGCACGTCCCAGGGAAGACCTGTCGTCCCTCAGAGCTCCCTGCCTTGCCAGCTGGCCCAGTGGCACCCTGCGCCCAGGGGACACCGGGGCACAGGGCCCTGGCTGTGCCCTGGCCATGGCGTGGCTGGGCCGTGCCAAGGTGGGCGCGCAGCAGCAGCCACCCTGGCTGTGGAGGATCCCGGGGGAGAAGCCGTGACAACCTTCTGAGCGCACTGCCACCTTGTGTTGGTCCATCCCGCGCCCGGGCAGGGCCATGTCCTGGCACGGACGGACAGATGTGCTGCCTGTGGAGATCCAGAGATGGCCTTACAGCCCAGGGCGGCTGTTTGTCTCCACCGGGCACCCTCTCCCATGGCCTGGCTCCCTGGCTGCAGGAGCAGGGCTGCCTGTGCCACTCTGCATCCACCTGTGAGCTGGGGTGATGCCACCCTCTCCTTTGGATCCTGAACGCCCACAGCCCAGGCTGGGTGTCCAGACAAGGCGAAGAGCCTGGAGCACCCTCAGCAGCCCCACAGAGCCGTCAATTGCTCTGTGCAATGTGGGAAGAGAGGCCAGAAGAATGTTTTGTTGGTTGACCTGGAAGGTCAGCCGTAGTTCTCCCCATCCTCTCCTCCCTGCCCAAACAGATTGTTGGGAGCTGCATGCCTCCATGGCGCACATTCTGCACTACATTAGTTTAATGGCACTGTCACTATGAATTGCAAACTTTCTCAGCTCCCCCCTGTGCTGGTGAAACATGGCAACATAAGGAACATCTGCTCCCTTACCCTTTGCTGGAAATGGGAAACATCATATTGCATTTTTGTTATTAGCCTTATTTGGATGCCAGTGGTTTTGTTTCTAAACACATCAAGGCAGCTGAATAACCTTAATTGAGTACTACAGAAAAAGCATGGTTTCATGCAAATACAGCTGCCAGCGTAATTATTAGGACAATACTGAACTTCTATTCCTGAGATGGGTTCCAGTTCCTTGGTTTTTATATTGCTCCCTTGCTGCTGAGTTTCATTATAAACATCTCCACACAAACCGATCTATAGTTAGCAGTAAACAAGTTAAGTCCTTAATTTTGTACATTAAAAAGCCAAACAAATCTAATGATTACAATGCACATTTGAGCCTTTATTTATACACAAAATTAATCACCTAATCTCCACTAGGAACAGCTACCACAGGTAAATCTCTGCCTTACATGGTTTCAAACAACCCCAAGATTTCTAGTGCAATTTCATTAAAGAGAACAGATTCCTGCAGCTCCTATGGAAGACGACAGTATGTGTAAATGGAATCAATTAATAATTCCCAGATTTAATTATAATGGATTCATTGTTATTGCATGATCGACCACAGCATGCAAACAGCAATTAAGCAAAGCACATACATGCAATTGTCTCGTCCACCCATTATATAGAATCACTTTGTTATTAAGCTTGAGGGCAAGTCAGAGACCAAGAATACAGCAAAGGCACAAAAAATGGCAAGATTGATTCCAACAATTTTGTCAGTGTCTTTCTGCACTGCAGCATACGCGCATCTTTCCCGATAGGCACACTTTTAATGAACCGTCATGAAAATATTTTGCTTTCATCTTATCTCCTCCACCAGCTTACTGGAGCATTCCAGAATACTGTTAGCCAGGTGGGGCTTGCTCAGTTTTGGGTAGCTTTGCCTAGATTTGGAGAGGTCTTTGGTGAAGCCTGAAAATCAGGCTTCTGGTGGGAATGATGGGGGTGCTTTTTGCCCTGCAGATTTAATTAGGTTTGGTTTTCTTTTAGACCCACAGCAGAATCCGTGGCTGCTTTGGATTGTCCACGAAGGATGTTTGGTGTAATTCCTTGGAGAGCTGTGCTCATTGTGGCAGAACAGTTGGGTCCGGTGTCGCAGGAGCACCAGTTTCTCTGTAAGGCAGACTGTAGGAGCAGCAGAGGTTTCGCAGGTCAGGATTGTGTTGTATCAGCAGAACTCTTGTGGGGAAGCTGCACAGCACGTGCCTGCCCTGTCTGGCTCAGTCTCCACGACTAATAACATCTACTCCAAATTTAAAGCGGCGCAAAGGTCAGCAAGCCAGATTTAGTGGGGGGGTAGCTTTGCTGGAGTCATTAGAGCTGATAAACTTGGCCTGATATTTGCTGTTAGAAGAGTGAATATGGGAACAGTTCTTCAAGTGTTTATTTTCATTTTTACAATCGCAGAACAAGGCAATTTGCAGCAAAGCGTTGTGTGCAACTGCAACTCTGCTCGCAGAGTGTGAGTCACAGAGGATGCCGGGCTCCGTGTTTTGGTTTAATACTAGAAGTTTCTACCAGGTCATTTCTGTCTCCCCCAGTACCTCCTCGCTGAGAAACAGACTCCCTGCATACTGGCACTGGTCTGTAGTGGGAAATCCATACTGAAGGTATGGACTGTGGCAGTGGTGGTATATACTGAGTTTTTCCTTCATAAAATTAATATTCCCCCACAGCTCTGTCATATTCCCTGGTATTATTTCACAGGTCTCCCAATTAGCGTACTGTAATTCTCAGCTAATTGATTAACACGTGCCTGGACCCCAATACAGCCTTGTCTATGCCTCTAGCAATTAAAACAAAGGCAAAACTGCCTGTGAATTTTTGGATGAGTTGATATTAACCAGGCTAAAAGTTGCGGATGCAACTGAAAAGGGCCAAAGACTCTGAAAATGAGGAATGAGCGCCGTCCTCTCGAGGGAAGATTGGTGGGGCAGAGTTTGTTCAGGGCTTTGCTTGACCGATTTTATTCCATTTTAACAAATTTGCATCAGTAACTTTGCCGTGGTTTGTAGATTGAGTACAGCGTGTGCTGTGCTGTGTTTGGGATTTGTTGTTAGTAAACAGCCCCGAGTGCATGGCTTGTGGAGCCGGAGCCCGGCATTCGTTTTCCGTGCAGTCCGGCGTGGGATGTTCCCCATCGGCATGTTTGGAACTCTGAGGAAGAGGAGACAGACCCAGCTCCTGCTGGAGTCACAGTCTGCGGCTGTCTGTTGTATCAATCAAAGGGGGAAACTTCGATGTGAGCAAAACACCCCGGTGTCCTGAGACACCAAATTGTGGGAGAACTCCCATTTTGTAAAACTTTCAAAAGCAGATTCATGTCTTGGGGATGTATCTGAGACCCTTCCTCTCCTCTGACCAAGCCTGTTCCTGGGAGTTTGCCTGGGCTGTGACTTACGTGCTTCCACTCCAGCGTCACCACCTACATAAGGTGACACCCAGGGCACCCCTCACCTCCCCGAGCCAAGTGTGGGTGATGGCAGTCCCGGGGAGCTGGTCCCCACGCTGTGATGGGGCTTTGCCCCGTTGCCAGGAGGCTCCCTGCCCCTTTGGGTCGGTGGCCAGGCCATGCTGAGCGGCTGATGGTGAGGGCAACGGGCACGGCCGGCCGGGGTGCTCGCAGGGGACGGGCAGAGGGCAGGAAGCAGGTGGTGAGTCACTGTCCCCACGGCGCTGGCGAGGCCACAGGGCCCGGCACAGCCCCTCGCTCGGCACGGGCTGCTTGGGCACAGGCTACCCCTCGGCGAAATTAATTGCATCTGGTGCTGTTCACTTCCTTTCCGTTTTTATCTAGTCTCTCTGGGCTTCCTTTCGGCACCTCACGCCGGGGGGACGGCCCGGTGCCCGCTCGCTGCGCAGCACCCAGCGCTGGTGGGGACAGCCCGGGCTCAGGGTCAGCCCCGGGGCGTCCGCCCGGTGCTCCCCCGGGCACAGCCTCCCCAGAGGTGCCCTGCCAGGATGGAGAAGGGCTGGGGCACCCAGGGACCTCAGAGAAGTGTGTGACATGGATCCTGTGTTTCTGCTGGAAAGGGCCATGGGAAGCAGGCAGCAAAGACAAGAAAGTCAGCTGTAAAATACAGATTCTAGTTTTTCTTCTCGCTTGTCTCCCCCTTTGATTATCTTTTATTTGTGCTGATATAACCATTCACTTGAATATTTTCAGCTTTTCTCAGGCCTGTGAACTTTTGTTTTTATAGAGTGAGCTTGTTTGCCAGGCAGGTTTTCCTCAAACTCTCCCGATGCCAGTAATTAAGGGATTATTGTAATTACCTCACTGGTGCAGATATTGAGTATTAGCGCTGAGGCTGAATGTGCCCACTTTGATTTCCCTGCAGTGACGCTAGGTAGGCTGTGGCTGAACTCTGCTCTAAATGAGTACAGTGTCATTAATGACAGCACTCTTACAATGGGCACTTTTGTGCTTAAGAAGCTTTCTATACCTTAATCCAACCTGATGCAAGCTACACATGCAAATGTATTACAGGTACAATTTACTTCATGGCATTAACAGAACATAAAAAGAGATTCAGGCTGCCCTGTGAAGTGTTTAATGAGCTGTGGGTCAGATCCCTGGAGCTGGCCCAGCTCCACGGGCTGCATGTCGGGGCGTAATGCCTTCCTTTCCCTTTCCTGTGCCTGGCACCGGCCCGGGCGCCCTGCTCCTCCCAGGCTCGGGGGCTCTTCCCGTCTGCGCTGGCCGTCAGGGGTCACCAGGAGTTGAAAACCATCGTAGGCTCTTTGTGGGACGCTTTTCTCTGGGCAGCCCAGCAGGGATGGCAGGGGGACGTGCCGCTGGCTGCCACCACGCCGTGGTCCAGGAGCAGGGGATACCCCACCTGGGCCAGCAGCCCTGCTCCTGCGGGTCCTGAGGGGCATCACCGCCAGCGAGGAGCGAGGCAGCTCTGCTGAAAGGGTGGCTCTGGTGGGTTGGCGTATCCCTCACGGCTGCCATCCCAGAGCCTCCTCTGTTGGCCCACATCTGGCTCTTTCATGTCTGGCCTGAAATGGCCTTTCTCCTAACGGCAGCTTTCCCACTGCACGCAGGCTCCTGAGGTGATGATAACATTATGTTCCCCTGCAAGCTGTGCATGAGAAGCTGTGTCTTGTTTTGCATTTCATCCACTATAATTAAACTCGGGACCCAAGTTCCCTTACACTGTGGCCAGTACAAAGCCCTGACGCTCATGGGAACGAGGTTTGACCCTCCAGTTCCCGTGCAGATCACTGTTCTTCATTCGTACTCTGCCCTGCTCCCTTTTTAACCAGCTGTGAAAGCATCTGTGCTGTGAGACAAACTGTGCCTGGACTGCACCGGAGAGAGCCCGCGCTTGATGTGTGTGCTCCTCTTTGGCAGAGGAGCAGCCCAGAGCAATGGCAATGCCCACAGAGAAATAGTCCCTGCCATTTCTCCAGCCTTTAGTTGGTGTTGTTCTGCCGTAGAGGCTGTGTGTTCTGTGTGCCATCTCTGCTCGCTTCCTGCCCCCGGCCAGCTGTGGATTGATGATAGCATCTTCAAGTTGTTGGACTTCCTCTTCTCGTCTTTAATCTCTTCTGGTTTCAAAATGGCCCCCGCACTTACGGTTACCGACCACAGCAGGCAGATAGCGGCAGCTGGCAGACAATGCCCAGCGCGCTTTAAACACAAAAAGAGATCTGTTCTTTAGGTTATATAAGAGGATTTAGTGCTAAGATTTAGTGAAACTCAAATTTCTGAAATGTTTGGCAGTTAATATCTTCAATGTGCTAATTCTTGACATTTTCAAATTCACGTCGGCTACGACTTGACTCAGCGGTACCTGCAGGAGCAATGAGAGCCAGTAACACATTTATGCTGCATAGCATATACATTCAAAATGTGGCAACTTAAAGAGGATTTTATGCTGCATGAACTTTATCAACTGGCTTGTGATAGCCTCCCATCAGACCATGCAGTCATTGCCCTGAATCTGCAGGGATCAGACAAGCACCACATTCTCTGTAGTAACACCTGCGCTCAGAGCCAGGCTAAGCCAAGCCTAACGCAGCCATCCAGTTCTTCAGAAGCAAAGCCACAGGTGATTTTGCTTCCTCTTCCCTTCCTTTTTCATTAAAATCTGGTTTCACAGGGCACGGAGCCTGAAGGAGCTGCAGAGCAGATGTTTTGAAGAAAGTCCTGGCCAGAAGCCACTTTGTGTTTGGTTGCTTTTGTTTTAAGATAGAGAGGGAAATGTACCTTATTATATATAGGTGTCTCTTCCAAGATGTATGGAAAGTAAGAACAAGTCAGGAAATGCAGAATGTCTTCAGTCAGGTGCCAAAGACCTGCCCAGCTGGGAGCGCAGCCAGTGCTCACCTGGCTTAGCTGGGTCACTGCGTGGGCCAGAGTCATGAAGATGAGAGGACTCGGTCAGTTTGCTGTCAGCATGCACTGTTAGTTACAAACTGCTTCTTGAGCTGAGTTCTGTGGTACAGTCGTGCGATTCTGCTAATGCAGTTGTGATTCTACATTATGGGCTGCCCAGGGAAGTGGTAGAGGCACCATCCCTGGAGGTATTTAAAAGACGGGTTGACAGGGTGCTTGGTGACTTGGTTTAGTGATGGTTTTTATCAGTTAGGTTGATGTTTGGACTGGATAATCTTAAAGGTCCCTTCCAACCTAGGCAATCCTATGATTCTATGATCGTTAGCATCAGAGTCTAATCCTGGGTGGTGGTAGCAGTTTTTGCTTCTGAGGTTTCTGCAGCCATTACCTGTCCATGTGCCTTCAGGACACCGCACGGTCTCGCTTTCCTCTCTCTGCTCACAGTACCAGATTGCAAACTGTTGTACTTCAGAGGTTTATTGCAACAGTTTTGTTTAAGGCTGTCATTATCTGCTCAGTGTTTCATTGGGAGGGAAGTTGTGTTTATAATTCAGGAATGGTGGCCACAAGCAGGAGATGGATATTCAGTTTGTGATGCTTCTCCAGATGCTGTACCTGAGGCCTCAGCCCTGCAGGGCCTGAGCACCTTGGGCTGAAGCCAGTTGGAGGTTGGTATGATCAGTATCATGGACTGGTGGAGGACGGTAGAGGGTTTATCTTCTCTAATCTGTTATCTCCTCTTGTCTCTTGCTTCATTTATAGAATGGGGACTATGTCATAAAAGTTCCTTTATCAGCTTGGCTTTAGGGTTGTTTGAGCAGCTTTAGTCCCAGCCATCTTCTGCTGGAGCCCTCATACCTTCTGGGCTTGATCCAAAGCCCAATCAGGCCAAAGTCTCTCAGGCTTTGGGGAGAGACTGGGAAAGATTATGCTGTGCAAGTCTGATGGCCAGAATGTCCTTGGAGAGCCCCAGAGCTAACCGGCAGCTGTAGGTGGACCTCCTGCCCCAGTGTGCTGGCAGCATGGCCAGGCTCCCGGGCTGAGGAGGTGAGATTCATCCTGTGCAGCTCTCGCCTATCTCCTCTTTTGTGACTCCAGGAGCCAGGATGCAGATCTTACATGCTACACAACATTTTGTGTCAGTAGGTGCCTCTTGTCTGATGCTGCCTTCTGGCAGAACAGCTCCTGCGTCCATCTCAGTGGGTTCTGCAGAGCAGCCCACCCAGCAGGGAGGACTCTCAGCCCGAGGGAGCCCACAGCACCCCCCTGGAGCAAGGCTGGCCATTCCAATGCCACCCACCTCCCCAGCAGGCTCCCGAGTGGCCTCCACTGTGGTGGCCTCTGTCCTTAGACCTTTTGTAAGCGTCTGCACATCAGGACAGTGATCCAGGAGGAGAGAGTGGGTGCCTGAGCCCTGCCCTGCGGCGGCGGGGAGATCGATGCGCTATCAGCAGGGCTGTCACAGCGCTATCTTGTCTGTCTGGCCTCCCGCAATCACCCCGCGTGTCACACAGTCCTCTCCTCTCCTGGCTGTCCAGGAAGCACCACAGCTGCCAGGGGTGGCCAGCAGCCGGCCGTGAGTACATCTGGAGTTTGTTTTTCAAAGGGTTACTTCCCCCCCAGGCTCAGGACAGAGAGACGCCAGCTGAAGGGGAAGGAGGCAGGGGACAGAGAGCTCATCTGTGTCTCATTGGGCTGATACATGCACTCCCTCTGCCCCCACCTGATCTCTGTGACCTGATGGGGCAGAAAGCAGATTGTCATTGGCAACAACCCACGTTGGCCTGAAAGCCACAGATTAGCTTCTGAGAAAGCCTGACGTAACTTTTCATTCTTGTTACCAAGTGTGGAGGGAAGACACCCCCCATACGCCTCCTCCCTCCCCTTGATTCAAGGATTTCAGTTTCCACGTAGAAGGTGGTGTTGGTGGACAGGATCCACGTGCTTGCATGGACACGTTTAGATGTGAGCCAGGGAAGAGCTGGTCTCCTCTTCAGGATGCTTCATCCTTATTTCCCTGTTGAGATTGTACATTTGCACAGCGCTGACTTTTCAGAGATGCTGAACCCATGGGGGCTGCAAAACCTCCGCTTGCGTTTCAGCCCAGATGTACTTTGTTTGCCACTGAATATTGCATCAGGAAAATATTTAATGGTAGGGGAAGAAAGAGTAGAGTACCCCTTCTCTGATATGAGCAATATATTCTCAAGAGCTCAAATTGCTACCTTTGCTTAAGCTAAACAGCCTTGTGTTATGTTGTGTTATCAAAGGCTGAATACTGACTTTTGCCAAACTGGTTTACGTCCAGCCTTTCCCTACTGGCTTCGGGGAAGGCAATCTGGATTTATCCCATTGATTGAGCGTTTCAAAGCAATCATGACTTCACACTTCCAAAGCCGTTACATTTAATCTCGTCAATATGAACTGAACACGCAAGCAGTGCAGGAACACTAACAAATGGGGAAAGTCTGCCCTGAAAGCCCAGCAAGACCTGCCCTTATCAGTCCAGGACATATAAATCACGTTCTTTTCCAGCTCATTTAACCTTGGCCAGTGGCTTTATGCCTCAGTTTGCTCCGTTTCCAAAAATGTGTCCAGTTCCTCTCTTGATGCATGGTTAAGGCTCTCTTCTATCGCTGACTCTGTCAACTGGGTAGTATCCCAGCCCCTCCTAATTGTGTAATTCTGTCTCCGTTTAAATATATTATTCCACTTTTGCTTTCAAATGAGTTGTCTCAGAAACAGCACTGGCATCGTGAGGTCCCTTTAGCTGTCTGGTTTCTGTGTGCTTTTCCTAGAGGAGCTCTAGCTTTTTACTAATTTTTATCTCCCCTACGCTCCCCTCCGTCAGGCGTGCGGCTGCATGTTGGTGCCCACGAGGCACACGCAAAAGGGAGGGAAAGACCCAGTTGGGCTTTAATGTCAAAAACTCGGAACTGGGTGCAGCAGAGGTGCCAGCGCTGGGAGAAGCTGCGGGGGTGCCAACAGCCCAGCCCCACGGGTGGGTGTGGGGCACCCGGGGGCTCCAGCAGCTCTTCCCCCAGCTGCAGTCTGGGTTCGGGATCGAAACGCGGCAGAGGCTCTGCCACGGCTCTCGTGTTTGTTCTTTGGTGGTCGCTGAGAGCTCTGAGCTGGGGCTCAGGGGTGTCCGGGGTGCATTGGATGGAGCAGCAGAAGGGTGAGCACCCAGAGAAAATGGTCTGTGACCAAAAGGACCTCTGAGACAGGCTGCCAGCATCGACTGCTCATCCGAGCCGGGCTGGTCTAGGGGTGTGACTGTTTCAGTACAAAGCTCTTACAGGGAATAATTACCATTAAACTGGCCAGATTGTTGAAGATTAAATCCATGTGCTGTGTATAGCCATGTTACCTCCATAAGGACATAACCTGTGTCACGCTGAGGCTTGGGTCTTCCTGAGCAGAACGCGGTGCTGCGCAGTCTCCGACACGCCCGGGGGGAGGCAGAGCCATGCCATCCTCCCGGTGTTGGTTCTGACACAGGGAGAGCGAGAGGATGCTGCCATCAGTGCTTACGTGTTTCAGATGGAGCCCAGCACACTGAGGCGATGGGTGCCTGCATTCCGGCGCAGCGGGCAGTCACACGGATGTGTAGTGTTTCCATCATGTGCTGCTGCTCCAGAAGACATGGCGTCAATCTCTGGGTTTGCTACAAAACTGCCCATTTTTGCTGTCACTGCCAGCCTGTCCTCTGCGCAGAGCTTGTCAGGGCTGCGGGCAGCGGGTGCCAGCCCTGAGGCTGCCTCTGAGCTGCAGCACCGGGGGCTGGCTGGGGGCAGAGCCAGGGCACAACCTTCTCCTGTGAGATGTTGAGGGGAACAAAGTGGACCCTGCCCCTCAGAACTCACAGTCTTTATATAACAACTATTAAAAATATTGACTATCGTTTTAAACTCATGAATGATTTAAAAGAACAGGTAGAAGAAAACCATGGGTGGAGGGTAATGGTGTAATAGCTTTTTTGCCCTGAGCTGAGTGAAACCTTTCCAACCAATGGCTGATTTACATATTTACATTAGCAGCATTTTAACTATCCTTTTTTATTCCAAATTTTTGCACAGGAAAATCTTAGCTATAAAAAAATCTTATTTTGCTTATACACTGATAAAGATGTTAAGTAAGAATTCTTAAAACATTTTCCTGCTCTGCAGAGACGTCGGGATGTAGCAACACCATATTTAAAAATACTCTTTCCTCTTCCTGGCAATATTTCTAATTCCAGTGGAGCATGACAACATCTCCTTCTGCTTTGATAATGTCGTGCATGCATGCGCCTGCTGTTAGTTGCAGGACAATGACTTCACACCAGACACAAATGGCCAGCAACTGGAAAAGCCAAAATAAGACTCTGTTTATGTTGATAATAGCTTTCCTCTGTGCTTTGTGTGCTCCTTCTAGTGGAGGAGCTAATTCCATCTTTGGACCGTTTTGCAGCCGATCATCTGCTCGGGGTGGTTTTTGAAGTCACGATGTGCTGCGGGGCTAGAAGATGTTGGGTTTCTCCCGTTGCCACTTGGCAGAGCCTTGACACCAGCAGTGCTGCCATGGCTCCTGTGCCAGCTCCTTGGGATGGGCAGCCAGGGTTAAGCTACAGGCTTTTCTACGTCCTCTCTTTTCTTTGCATGTGCAGCAAGACAAGGCTCACCTCACTATTTGCTTGTCTAAATGCAGGTATCTTCTGGCAGGGCACCACAGTGGTGCTCACAGGAGCAGCCCTGGAGATGATCTGCACTTACTGGCTGTGAGGAGGCTGGTGGACATCGGGACATGCTCCCTGCAGGTACGCAGACACCGTCTCTACACCTGAGTGTCACAGGGGAACGTGGAGGTGCTGAGTGCCCAGAGTGCCCAGAGTGCATCATTTCTGTGAGCAACGGACTTTAACCTTTGAAATTAGAGGCCAGACAAGAAATTCAGGAACCCTGCCCAGAGTGCATCATTTCTGTGAGCAACGGACTTTAACCTTTGAAATTAGAGGCCAGACAAGAAATTAACTCTTTATGATGAGTATCTGTGGAGCATGTGGATGGGGAAAAAGTCTGCCCAGAGCCCATGAGGATCAGTCCTTCACTTTGATTGCTGGTGAGGAGAGAGTGACATGACCTTCCCTGACCTCCTCCCTTTCCACCAGGAATGAGGGGTGAGAGGAAGTACAGCCTTCCTTTGATTCACCACATCAGTTCACCTTCCCCAGAAGGAAGTGCTGTCCCAAAGCCTGCAGCCCTGGTAAGGGAGCCCCGGTAGTTTTGCTCCCCAGGCAGAGCAGCAGTGAGCTCTGTGTGACAATGTGAATGACAATCCAGCAGAAAGCATAGAGAGCAGAGTCTTGACTCACCGCCATGGGTGCAAGAGCTGTTCTTTGAACCTACTGCACTCCTGGGAACAGCCTTCTCGGAGAGGTGACTCATCGCCGGGGAAGTCCAGGATGAAGTATGGACACCGCCTTCCCAAAAGGGACAGCTGTGATCTCTCACACGGACTCCTCCCCTGACTGTCGTAGCTCTGACAATGACTTGCTGCTTCTGGGAAGGAGCCACGTGGTGCAGGTCTCAGGGACGTGTCTCCTCACTGTCACTTCCGAATTAGTTAGATTGGGCCACTACATGTAGTGCCCCCTCAGAACGGGGTCTTTGCCAATGAGGGCTTGCAGATGGTTTAATGGGTCTTTCTCAGCAGCCAAAGAAGTTTGAGTGGCAATTTCTGGAAAGGCTTTTGTCTTTTTCACACTTTGCAGAAATCTAATGTACATTTAATCCACCTAGTTCAGGAGTGGATGGCCTGACTCCATGGCCTAACCTTGGTCATACAAGGTGATAGCAACAGAAAATTGGTCCATCACTTCTCAACAAATTTCTCTGCTACAAATAAGCCAAAAAATCGTGGGGAAATTCCAATAATCCACAGAGATTTTGGGGGAGCATAGACAACCTCAGAGCCCTCAGAGAGGGGCACCAGCCCTGGACAGAGAACAGCAAAAATGAAGGGTCAGAAGGAACCAGTAAGGGTGAGGAAACATGGGACAATATGTGTATCCTGGGACTAAAAAGCTGTAAGAGTTTGTATCAACTTTCAAGTGGTGGACAGTCCCAATAGGTGACTTTGAGCTTTGGGCTTTGAAAGACAGAGAAGAAAGGAGGAGCGCGTGAGACTGAGGGTGGAAAATTCAGATGAATGGTATGGAGGGGCATCCATCCAGCATGAGGAGGGTGAAGAGTATCTGGAGGGCAAATAAGTAAGAGAACAGAAAGAATAAGTCTTGAGAGAGCACAAGGATTATGGGAAGCACAAGGACTGTTGAAGGACACAACCCAGGGCAGCTCACAGAGCTCCAAGTACATAAAAACATACTTGGCTCCAGAAATTTCTAATCTGGAGATGGTTGGCAGCTGGGAGAGCACCCAGGGGAAATATTGTATGTGCTTACCCTGTGCTCATACTTTTCCCCAGGCATTTTGCTTTTGCCCACTGTTGGAGACAGGAGCGAGATGGACCTTTGGCCTGGCCCAGTGTGGCTCCTCTTGTGTTCTTGTGCTCTCGTGTTGTGAAAGAGTTGGAGTCCTTGTGGTGAGTCCTGCGTTCTTTAGCACAAGCTGCAGGACAAACCGTGCTTATCACGGCGCCATTGCTGAGTCAGGCAGGGAAGGGATCTTGCTGACATTCCTCCTCGCGTTGCGCACAACATGCCGAACACATTGTGAGGAGAAGACTCAGTTTCCCAAAGCCAGCTGGGCTCTTCACCGAGACGGCTCTTGCGTAGGTAGAGCACATTGCTGCGGGTGTTGCTGGTCCAGCTCCCGGCTGCGGAGGGGTGGCAGCAGCAGCTCTGTCTGACAGCCCTTGTTGCTCTTCTGGGTTAGTGGCCAAGCCATGGGGTTGCTGGGGCTGCCTGGGGAGCCTCTCCTGGGCATTACCCTCACCTCCGGCCCATTGCAGCCCTGTACCCTCCATGTCACGCCTTGTCACTCACGATGTGCTTATGAGGCTGATTTTGTTCCCTGAGGGGATGGAGCATCTTGGTGGCTGGGGACAGGAGAGCTTTCTGAACCTCCCTTCTAGACCTTTTGGCTGCCTCCCTCCTCCCTGACTTCTTTGGGTTGGTACTCCCAGCTCCCATGATTGGTGCTATCCTGTTTTGTCTATCAGGGCTGGCATTACCAAGAAGGGTCTCCATTTTTCCAGGAATATTGTGGCACTTTTTAAAAATCAGTGTCTCCCAAGGAGGCGGAGGTACTGTCAGACTCTCCTGATAGCTGTACTCACCTTCTTCTGCCTTCCTGCTTTTCCTTGCTTACTCATTCCCATGGTGAGGATGACAATATTTCTATCTATTAACAGGTAGGAAGAAAGAGAATCTGCTTCCAGAGTAAATGGGAAGACAAGGAGGGTGAGAGCAATGTTTATACACATATACAGTAATTTCTCCTCAGTGTATGTACACATATGCACACATGAACTATATATATCTACAATACATTTCTTCTAAGGCCAATGTTTTTCTCTGCAAAGCCCGGACCCCACTTAGGGGAGAAACAAGGCTTGCCAATAGCTGGATTCAATTTATAAGAAACTAGGTGGAAATAATGATGAGGAAATGAGAAAAATAAGCTTTTGATGAAATAATTAATGACTAGTTGTGACACAATCTCACAGCAGCAATCCAAAGCTCGGGGAGATCAGAGGAGCCCATCCGCTGCCAGACAATGCTTACCATGCAAAGCCAAGTAGCCTCCTGTTTGCAATTTAAAATCATAACCATATACATGAGCTGCAGTTGGTGGCGGCTTGTTTGTTTTAAGTTCTCTCCTAAGGCAGTAACAGCACTCCCTTCGCACTGCGTCTGCAGGAGGAAGGGGCCGGCGGTTACGGAGTGTGTAGGACAGGTCCAGCTCCAGGGCCACCAGCGCCAGGAAAGGAACATCTCAACATGTGCGTATCGTTCTGCTGACACCAAACTGAGCAGAGCCCTGCTGCTCGCAGAGCCAGGCGAACGGCCGAAACCAGGGGTGTCTGGGGAAGGCAGGGACTGCTGAGGAGTCTGAAAAAGGTGCAAAGGAAAACCAGACCTTTTGTCAGGAGGCTGCTGTTTGCTCTCACTGAGTCTTCACCCCCGTTGCTGATATTTTCATGAACCTACAGGCAGACAAAGTTGAAAAACGGTTGGCTCAAAATATTTTTTGCAGAAGGCTGAGGTGTTGCTTTCTCCCAGCTCTCAGAGCCGAGGGTGAGCCATGGCGGTGGCTGGTTCTGCTCGGGAGCTGGAGGGAGTCTGTCGTGTCCCACGCACCCAGCTCTGCCCCCACTGCATCCCCCTGGCCGTGCCCACCGCATCCCTCTGGCTGTGCCCACCGCATCCCTCTGGCCAAAGGGAAAGGGGCAGAGGCTCCAGGGGAGCACCAAAGGGGCTGCCAGTGCTGGGGGTGCTGCTCAGTCCATGGAGCCAAGCTACAGCCAGTCTGGGACCCCCAAAACCGCTGCCACATGGGCACGTGGTGGCCCCAGTGTGTATGTCACAGTGTTACCTGTCAGTGCCGATGGAGCCGCTGCCACCCCCCGAGTCCCGGCCTGGCCGACCGTAGAGGTGCAGAGCCCCCTCTGCCCACCCAGCTCTGGGGGTATCCCCCGGCACCGGGCTGCTCCGACACCCTGTGTCCCCAGCAGAGGGGTGGGGGACAGCCCGCTCCTAATCGCTTCCAGAGGTCCTGTTTCCAGCTCGGTCAAGGCTCTGCTGAGTCATTTTCATGCAGGATGAGTTATGGCTGTGTTTAAAACCTCTTTATTACCCTTCAGTAATCCGGAATTCAATCTTGCGTTTTTAATGTTGCTCTTCTAAAGGGCAGATTTATATGTAAAACACTTTACACTTTGGTTTCCTCCTAAATAATAACTAACGTTGTTCTTCTGAGTGCTTTATGACATTAGCTAACTAGTCCTGACAACACCCTGCTTTTCCATATGCACAGCAGAAAGCTTGGATGAGCTTCTTAGGTCTGGTGTTTTCAATTCTCATGATTTTATTGTGAGTCTGGGGTGGGCTTTTTCTTCAAGTCTCAGCTCCTGGAAGCACAGGATCACATGACTCTCTCACTTTTCATTTTTTTTAACAATAAATTTCTAATTCTTCCAGTTGCAAGGAAAAGCCTGAAAATGTGATCCAAATGCACTGCAAGGCTCTGAAACCAGATGCTGAACAACAAGAAGCCAAACCCTGTTGCCATTTTTAAATCTCTGAAGCTTTAAGGCGATCTAAGCATGCTCCGGGTCTTCACCCACGTTTTCTGAGTGTGGAGGGGCCTGGCAGTAAATAAAGCCTCGCATTACAAAGAGGCAAAGGCAAATAGAGTCTTCAGGGATGCTGGTGTTCTCCATCTCCCCTCTCTTTCTCGCTTCTTTCTGATTCTTGTCCTGCGTGTGCTTTGCTTTCCACATTGTGAGTAGTCACGTTCCTCACAGTGGTAAAGAAAAGCACACAAATAAATCTTTGCTGGAACAGAGCAAATTCTAAATCAAATCAAAATTTTACAAACAAATAAGATCAAGGTTTTAAACTCTTCCATCTGTTACTGTGTGCTTGTGGCGTGCCATGTGCGGCAGGCCGGGGTGTACGGTTCATGACTCTCAGGGCTACTGTAACACAACAACTATTGCTGCCGCCAACGCCGCTGCTACTGCTAATAAAATAGAATTGTTAATTGTTAAGTAGAACTTGTAATTGTGATCATCTGCTTAGAAAGGTGCAGGAAAGCGTGCAGCAGGCTTTTCTTACTCTGTGGCACTGCAGACCAGCTATTTCCACATTGTAAGAGAAGCTGGACATCAGAAAGTGATCAACATATTCATTTTGTGTCACAGATTTTGAGTTTCTTCTACTTTCTTACTGAGTTTATACTGACCCATTTAATTTCTCCCATTATTTCCTGTGACAGTCACAGATCAGAGACTGTAGCTGGCTATGGGACAGCAATTTAGATTTGTCTCACTAAGTTTTTTGTCCTGTATGATACTTGCTGCTCTAAAAGTGCTATTGCTATTTCATTTATACATTCTGCATGGGAATCTAATACTATTTTAATTACTCTATGTGTGTATTTATTCTTTAGCTACTAGAAACTCTCTGTTTAAGTCCAGAGCTTTCCTGAAGAAAATATTTCCCAGCCTGCTAGATCTTAATGATACAAGATCGTCTTGACATTTATTATAAAGCATACTTTTCTTCATTTTCTCCCATGGCTTCAAACAGATGTTTGTGTGGCTCCCTGAACCAAATCCCGTGTCCCTCCGAGCTGGATAGTTGCTTCCCTCTCACTTCTGCCCAGTCGAACAGCATCTTCTTCTCCTTTGAGCACTTCAGTGCTGCTTTTTAAACCGTTCTCCCTCTTTGCCCACATGTTTACAGGCGGA
Organism: Calidris pugnax; assembly: GCF_001431845.1. Lineage (NCBI taxonomy): Eukaryota > Metazoa > Chordata > Aves > Charadriiformes > Scolopacidae > Calidris > Calidris pugnax. The sequence goes on from NW_015090842.1 coordinate 419,705, forward strand.
GTAGAAAGACCCCTGTTCCAGGTAGAATCAAAAGCAGTGGTGGTTTCCATCTTGCAGGTAATGTATTACCACACTTTCCCAGGCTGGGGGGCCAGTGGCAGCCGGGGGGGCTCCCCGGGCCAGGGTGGGAGCCCTGCCATGACCCCACTGCTCTAAGAGCCGGTGGGAGGGCCCGTTGCTTCTTCCAGTGACCGCAAACTCATTTGGACAGGTTTTGTCAGGGAATCCAGGGATTCCTGTATCACCATCTTCCTGGGACCAATTCTCTGCCCACCTCCCTTAGGATAAATCTGCATGAGTGAGGTTGCTCTAATTTTGCAAATGTTTATTTTTGTTTCAGACAGCCCTGTTCTACATTTGCTCTTGTGGAAGGCAGCCCCTGCTACGGGCAGAGCAAGAGCAGCACAAAGCGCTGCCGATGGTCCCTTCAGACATCCTGAGGGAGGGCAAGAGAGTGGCCACAGCATCAACGGGGAACTTTTCCAAACCTAGGAGCAGAGGCGTACTGGAAGGAGAAGAGCCTTAACATGTAAGTAAAAATTAATAAATTATTCTAAAATGGCTGGACTGAAATTTCCCACTGAGGAAAGTGCCCCAGCTTCCAGCTGGTGGATTTGCTGATATCACACCAGTGAATTACCATCAAGCATCTTGAGAACTACCCGCGGGTCCTCCCCAGCAGGGAGCTGGCTTTGTGTGAGACCTTCTCCTCTCCCCTTCCCGCAGCAAGAGCCCCTTCCCGGGGTTTGCCTGGCTGTGGGCTGGCTGGGGGGTGAGACCGGCAGCGCTGGCAGTGCCAGCATCCTGGCGCGGAGCAGGCTGACAGGGTTCTTGGACAATACAAGGCAAGGAGGGAGTAAATTTATATAGGGATTGTTTGACATTAACATTAGGTATCTAATCAGATTGGCATTTTTTGCACACATTCTAGCATAGAAGGAAAGATGGAACATTAAGTCAAAAGACTGTGGTTACATCATAAGAGCTGATAACAAGTTTATGACCGATAGGTAGGTGTTGATATGCCTCAGAGGACTGGCTGCTCATTTTTACATTTGTGTTCAGCAAGGGGTATGCAGACTGGAAGGCTGGCGTGTAGAAATGTTCTTCTCCAGACCCAGACAAGCAGTGGGTCTTTCAAGAAGGCAGCACCAAGGGGGAGGCTGAGCTGCAAGCAGGGCTGGTGTTTAGGTCTCTGTATTTGGCAGATTCCTGACTTCAGGCCTCAGTTGCCTGTATGAAATGGGGGATAATGGCACTCCTGTGCCTCTCGGCATTTCTAAAGGGACCCCCATGAAGGGGTGCACAGGCAGGGAGCAAAGGTGGAGGTTTGGATGTACAAGGTGCTCGAGTAACTCAGTAGAGTGATGGTCCCAGAGAAAGCCTTGCTGAAGGGAGCCATGGGGAAGGGACACGCACGGGTGCTGGCTCAACGTGCAGCGCTCCTCTTTGTCAATCCTGGTAGGCTTACCGAGCAATCTCAGTTTCTTTTCCCCTCTGCAGTCCTGCAGAGAGCGATTCCTGTTGTGATGATTTAACACACACCTTGCAGTATAGCAACACAAGGCAGTGGATTGAAAGATTGATGTTGCTGATTCTGCAGCAAATGCACCCAGTGCGCTCAGTGGCTCCCTGTGCCGTGCCCAGAGCTGCTCAAAGGCATCTTGGTGAAAGACAAGGAGAGCTCAGTCGTACCTGGGCACCAGCTTTTCACTGTGTTTCCTGCACTTTTATTTACTGCAGAGGCAGTTTGTTTCACTTGCAGCTTTACTTCTCCAACAACTACTGAAGCAACTTAAATAAGCTTCACTCCAGTGTTTGGACATTGACCTGCTTCTTTCTTGTTTGTTTAGTGAAACTGCCGCATAACTGGCCTGGCAGAGTCAGGAGTTACAAACACGCCGTGGCTGTGGGGTCTGTGCTGGGTCCAACTTCCACCTGGAGCCAGAGCCCGTGCTTTCTGGGGAGGGGAGAGACCCCAGCACACCCCAGCTCCCCACTGGTGAAACACCACCAGAACGGCAGCAAAAAACCTGCAGCACGCAGGGGTTTTTCATAGAGCGTGTGATTAACTTGCAATCTATTTATGTTAATTCATTTCAGTATTAGGCTGCGTCATACCTTTGTGATATACAAAGCTGCTGTGAACAGATTGGCCTATGAGCTCATTTGTGCCACTGTAGATCCAAAGTAGCTCACTTGAAAACAGCACTTACAGTAGGTCTCCATCAGCGTCCCTGATAATTAGTTTGCTCTACAGTAGGTTTTTGTTCTTTACACATGAAAGTGCAAGTCATCTTGTTTGTAAGTGATGATTTTTTTATGAGGCAGAATTATTTGCTAAGGCTGTAAATATTTAAATGCATCTAAATATTCTAGAATATAAATTCTATTCTATTGAATATTTTAATCTGAATAGACAGCACCTACCTTGAAAATGTAATATAAAGCCCATAATCTCTAATTTAAACTATTAAAAGCAGTCCAACTGAAGTTGGACAAGACAGTAGTTATGTTATCAGTTCTGTGGTGTATGGCAAATAAGTGGCAGCGGTAAGTGGATGGCTAATATCAAACCTGGAGATGACACCATCACCCGTACAAATCTGGCCATGCCTTTCAGGAATTAGTCCTTCAGGAACTTGTGAAGGCTTCCTGTGACTTGGAGGAACTTTGAGCAGTGAGGTGTCTGCTTGGACAAATAGTCAAATCTTTAAAACTCTATGTTTGCACCAATGAATTCATTCAGAGACATTTTTCCTAAAGGGGTTCCCTGCAGGAGAGCTATTAGACATGTTTTAGCCTGAAATTTGAGCTGGCCGGAGAATGGAAATTGTGTTTCACAGACGATTTTGAGATTTTGAAATTTGTTTTCATTCCAATTCAGAACAAAACCTCAAAATGTTGAAATTCTCCACAAAGGAAAATTCCACAAAAAAATAAATAGTTTTGGCTTATTTAGATCATTACAACTTTTAAAAACGCATATATTACATAAAGTAAAAAATCTAAATGTTTTATTCCAAAAATAATTGGCTTTTTTTTCTCAAAAAAAAAGTTGGTAAAAAATAGTTTCACAAAACATTTTGATTGTGACAGAATGACATTTTTGAAGGAAAGCTACTCCATGAAATAATTTTCCATCTGAAGTTCATTAGAGTTCCTATTGCCACGTTATCCAGACCTTTTGCTGTAACGCAAAAACTCTACAAGTAGTCCAGCACCAGAGCCAAGGTCTGCAAAGCTGCTGCTCATGGGCTTCTTATCACTCCTCTGTGCCATGGCGAGACCTAGAAGGTCTGCACAGATGTCTCTTTCTCCTTGGCAGGGCGCGAGCAGTGGGAAGAGAGCACTTTTTCTGAAAAGAGCTCTCGAGGTGTGAGAGAACTGGCTTGAAGTTGCTCTTGCTGCCACCAAGCCCCTGACACGATATGATTCTATGAAATGCTCTCCCTAGCAGGGGAACCAGCAAACAAACCAGCCACAGGCACCAACGCCGGCACCTTCCATTGAGAGGAAACGACCCGCAGGAGGAAATGTGCTCCTTCTCCGTCACTAACAGGGCAAAGTCCCTGGCGAACAGGTTCCAGGACACTTTAACAAACAGCGTCAACAGCCCATTTCCCAGAGCTCAAGAGAGACAGTGGTGACATGCTCTAAGTGCCTCTGCTGAATTTTGGAAGGGTTGTGCTGTTCCAGGGTTATCTGAACAGAAGAGAGTTCTATTTTTCATCCATGTCGAAGTATGAACTGTTTGGCACCACAAACATCTGGAGGGTGTATCTCTAACTGAGGACTACCCGAAGAGAAGCTCTAGACAATACGATAAACACTGGCCACACTGCATTGTGTCCGTAGGAGGCAGAGAGAAGCAATGGGCATTGCCCTGCCTTCGGTGCAGAGGCAGTGAAGACAAATACCCACCTGGGCAAAACGGATGGAGCTGAAGAACTTTACGGGTGCTGCTGCCTCCTTGTTTCTGATAAGGGAAGCGTATTTGGTGTATGTCACAGACAATGACAGTGGCAGGGGTTGAGGTTATTGGATGACAAACCTGGTCCCACAGGTCTGGTGAGATTCTTGCCCTGCATGCTGTGCCCAAGGAGGAGGAGCAGCAGCATTTGGGTCCCTATTGTATGTACACAAAGCCAGCATGTTGTCTGCAAGTGGGACGTTGGGGCTTGGACAGTAATTCTGGAATATGTTTTTCTCCTTGGGATATTTCTGAACTGCAGTCAGCGTGCTCCCCACTAGAAAGTGACATGTAGGAGCCACCCTCTCTTGTTGAAAACTTGGTAGAACGTCTGTACAATATTATGGTCACCAAACTATGTCTAAACCTAATTGGTTGCATGTGGGATTGACTGCTTTAATATAAAGAACTGAATGCACTGAAGACCTGCCAGAGGTTGTGGAAAAGATCAAAGGAGGTCAGATAAAAGGCCAAATGGAGCTTTAGCACGAGCAATTGTAATTGCAGCACTTTGGTGGAAGGGCTCCTGCCAGCTCTGAGCTGTGGCTGTAGTCTTTCGTCGGGTGGGTGGAGATGGGCCTCGGCAGGGCCCATGCTTGACAGCCATGTCCATCCCCTTTATGGAAACACTATGGTCTGGGCACCTGTGTGGTTTAATCTTCAGCCAGAGCCAATAATTCAGTGGAAGGAGCTCAAAATGTTTCAGTCCTCTGGGAAGTAAAAATCTCTCTTGAGAAATTTATAAATTAAATCTCTTAAACAATTGTCAGAAACTCCATAAAAGCATCAGGAAAGAGGCACCAACCTTCCTGATAATGTCTCTAGCCTCCCCTTTCCCCAAAGACTGCAGAGCTGTTGCCATCACATTGTGTCCCCACGCAGCAGCCCCGTGTGAAGGCCAGGAATTCACTGTATTGCAAAGAGAAACCATTACAGCTCCAAGTCAAGCCCTTGGGGTGCAGAGCCCCTGGGGCCTTGCCCAGGACCTGCCGTACCTTTGGAGCCCACAGCATGGAACTGCTCCATCAGCTGTAGATCCCTTTGGGGAACGGGCTCAGCGGAATCCTCACAGAATATTTGCATTAATGTGCAATGGGTTTCTAGGCCAAAACAAAGTGCCATGAACTTATTTTTCCATCATCTAATTGTATCAGCTGTTCCTTGTTGGTTTGCTGCCACCTCGGAGCATGTGGAACAGCTCTGCTCGGTGTTTGAAAGCAGTGAGTGTCGCTGGGTCTGGAATGAGGACAGTTTCGGTGCAGAATTTTCAGCAAACACCACGAAGGAAGAGCAAAACTTCAGCCCTGCTGGATGCACAGCCGGGAGAGGCTGCCCTCCCTGAGGGCTGCACGGCGCCCAGGGCCAAGGGCTTGTACCAGGGCCAGTAAGCTCTTACAGGGCTCCGTCTGTGCCATGAGAGGTGCAGGGTAGAGCTTATTGGATGTCATGAGATGTTGCCATTAGGCACACATAAGGCAGAGGCTCAGGTCCCATGCTTGGGCTTGATCTCCATTTACATTTCATAGAACCATAGAATGGTTAGAGTGGAAGGAACCTTAAAAATCATTGAGTTCGAACGCCCCTGCCCTGGGCAGGGACACCTCCCACCAGAGCAGGTTGCTCAAAGCCCCGTCAGCCTAGTCCTGAACACTTCCATGGCTGTCCCTGCATCTCCTCCACCTCGCCAGCAGTCACCAGGGGCTGCAAACAGCCAGGGCAAGGGGCAAAGGCAGAATCTTGCCAGACACCAGGCTTGATCTGCACCAGATTCCCGAAGACTTTGCGGGCTCTTCCTATCTGTAGAAAGGTCTCTGTGCCTGGACAGTTTAGGGCTGGTCTTCCCCGATGGGCTCTGGGTGAATTATCCTCTCCTATTACATGTACCAGGAACTCCTGAGATATGCCTAAACACAAGCCCTCTAATTACGGTGTGTGTGTTAGCAAATTAGACCGTGCTGAGCCCAAGGGCCTCCCCGAGGTGTGAGGTGACGCCGTGAGCTGCTCTCTGCTCGGGGAGGAGGACACTGCTGCTCAGCAGAGCTGGGGGTATGCGAGGAGGGCAGCGGCTGGTGCCCCCCTGCCCAAAGCCCCCCAAGGACCAGGAGGCAGAGGTTGGATGGACCAGGGTCGTTTGAACACAAGCTCCCTTGACTGAACTCAGGAGCACATTTTAAAGCCTTTCATTTCCTCAAAGATGGTTGTGTATTTGGACACCTGTGAAGAGCTGTCCCCGCTTGGCACTCGCCAGCGGCCACAGCTCGGGAAGGGGCTGCCAGGGCGGCCACAGCAGAGGCCAGGGCTGGTGCTGAGCTCTCCAGAAATTCCTCTCTAGCTCCCGTTGTGTTTGTTTGATCACCTTTGCAGAGCAGGCCATCTAAAAGCCGCCTTCTGAAGGGCCCTGTATTAAAAAGTCCCAAACACTCCATGGCACTGAGTGGTGACTCAGAGGGGGGGTGTTTTGCCCCGTGAGACGCCCTGGGAAGCCGAGGCGGTGGCTGGAGTGTCCCTGTGACCTGGGCTTGTGACTTTGAATGGCCTCGGCCTCCTCCGCGCTGGGCAGAGATGGGAGCACCTCCAAAGCGCTGAGGGAGAAGTCCATTACGTTCAGAAGTCAGGAATTAGTCAGCCCTTTTTTTTAAATTAGCGTTTCATTAATTAGTACTAATTTAGCAAATGAGTGCCACGTTACCTTGATTAGGACTAGAATGGAGGGGAAGGTGTGGGATATTGTGGGGTGTGAGTGGGGCTGGGGGCTGATGCCCTGCCGGGAGGGAGGATGCGGCCCCGTGGTCCCGTGGGGCTGCAGGGACGGGGAAGGCAGCCGCTCTCCTCGAGTCCCCACAGGCAGCACCTCTCAGGCTCCCACCCTTTGCTGCCAGCAGGGAGATCGTGGTGGGTCCCTGTTTGTGTAGAGCGTGTTGCAGGGGCTAGAAACCTGCTGGGGAGGAGGAGATGATGCTTATGGTGGGGCCAGGGGAGCCTGAGCCACCGTCATGGGGCTTCTGACTGTGCAAATGCAGGACAGACACCTTCAGAGAAGCCATGGCAGCAACAGGGTGTCCTGGTGACAATCCTTGTCCCTAGCTTCTACCTGCTGCTATCAGCTCCCTGCACCCGACCTGTCTGTGTCCCTGACACAAACACCAGGACCCCCCCTAACTGCCAGGGTAGAGATTTAAGCACAATAAGCAATTTTGCAATGGCCTCTTCCCTCTGTGGTGCTGTCTGATTGGAAAAGAGGGTGAAATCTCTGCAGGAGACCTTGGACACATCCTCCTTCAAAATTTGGGCATGGCATCCCTGCCCCTACGGGTTCTCGGGGCAGCGAGGGAGCTGAGCACTGAGCTTGCACCTGGAACTGCTGCCCTGGGGTGGCCTGGGCTCCTCCAAGAGATACAACTCCTCCACTGCCATCCGACCCTATCAACTCCTCCAGTGCCACCAACCCTGTCAGCTTCTCTAGTGCCACCAAACCCAGTCAGCTCTTACAGTGCTGCCCAACCTGGTTAATTCCTCCAGTGCCACCAACCCCATCAGCTCTTCCACTGCCACCCAACCTGGTCAACTCCAGTGCCACCCAACCCCTCAGCTCCTCTAGTACCACCAAACCCAGTCAACTGCCCTGGAGCAAATTTCCCTGTTTCCATCCCAAAATAACATGGCGAGTCAGAGCTGTTGAGCTGATGCTGCACGTCTCTCGTGGGCAGCCCCGTTGCGCTCAGGGATCACTAGCCGAAGCAGTGGTCCAAAGGAAGCAGCAATTATCTGTCTGTTGTCCCATTGTTGCCTTTCTGCAGGGATGACTCCTTGACATTAGGCCTATGGAGTCTGCCCGTTAATAGTAGTTTTAAATGGTCAAGAGGTTACAGCAGTAAGGAATGTTAGTAAAAAATGTCTCTGTGGAGTTTAAACAACCAGTGTTTTAGGCAGGGCTTGGTGGGTTACTGTCCCTGCACAAACAACTAGAATGTGAGAGTCTGGGCTGGGAAATACTTAAACTGTTTGGAAAAACTTGTTTTGTGCAGCTTGAGAGTGTCCCTGGAGGCTGTGGCCCGATGCCATGACTCCTGGTAAAGGCTGGGCTGCAGTAACAATGCAGCTTTTATGGGGAAGCTGGAGTACAATCAGAAACTTTTTGGTCCCGAGGGATTATGGGGAGGGGAGTTCCTGGGTTCAAGATGTCTGGCACATTATGCACATTTCCACCAGGATTTGGGGGTGTTCTATGGCATGCAAGGTATGCAAATTGCTAAATGTGTTTTCAATTCTGCTGTGTTGTGCCGTCTTTGCTGGGCGATCATTTTCTCATCAGCGTAGTCAGAAGACAAGACGGGCTCGTAGCACGAGAGAAAAAACGTCGTTGTCTCACAAGCCGTATTGACCTGTGGAGAGCGTGTGGATTTGGTTCTCCAGCATCTCCTGGCTGGGTGGCTGCAGACTATTCACTGACCAAGCTTCTTCTAGAACTGCAAGGCATCTTTGATGGGCCGCTCCTTACCAAAGTCATCAGTGTGCGCATAGGAACGGTCTCGCTCCTCGTTGCTATTACTTCACTGTAATCATTTACATGCTGTATCGAGCGGATGTCAGCAGGAGGTCTAGCAAGCTACCGGAGTATCCACTCAGCATTAGAGTCTCAATCCAGGTTTCCTTCAAAGGCATCGCTCTGCTGCTAATTTATTTGAAGGCTTTGTTATGGGAGAGAAGGCACTTCCTATCAGACATAGACTTCCATTACTAATAATGACAACGACTAGACAAACCGGGGCGGGATGGGCCGTATGGACCAAAGGAGAAGGTATGGGGCCATTCCCAAGGGCTGAGATAGCACTGCCACCATACATCTGTTCCGGCACCTGGTTTGGGGACACCAAATCTCATCCAATGCCCATGGAAGTCAATGAGAAGCTTCCTGCAGACTTCAGTAGCTGACCCAGCATGGGTGAGCAGGTCGTTGCTGGCCAGCCCGTGGCGTGGCCTGGTGGCCGTACCCCGCACTCGTCACTCACACCAGGGCTGACCCAGGTTCTCCTGGGCAGGGGAGAATGGGCCTCGCACCAACAGAGCCCGGGGTGGAGAGGGTGGAAGCAAATCTTAGATTAGTCCTCTTAGATTACAGAGATGTTGTTACTGAGCTGGGGCTGCCCAGAGATTGCAGGATTCGGTGGGTTTTATTGCTGCTTCCGGCAGTTTCCAGGGAAAGGAAAGGCAGCATGTCCCTCAGCAAACGAGGGACAAGGGGCTGGCTTGGCAGTGGGACCCCCCACCCCCTGATTTGTGCGTTGTCCCCCTTGGTTTGCTGGGGTTTAGCCTCGGGTCTGCCTCCAGTTGGGAAACACTGAACAGCCCTTAATGACGGCAGCACAAACAAACCCTACGAAGGCAGGATTTGTGATTTACATGGGGTTAATTACCACAACAAGCATGTTTATTCACTTCTCTAATAAATCCTTAAGACAGGAACAAGTACTAGCTTGACCAGATTCATCCTGTGCATGTATATTCTTCTTGTAGCCATTTTTGCAAATCTGTGTGTGCAGGACAGACAGAGACAAAACACCTCCCATCACTCTGGCAGTAACTCACGAGCCATGTGCTCTTCTGCCTGTAACGGCATCGGCTTTCGCTTCAGATCTGATACAAAACGGACCGTGTCATTACTTTTGCTGTCTTGTCTTCTTTTTTTTGAACGAAACAAATAGATCATAAATGTGTATTAACTGCAGCAGTGTGATTTATTGCTCTGACACTAACTGGCCACAGGAGGAACATGAGGTCTGTGTTGGCTTCTGCTAAACTAATAACACCTGATGGTTATATTCATGAGGTTGAAAAGCTGCAGTGGCAGGTGCTGGTGCCTCCCCAGGTCCCGTGGTGTGAAGCTCTGCTTCTGCGAGGGTCCTGCAAAGTCCATGGTCAGCTTAAACATTACTGATGACAGCAAGTTGAAGTTTCACACCGTCGAGTAGAATGGCGTGGTTTAACCCGTCCGATTGACAGAAGAGGTAACTGATGTAGGCGGGTGAGCAGTGGCTTTGGGGTGCTCTGGTTTTAGGTGATGGATCACTTGAATGACTTCATGGGGAGCGCTGTTATTAAGCACTGTCCCCGATTCCATTCTGTTCTGTCAGACACGGGTTGCAAAAGCTTTGTTCAGCGTTGGTTCAGCAAAGCTGTAGCCGCCTCTGGGTGCTGGGTGGCCGCAGGTGCAGGGCTGCCTGAGAGCCCCGCGCTGGGAGAGGGGCTCAGCCTGTGCCGGGCAGGGAGCCGTCCCGCGGGACGCGCCGTCGGACACAGCCTTTCGTACAGCGCGGAAGATTTTGTCACCTGGATTCGGAGGAAGTTGTTTGTGTTAATGCTTAAAGGTAAGGCGAGACAAGGCAAGCTCTTTGCTTCAGAACACAGGTTGTGCCGTTGATGTACACAGTACAGCAAACACAACAAACAAAGAGCCCACTGTGGTATTTACACTCACCGCAAATGCATTTGCAAAATAGGATTATTTGCAATCCAATAAAATAGTACTGCTTTTAGGCAGAAACCCTGTGTGTTCAGTGAAGTGCGCTCCTCAACTTTTCTTACCATTTATCAACCCAACACATTCCTCCCCGTTTTTTTTTTTAATGCCTTCCATTAATAGTTAAGAAAAACCTAGGGAAAACAAACACTCTATTCCTGATTGTTTATTCACCAGTCTCTTAGGAACCATAATTACGTCTCCCAGGAATTGTGTGTTTTATCATACTGTATATCTTAAAGAGCCACTTTAGGTAAAATAACAAGGAGTGCCTTATGAAGGAAAATTGGATTCATTTTAAGACTTTTTTAACCCTCCAAAGAATGGCTCTTTGTTTACTTCTTTAGTTCATGTGGCAACTTGCCCAAGTAAATACTATGCTGCATAAATACCAGAGATTGGTATTTATGATATTACATAAACATACTCTGAATAATGACTCATTGTTGCAGTGAAGAACACAGGCAATATACATTGCAGGCAATGCATTATTTCTCATCACAGAATTAAGTGGCACTGAAGCGTTGTAGTACGAGGTGATACTGAGGCTGGAGAGGAAAAGTCCTAGTGTTGTTTAGCGTATCTCAGTTTGCTAAACAGAAAAGAAAACAGCTCAGACAGGAATGTGATGAGGATAAGAAACGCAGCAGGGTAGTCATTGATACGCAGGGGTGAGGAATCAGTGGTTGGGTGTATTTTGGGGCCGATTGGCAAAAGATTTATTGCTCCTTAAACTAAAAACTCATGCTGTGGGTTCATACCGCTGCTGCAGGAAGGAGCCGAGCCCTTGGGGTCCGTGCTCCCGCCCGCAGCGATGCTCGGGTCCGCTCACAGCAACGGGATGTTGGTACCAGCTTCTCACTTGTGGAGCCACGCTTTCAAGTGACTTTATTTCTCGGAGTCTTAGTTTATCCAGTTACGGTGTCATTAAACATCTACCTGCATTTCAGCTAAATTCTGTGTGTGCAAGGATTTGTGTGAATAAAAATGCCCCTGTGCCACACGTTGTGTCACTGCCCATGCTATCTCCCCTGCTGCACGAGGTTCTGATCTGGGAAATCAAAATTCCAAGGGGAAGATGCCAAACCTTCTCTTTTAAAGCCAGTGCGTATTAACAAACTTTATTTTTCAGATTCATGACTGTAGCCTGTCCCATCCAAACAGCAAAAATAAAATACACTCAAGTCCTCAAAGGGCCACTGAACTACCCCTTTAAAAAGGAGTATGAAAATTGTCACCCATAATAATGCAGTAGCCTAAAAGTGTGATTTTTTTTATATGCTTCTCTCAGTTTGGGGGTGCTCTGTGGTGGGTGCACCCTATGTTGTGGCTGCAGGTTTGTGTGTTGTGAAGAGGGGTGGCTGCCTGTGTTTGCTGTGGTCTGTCGGCAGCAGAAGGCAGTTCCTCCCTAGGTGTGAATAAAGGGATGAATTGGGGAGTGCCCCTCCTTTCCCCCCCTCACCTGAGAAGATGGGGCTGGATGTTCCCAGCCGCCTCGCGGGGTTCTTGGGTTTAGGAAACCGCTGCATGGCTGGTAGCTGTTTAGTGTGGTTATTTAACTGTACCTTATTCCTCTAATTTTTACTAGTTCCTGGTTTTACTTCTTTAGGCAAAGCCCACGGTGTGCAAGCAGAGCTGTGTTTTGATATTGTCACGGGTGCCGTGTTCTGTTCCATCCCGTGTGCAAGCTCTTATGGGATAAATGGAACACTTGATGACTTTTTCTTCCTTGCACTTACGTTTTTTATGCAGAACAGGAGGGAGTGGGGGTGATGGGAGAACAGGAGGCTGCCGGACTGCAAGGAGCAAGGTTCAGAGGATGTGTCCTCGGCCAGGACCCGCGTGCTGAGAGCTCGCTGAGGCTGCGCTAGCCAGGCTGGCAGTGACTGCGATGCCCGCTGTGCCGCCCTGGGTGACAGAAGATTTGTGCCTGGGCCACTCGCAGACACCGCCTGAAGCACTGCGGGTGCCAGCAGAAAGCTACATCTTCAAGGTTTGTCCTTAATTCCTGTTTTCCCTGGAAAAAATGGAGCAGCAATGTATATCAGCAAAGTTGAGCGAACAAGAAATATGGTTATGTTTCAAATTCAACTACAGTTCTATTTTATTATTATTAATAATTATTATTAAATCAGCAGCACTGCCCAAATCCTCTATTTTTGTGATATTTGGTGCACTTTAAACATGTGCTGGGATATCATGCCAAGACATCACTCCTTTATTTGGATTTTGAAGCCATGCCTCACTACCAGTTATCTCAAAATACATATCAAAACCTGTCCCAGGCAGCTTTAACTTGAATTCCTTCCTCATGTTGTTTGGGGTCTGCTGTTCTCTCCTCCTGGGAGATGAGATGGCAGCCTGAGGTCAGCTCCAAAGCCTGATAACAAGCCGGCCCCATCCTGGCCCCACAGAAGCCAGTGGGAAGGCTTGGGTGGACAAATGTGGTTTTGACTCAGGCCCAGGGATACTAGAAAATAACAAAGGGGACAGAAGAAAATTGCTTGGTCAGCCTTGGGGGCTATTCCTCCTGTCTTGTAAATGGAGTAAGTATATGGAATTTGTTATGAATTTCTCTGAGAAGCAGTTTCTGGTCCCGGGCAGCCGTGTCACAGCGACATGCCCCTGTGATGAAGGCAGAGCAGTTCTGAGCTTACAGGTTTGAACATCCTTCTTCAGTGTAGTTTGTTGCAAGGAGCTGTGAGTCTTCTCTCTGAGTCTGGTCTGCTCGGCATAAAAGCATCCGTGTGCTTTGCATAGGCACGAGGATCACACTGACAAAGGGTGATAGTGCTGCTTAAGTGGTTACGGTGGTTATTTATTCATTCAAATGTGTGTGGATCAAGACATTTTGCTGTGATCTAAAGCTTAGCGCCCGTGCACAAGGTACTTGGAGAGTACACTCAGAGAGTGCCTCTGTCCTCTACAAGAGGTGTCAGAGATTCCCAAGAGCAATCACAGCTGGATAATAAACTTCAGCAGTGGCCTGGGTTCTCCCATGGCTGGTACAGTTGATACTGCTGAAAATGCAGGACCCACAGCCTCCGGGCAGCTGTGTTCTGCAGTTAGACATACATCATGCAGTGCCACAGGTATCTGTGGATTCAAGGTTGTCGTAGTTAGTGTACCTAGGTGTGTTATCCCAAAATATTTTCTTTAAAATCAGTAGTATAGAGGAGTTTATCTTAGAAAAGCAATAAATCTCAACGTTCTTGTCAGATACCCCCAGGTGAATCACTAGTCATTCCTGCTCACTGAAGAAGTCAACTGACTTTTTTCCAAATGCTCCCAACTCAACCTGTGGTCTGAAGAAAACAGGCAGTGTACTTACTTTCTTTCGTTTGCATCAGTGTGCTAATGAAGATTCTGCAATTGGGTTTTATCTGACAGGATGATTAATTGTGTTGCTGCATGAGTGCAAGTGGAATTCAGGTCCGTCTTCCACCCCTGCATTTGGCTCTCCATGTAGGAAAGGCATTTGGGTTTGTTTTTAAAAAGAAAAGCTTGGCTTTTGTCAAGCCTGCAGCTTTGACTTGAAACTGGGTCTGTTGATTGAGTTCCATTTTTTACCACTTTGCTCCCGTAACCTTAGCTACCTTTTTTTTACAAAAAACTGAGCTCATCCTCATTGATGACACTACATGAGTCAGAGAGGTGTCAGAGACCAGAAGTGTGATAGCTCTTCTCCTGCAACCACAGGCATCCAGCGAGTATTATTTATGTGCCATCGACAACGGGACGTGCTCAGACTTGAAGAGCTGGTGCTGACCTTCCCTTGCTAATCATTTATACACTCCTTGTTTTGAGTGCTCCACCTTAAGGTTTCTCATGACTCACTTTCTCTCTGGAGTGAGCAAATAAATCCTGAAGGGCTGTGTACGCTTCCAAGTGTGTAACCTCTCCCCTCACAGCAGAAGCTCTCCAGGTAGTAGAGCTGTTTGTTGTGGAGTGACCTCGGAGCCACAGGGAGCCAAGGATGGTGGTGTTCAGGTTGGTTTAGGCTTCTCCTGCTGAACATCAACCCAGTGCTCTCATGGGCACTGCGAGGAAGGGATGAAGCTCCTCTGGCTCCCTGGAGACAGGGAAGTTGGGCATTTACAGTTCACCATCCAAACGGGAAACCTCAAATGGTCAAATGGATACCTTGACCACAGTCAAAGGCTTATTGGAGCAAAATGAAACCTGATTATATCTCATAGGGGTAAACATATTGTAATATATAACATACATTATATATAATATCTACAATGTCGTACACATTATGTTAGTATATATTTGCAGTTCTACCTTACGTATATATTATACATTACATGAGTATATAGGTATGTACCCAAATATAGGCATGTATATCCATATATACATGGGCATATCTATATATGCATGCATAAGTATATACATATATCTGTGTATTTATAAACACAATGCTTTTTTTAAACAATTTTTGCTCATATACATGGCTGAGAGCTCTTAAAGTGGCCTGCGAAATGGGCACTTGCAGACATTTTTTTTATATAAAGGGAACAGTAAGTTGAGGAGACCTGGTTCTGGATCATTCAGACCAAAAGAGTTCATGGTGGCCCCTCAGATGCTGAGGCTGCTGCTGGTAGCTCTTACCCTCTCTGTACTGACTGGTCCATCTGCTAAGGGGGGCTGCTAGTGCTTTTGGGAGAAATAAGCAGTAAATGGTTGCAAATGCTTTGAACATACAAAGACTGTACAAGGGTGAATAATATGAATAGTACAAATATTATGGAATCTAGCAATAATGGAAAAGCACCAATATCGCCATTAATGAGGCATGCAGCAGTTCACAAAGACAACAATGAGCTTGAGAAGCTGGGTGGAAGCAGAGTTGAGAGGGGAGGACATGAGTGCAAGAGGGTGCAAGGAAAGGCCATCTCGCCTTTGTCCTTTCCTTGTGTAGCTGTTCCCCAAGAGGCACTGCAGGAGGTGGGGTGTGTGGGCAGGACCTCTCCCCCGAAGGTTTGTGGGGAGCTTTGGAGAGGGCCAGGTTCTCTGGGGCAGGGCGGCCTTGGCTGTGGGGTTGGAGGCGGAGGGAGAGGAGAACATCCTTTGGCTTATGTTCAGCAGAACTGTGGGGCCGGAGCTTAATTGTAGGGGCTTGGGACAGGCCAGCAAGGGTGGGAGACACATCAAAATGTCATCGGAAAGAAGAAGGGAGGCTTGATCTAAGGGCTAAGAGTGTTGCTGCCCTAATGGTCCCTGGTCGAGACCCATGCATTGGGCTGGAGCCTCACCGCAGCAGCCACAGGGGAGCAATGTGAGAAGCAGGGCACTGAGGGCTGGTCCAGCGTGAGGGAGCAGCTTCAACGGCAGGGCTGTGATGCAGAGAAGGATGTGGTTCTTTTAATTCCTTCCCCTTGTCCCATTGTTTCCTTCCCAGACGCACACAAAATCTTCCCTGCCCCTCCCTCCCAGCTCGGCTTTGCTCCTCTCTTCAGCTTTGTGTCCCTTCCCCGATGCAGAGCTCACCAGCACAGACCCACACCCAGCGCGGTGGGGACTTGCCCACACTGAGTTAAATTTGCCGCCTTTTGGCTATTTCTCCCTATCTGGGACCCATATGTTGAGCAAAACAATTGCAAATGGGGTTAGTTCAGTGCTCTGGCATGGGGCAGCTGGAGGCTGGGCCGGGAGTGGGTCCTTGAGAAAAGGTTATATTTCAGGGCTGTGCCCATGAGTTGTGCTGGGGGGACTTGTCTTCATGCCTTTGCAGGGCCCGGTCCCAGCACGGAGCTGTTGGTGGGAGCCCAGGCCCTCAGTCCCCTCCTGCCAGAGGGGAAGGCAGTGGGAAGGTGTGGGATCGATGGGCACACAGGCAGGGCCTGCCTGCCCGGGGCCTGTCCTGCCATCAGCTTCTGGAGCCAAACTCCCCCTGGCTTCAGAGGACGCTTTATGTGTGTGTGAGGAACCATGGCAAGGTCAGGGCTAGATGGCATTCACATCACCAGAATGTGAATTTATAGGTTCATCCTGGAGCAAGGCTTGTGCAACAGGACAGAACGGAGTAAGAGGGGAGCTGGAGCCGGTGCAGTGTCGCTGCAGGAGATGCCCCGGCAGCGGGAAGGCGATGCTGAGACCGCTGTCAGGGCAATCAGGGATTTTTCTCTTACCACAGACGTGACCTTAAAGCTTTCCTTTGCATGCTAAAGATGCCGCCTTTGACACTGGGAGGTGCAGTGCAGAAGAACCACATCTTTTAATGGAAGTTCCCAGGCGACGTGCCAGTACTCTGCAAACAGACAAATTTATGGTCTTTCAGGTACAAACAGGCATGATTTGTGATCCAGGGGAGGATGTGGTTCTTTCCATTCCTCTCCCTGTCCCCTTCTAAGCCTTCCAAAGCACACGTGAACATGGCCCAGCAATGTAATATTCCCAGGGCTGGTAAACAATATTCCTACTCTAAATTACTTGAGTAACTTCATCAAAAATTAGTAAAATCCCCACAAGCACAGGCTATTAATCATTCTGCAAAGTACTAGCAAGTTTCACTGGTATCACTCAAGACGTCCAGCATCTGTAAGGCTTATGCAAATCTCTGCAGCTGAATCATTTGTTACTGACTCCAATTTAAAACTTTGTAAACATTGAAGAGTTTGTAAGCTGGGAAAAATGCCTCTCTCCGGATTTGAAATGTGTTTTCCCGTACTGATCCTGCACCAAACCAGGCAGAGTTCACCCCGGCGAAGGAGCCGCCTCTCGCTGCCGTGCGGTGCTGGAGGAGCCCATCTCTCAGACAGGTGCCGACAGCCCTGAACTTGCTCGGCTGGCGCTGGGACGGTGCCGGCTGCGCAGCGCCCGGGCTCTCGGGAGCACGGGGAAAACTGGGAACAGCCCATCTTTGGAACCCGCCTGGGGTCTGGCAGCGCAGCTGGGGCTGCTCCCTGGCCCTGCGGTACCTGTGACAGTGTGACCGAGCTCACTGTGCGAAGGCGCTGCCTTGCAATGTTCAAAATATAAAAAAATTAAAGGCAGATTATGTCCAGCAACAGCCCCCAGGTGCACTGGGGCAGATGTGCCAAGTACACCGATTTATAATGAAGGAGCAATTTATAGCCCTGTTCTTTTGCCTGTTTTCTTTCAGCTAGCTCAGAGAGAAGCATTTGTGGAATTCTTTTTGGGCCCATAGTTCATGGCATTATTTCTTGGGGACTGTAAACAGGGGGGTGCTTTTCCTATGACTTTGGCTAATATCTAGGTTTTTTTCCCCGTAGTAATAATATAAAACCTCTGTGTGTCAGGGAGGGAGATGCAGAAACTGCTGTAAGCACAATAATATTTATGGAGTGCTGTGCTTAGCTATTTCTCTACCTGCCTGGTAACATACTATATGGTTTTGTTTGTTCCTCTGCTCGAGGATCTTAAAATGCCTTGTAGACCAAACCGGTGGGGAGCAGGGATATTTTTATTAGATCAACTGATAAACAAACAAGCTGAGAGATAAATAAAGAAAGATGTTTGGGGACACAAAGGTCTGTTTCCATTCAGAAGTCATCTTCCACAGCAGCAGTGATTTTTCAGTGTGAGTGCGGGCTGGGCAGTGCTGGGGCTGGGGTCCCCCCGACGTCCCTGGCTCCCCCAGGCTGGGGGGCAGCAGGGTCTCCTTGCTGCTGCAGTGGGGCAGAGCAAAGGGGGGGGGCTTTCCCACAGCTGGGTGCCCACTTTGGGAGATTGAGAGAGTCCCGATCCAGGACTCCCAGCATTTACTAAGTCCTTAAACCACATTTTCTCCTCTCGTGGCCAGTGTTGTCTCAGCGATATTTTTGATTGCTCCCATACAAAGCCCATTTTCCCCTGGGATGTTAATGTTGGCATGTAGGTGTTTTCTACCAACCTGCTCCAGAAAACTTCAGTTGTTCTGAAAAAGGAATTAAGGAAGATTTACGGCAGTTTAAAGAAGCCAACACTTCAGTGCACATCCCCAGAGGAACGCTTTGCTATCCAAGGTATCATTGCCTATCATTGCATTGGCAGTTCTTCCTTAGTCAAAGCCTTTCCATGTTTCTTCCTGCAATATTAACATGGATTTAATAATCAGTTAAAACATCTAGTGAGATAAAGTTTGCTTCTAAAAGTGGGTTGAGTGGAAGAAACATCATTATTTATCTTGCATTTTTGGTGGTATTTTTTGGAGCATTGATAATTATGCAGGTTATTGGGTTTGCTTCCATGACCATAAAAAGGACAAAAATTGGAAATGTTTCACAACGGTCTCGGGGGAGGAACAAGATGTCTCGTTCCCTGCACAGGATTAATTTTAAATTCATTGTTATTTCCAGGTAACCTCTTCCTCTGGCTGTTTGCCCTTCTGTCTCCCTGGGTTGTCGTTAACATAAAGATCATCAGAGATAGTTGCAAGGAGGCTCAGACTTCACCATCCAAAAGCTGAGTTAATGGAAGTAAGTGACACTTTTTCCAACTCTCTCCACAGGAGTGCCGCTTGATGTTATGGCCACTGGCTGTGTCCTCAAACCACAACCCAGAACATTTCCAGTTCCAGAGCCTGGCCTCCTTCTACAAGGTCTCCAGAGCCAGGGCTGTGGTGGCCAGGGCTGTTCCTTGGTGGTGCCAAGCTGGTGAAAAGCCATCACCCTGCCCTACAGACACCCTAGAGGTCGGCTGTGACCATGGGGGACACGAGCCACGAAGGTGAGTTTTGTGGGGGTGCGTGCCTGGGCAGCAGGCACACCTCAGAGCTGTGCAGCCCCCTCCCCGGCAGGGCAGGGGGTGCCCTCTGAATCCAGGGCACTCCTACCATCCTGGCAGGTTGAGGCTTTAGAGTGGCAGGTGTATTTTAGAAGTGTGGCATTCAAATTCTTGGTTATCCCAGACTTACCACCTACTGGGGTCAGCCCTGGGGGACAGGCAGAGCCTCCTCCGTCCCTGCCCCGGGTCCCGCAGGGCACCGCCGTCACAGCGCCCGCAGCCCCCCGGGCTGGAGCGGCTGCTCTGCCCGAGCTCCCCCAAAGTTGTGGAGCCGGGAGCCCAAACGCCATTTCCAGGGACATCTTTATTTGTAAGCGACCTGCTCTGACAGCGGCTGGTCCCTACAAAACAAACTCTTTCCGTTACGGATTTTTTTCCCCTTTCTTTGTAGTTTAGTTAAAGTAACTGTGGATGCTTCTGAATAAGAAAAGCTCATGTTCCTGCTGCCTGGTCAGTGCTGGGACCCAGTGCCCCCGGGGCTGGGTCCTCCTGTCCATCTTGGTGCCTCTTGCCAACCCCAGCTCCCCTCGGCCGCTGCCAAACCCTCGCCGGCCCGGCGTTGCCCGGTGCCACGGTGAGGGCCCTCGGGGAGGTGGTCTCCTGGCCCCTGGCAGGCGTCCCCGGGGGCAGCATCTCCGGGCCACCTGCCCGGCAGCGGTGACTCACGCAGGGCAGCGGCGAGGGCCCTGGCACATCCCTGCACCGAAACACTGCCTACAGCTCTGCCTCTGCCCAGCTCGCCCTTCCTGCCGCCTTTCCCCCGGGGTCCTAACTCCCGACTTTGTTGCTCTATAAACATAATAACAATAATTATTCTCTCATTGGACACATAGCCATCTTCTTTGTTTGCAGGCTTAGATAAATATCACTCAAATCATGGAGTCTGATTCATGAGTCAGGACGATGGCAGCTCTCCAAAACCTCCTTGCCCATGGAGAGTGTGTTTGTGTGAGAGAGATAGAGAGTTTCACTGTATGAAGAGTAAGAAACTGGAAGCCAAGTGAATTAAATACAAAGCAGATAATTATGTGTAATTCATTTACTGACTAATGATTGCACCTGGTACGGAGGTTTATGAATTCATTTCACTCTGCACAGGTTTTCAAAAACAATCTCCCTGCTACAAGATAAAAACCAGGCTGACGCTTCTTAACAGACCGGGGTTTACGTTAGTGTTATTGTAAGATTCTGGCTCATTTCTTGTTTTATCTTCTGACATTTCACTTTTCCTGGGTTCACCTGTGACAGTTGCTCAGTGCTGGTGGAGGCCGGGTGTCACTGAGAAAGGAGCCATCGCTGGGCTCCTGAAAGCAGCTGGTGCAATCAGCCCCGAATCATTGGCAAAGTCGAAATAGCATATGATAAAAAAAGGGCCTCGTGTCCAATTTTTGCAGTGTGTGTGTGTGTGTGTGTGTGTAAATGACTCGCTCCTTCTTGCAGAACCATTAACCCACACGGGTTCATCCCAGTTCAAAATGTATCTCTTATATCACAGTGTGTCTTGGCTCCAGTTTTACGTGTCAAAACCCCAATTAAATCTAATATAGCAGCTAACATTGGACTCCCTCAGTATGTTGATGTGGTGATAAATATTTTTTTTAATTCAGAAAATCAGGATTTTTGAGAAGAGGGGTTAAACGCCTCCTGAAAAGATGCATTTTTTGATGCAGTTCATTTCTATGCACCAGATGGGCACCGTGTAGATCTTAGTTAAAAACCAAGTCCTGGTTTCTTTTCAATTTATGAAAATACTCACTGAGCAATTGAAAAGAACTGAGTAACTGTGATCTTTCTGCAAGTAATGCTCTGGAAAAGCCAACTACAGGCAGTAAGCAAGCTTGAAATTAGTAGTTCTAATTATAAAGTGTATACATAAAACAATGTAGCATCATAAATAAAGGCCAAGTTCAAATGATGCAATAGGAAGAGCAGAACATCATATAAAGCTGGACAAACAATCCAGCAAGAGAAACACTTATAAATCATCCATGTTTTTCCAATAATAGCAAGAAAAAAAATAGAATAATAGCAGTGCTTTATTTTGTGTAACTTTTACAGTCACCCCATCTCAGGGCCACCCAACACTGGTACTGTGGAGTCTGCCGGGGATGACGGTCAGTCTCAGGGTCAGACACTCACCGAGGGTCCCTCACAAGCCCCGTTGACCACGGCCTTTGTCTTCATCAGGGCACCTTCCTGACGCACCTCCACGGCCATCACTGGGAGAGCCATCCAGCGCCACAGCATTTTTATTTCTTTCTTTATTTTTATGTTTGCACTGGCATGGTATGGTTTCCAGGTAACCAGACGGGTGACAAAGGCAGGCTGTGGAGCCTGAACCAGGACCACCCTCGGGACTGTGGCCGGGGAGGGTTTGGGTGCCTGCACACCCCGATCCCCACCAGGCTGTGACTGCGTCCTGCGTGGGGAGGGCGAACCGCCAGCTCATGGAGCTGCAGCCCCCGAGCAGCGCCCGTGCAGAACACCCTGCCCTCAAAATAACGTCCTGGGTGCAGCCGGGGAAGGTGAATGCAGTATTTTTATTTATTCTCCTTGGGTGCACACATGGCAATCACCCATGCAGCATGATCCAGGATGTTGAAAACCATTTCATTATGTTCTATAAATAAAGGACTGATGTGGTTCAGCTGTATCAATTATGCAACTCCTCTGCCTGGTGCAGTCAAGGCGAAGGACGCTCCCTCCAAACCCACCGCCCCCCTGGGCTCTGAGGCATCGACCTTCTCCCGCTGCACCACGGGGAGATGGATCTGCCCGCTCCTATTTACCCCTGGATAAGGCACCACTGACCCCACCACTGGCTCCTCTCTGGGCAAGGGCTTCTCCGATGCGCGGGCGACACAACGAAGAGTCGGGACACGCTGTGTGTGAGTCTGTTGGGCAAGACACAAGTGTGGCTGAACAGTAATTTTGAGCAAAGCATCGGTTTTAAACAATGTTTAAACTGACACCATTATTATGCAATATAATTAATTATGGCTAGAAGGGCATTTGAGGTTAGTTGGCGCTACCTTTGTCCATTTTATAATTATACCAAGAAGAGGATGACTAAGTTGTGCCTAAGCTAATTGTATCCATTTGGTTTTATCCCTTCTCTCCACTGCTGTAAGTCGCTGGAAGTGTTTTTGAGGAGTTTGGGTGCTGAAGATGGTGCTGTCTGGGCAGCCGCAGGTAGGGCTGCAACAGCAGCGCTGACAACAGCAAGGACAATTACAGATACTCAAGAGCAATAAGCACAAAACAAATGTCACATTTTTCCTGCTGGTGTTCCAGTTCCCTGCAGGAGATTCACTCTCCCTGTGTTCCAGGAGGTGTTTTGGAGCCGGGCGCTCCCTGGACCGAGCTGCCCACGGGCACTGGACGGATGAGCTGCCCGGAGGTGGCAGTGCATAAACCGGCTCTTTTGACTGTTACCTGGCAGTGCCAGGATTAAAAACAAACAAAAAAACCCAACCAAACAAAAAAACACCATCAAAACCCCAATGATGACAGACTTAACACTGGGCAGGAATTTGGTAATGCATGGTCTTGTTTGGCTGCGACAGAAGGCTACAGTCCTCAGCTGATGGCTGGAGACTGGGTTGCACTATGTAAAGTAGAGCTGCCTGCAAGGGCTGAGTGCTGTAATTAACAGGCAGTTTTAGAAATTATTGGTTAATGCCATTTAATAGAAATACTGCCAAGTATTGTTGTCAAAACTTGGATTGTTCCTTCGGTGGTAATATAAAATGATTCAACATGGCTTCACTGGGAAGAGATACCTTTGTCTGTTCCTATCATTACCTACATTTTTAGAGTCATTTAATAGGACAATACAAATCTTGAAATCTAAATATATTTCCCAGAAGTAACTAGAGGCCAACTGCCTCCAGCCACGACATGGTGATGCAGCCTGCCCTCTGTGTGGTAGGATGGCATTTCCCACCCCCTCCCGCCGCAGCTGGGGCAGCTTTGGCCACTGATGGGCTTTAAGCGGTTGCAGGTGGGAAGGTTTCTGTAACAAGCAAATATGTCCATGTAAATCTGAGCAGCTCCATCTAGAACATTGCCCTCACAGCGAGAACAGTGTCACTCAGAGAATTAATCCACATTTTTGGTAACATACTCTCTGAGCCCCACTGGAGAGTGCAGGCAGCTCTGCAGTAACGTGCCCTGCTTGTGCCATGCGCCTGTTCTAAATCACATTATATCACCCAAGAACATTTTCACAACACTGCAATAGTGACCGAAAGGTTATTTCTCTAACCTTGTCACCCAGAAGGTACCAGCTGAGAAGTTTCTGTTTGATTGCTAAAGAGCAGAAAGCAATGAATGAATATTGGCAAATCTGGGCTGAGGCAGGATGTGGCTGTTGCAGCCCTCGGCCCGATGCCCACCTCCACCCCAGGGAGGAGAAACCAGACCTGCAGGCACACCGACCGCCTCCTGGTCTGAGCGTTCCCAGTTTGGGAATGAACTCCAGGACCTCACTGCTTTCTGTGGTGGTGGAGAAGCTGGTATATTAACAAAACTGTTGGACTAGATGAGCTCTAGCGGTCCCTTCCAACTTTGACAATTCCATGATTCCCTTCCTGCATTGCCCTCTTCTCCCCTCCCTCCATTGATCTAGGCATGAAAAGACAATTTATTCCCTCATCCAGACCCCTTGTATCGAGTCAGGAGAATTCTTGTCCACCGGCTAGAAATTGTGAAGATGTGAATGCACTTTCTCTTCAGAGCTGTTACCTCCCACACCTCTTTCTTTGCTACCTGCAGTCAGCCGGCCCCAGGACCTACATCCACACTGATCCCGACTCACTGGTGAACGTACATGAAACCACACCTTGCTAAATGGAGACCAGCTCCTGTGTTAACAGGATCCAGGCTGTGTTACTACACCCGATCCATCAGTGAGAGCCCACGGGGTGGGTAAGGACACGGGGCAGAAGAGGGTCCTCAAGGTGAAGGGAGGAAACGTCACCTGCTGCTGGGGGGGATGGCTCAGCGCTGATTCCATAAATAAACAGAAGTATGCTGGATGTTTTATTTTGCTTGTGGTGTAAACTGTACAGTTAGAGTCTGAATAAACCTCTTCTGTGAATTTTATTACCTTCCTGATATAAAAATAAATAAACTCAAACAAAGCAGGAGCGGGGACCTGCCACACCAGCCCGGTTCAACATGGACTGCACCAACAAGGGAATAGTTTTGTCCTAAAGCTGAGGGGATAAATTGATAAGCTTTCAGGAGGGCAAAGCCCTTGCAGAAGGAGCTGTGGAGGAGCACAGGAGGATCCAGAACAGAAGAATTTAAAAGAGTACTCTTTAAATTTCTTTAATTTTTAGTAAAGAAGTTCTAAAGAGTACTTCTTTAAATTTTAAAGACCAAAAATGTCATAAAATTTTTGCTTCCAGAACTGCTTTCCAGTTTGATGGGAAGGCTGCGTGCAAAGAGCTGCTGAGAAATAGCAGCATGGCAGAGTAACAGCAATTAGGGGCATTTTAATGATCATTAAAAAAAAAATCACAAGTAAATGATATGGTGCGTTAACTATTAATAGGCTGAATATAAAACAGACCTCAAGAAACCATGTTTTTACTTTGCAACTGATCTCCACAGTGAGTCCTAGGCTTACCCTCCCAAAGCCCCCAGGGGAACCTCCATCAGGCAGCAGCACCTAATTAGCGCTGGGCGGAGCTGAATCAGCCCCTCTCCCTCCTGAAGCCGGGAGAGACCCTCAGAGCATGTGCCAGCGGTGGGCGGGTGGGTGAGTGAGCGCTGCTTTCTCACCAGCTGATGGGGCACCACACCTGTGATAGCATCTCTGCAATCAGCACACACCTGGAAGGGTGATGTGTCCCCGCGGGGGTGACCCAGCGAGGCGGGTTTGGTGAAGGCAGCAGGGACTGCGGGGGCTCACACACCCCGGGACCCCCCGCCGGCTGAGCAGAGGAACCTGAACTCGGTCTCCTCCACGAGACGCACATGGACCATGGCAGCGTTGGCACCACGTGAACGTCCCGTTTGCTCCTCTGTGCATCACTGTTCAGTGTCCCCTCATGTGCTGCTGAGGGGACTACAAAGGTAAGGCCACCACAGAAATGCATTAGTACGGGTACAACAGGAGATGACAGGATTATGTATGTTTCTTCTACTTAGCAAGACATGCCCAAGTGTCCCTGCTGCATCGTTACCTCCGGCACTGTGCCTGTCTGCCACAGGAAGGGAGTGGTTTAGGGGCATCACTGATGCCGTGGTCCCCATGGCAGGAGAGACCCTCGGGCCACCCAAGGGGGCACCAGCCTGGCAATGCAGCACTTGTGCAGACCTGGTGGCTTTCCAACCATTTGGCTTCTTGCTTTCTGCAGTAGCACCTCAGGATCGTACTTCAGACCCCAGTGAACCAAAGTTATACCCAGTGAAACCCAACCGTCTTCTGTGAATTCCAACTGCTACGGGCCATTGTGCAAATGTGTATTTTGGCAAGTGCCTGGCCCTTCCTGTTGACTGAGCTCCTCACGCTCTCTAGAAACAGCCGTGCCTGTCACCAGCGCTCCCTGCAGATCACCTTACCCTTTCTGCCTTTCTTCCTCCTCATTCTTTCCTTTTACTCAAACCAATTGACCTCTTGCCAGGTGCCAGGATCTGACACGACCATACTCCACTGTCCATCACCCTGGTAGGCTCATTCCTCCCCTTTCCCCATTCCCTCCCCTTAGAGCTCCTGCCCTGAGGTGACAGAAAGGCCACGGGCAACAACGGCCAGAAAATTGTCCTTGGTGGTGAGGCTGGAAGAAAGGGATTCCCAACGGAGGAGTCCTGGTTAGGTTGCTTTTGAGCTGGACCTGCTCAGCCACTCCCTACCAAAAATGCCCTCAACCAACAGCACAGGTGAAGGTCTCACAAACTTAACACATGCAATCAACAGGCTTCTTCTGAAAGAGATCGACCAAAGCATTAGCAAAGATGAAGATGTCTTACATAAGGTATCAGTACATTTTTCCTGGGAATATTATAGAGCAAGTCCCGACAGAAGCCGTGTCCCGACACAAGAAGGTAGCTAGAGATGGCCAGCATGGATCTACTACAGACAAAGTGTACCTGACCAATGCGGTTGTCATCTATGGGAGCTTCCCCCACCCTGTCCATTCCGTCATTCCAGCACTCCAAACCCAACCCCTCCCCAGGATTTGCCTCCCTCCGTGACTTGTTTGGTTCAGACAGAAACCCACAGCCCATCTCCAGCCCCCATCTACCCCAGCACAGAGGTAGGAAGCCACCTGTGTCCGCAGGTGCACAGGGGACAACCTCCCAGGAGGTGACACGATGCCGTGGGGACTCCATATACCAGAAGAGATGAAGAGTGTGGCTGTGGGCAGTGCACACACGTGTTGCTGTGGCCCGTGTGGCCAGGTCCCATCCAACACGCTCTGCTGTGCACAGTTTATGGGCAGCCACTTGTCCAGTGGCACAGGCTGCCAGAAGTTCAGAGAAAATACCTTAGCTGCCATGAAACAAAAATAAATCAAAGCTGGTTGCTGAGTCTCAGCACATTTGCAACACTGCAAACGTGGGGCACGGGTCCATGAGACTGTGTCCCCCTGGGATAGTCTTACCTGCCAGTCTCTGGAGAGATGCAGGTCACAGCCCCAAACACCCCCAGCCCCAAAGCCCCAGATGACCCCAGGCCCTCTGCAAGGTTCTTGTTGTCAGAACAGCAAGGAATGCCCAGGAAAGGCATCAGATTTGTCCCCTGTCTCTGCATCAGTTGGGTTCTGGGACACCAACACAAAACCAGGGCCAAGAAGGAAAAATAAATAAATAAAAGTAAAAACCCAAACATATTTGAAAGTATGTTCAGAAACAAACAAGCAAAACCTCTTATCCAAACAAATCATAGTTAGATCTTGGGTGAGACGGTGTTTATGAAGGTTTAGCCAAGAAGCTTGCTTGGAGATACTTCTCTAGCCTTAACATAACACTACCAGCCTGGACAAGTGCTACTAGAAAACACCTCATTAAAATGCTGTTGTGGTATTTATTTATAGATAGTAATTTATATCACACCCATCACACACACCAATCTGGCAGCCACGGTTGGCAAACTGGGCTGCTGCTCCCACAGCTCTGCCTGCCCCAGCCCACTCCCCGCTCCCCACCAACACACAACTGCTGCCCAACGGGCATCGCGGGCGTTTGGTGCCACAGAGGGTCCCTCTCAACAGCCCTCTTCCTCTGCACCTCCCCGGCCCCACGGCTCTCCCCAGGCACGCCGGGGGTACCAAAGATGCAACAGCCACATCCCCAGCAAACACGGCTGCGGTGCTTGGCCCAGGAGCCCCTTGGAATGCACCACGGATAACCCAGAGCAGCTCAGCTGCAGGTTGTGGACACCAGTGCAACAGCCAGGGGGACAGAACACCTGATGAAAAACCATGGGGTGTCTCTCCGGTGGGGAAAGGGAAAAAAAAAGGAAAAAAAAGAAAAAAAGACTGGGGAAAAAAGAAAAAAAAAGAGGTTATATGAGGTAGCTGGGACTGCCGGGGGCAATCTGAAATCAGTTTACATTAGAGCAGGTTGCTCTTGATTTCGCTACAGCAGTTGTCACGCTCGGTAAGAATAACAAGCTATTCATGCGGCGGCCACCATTGTGCAGCTCCGCACAGGCAGCCTGCTGGAAACAAACCCGTGCAACTGCGGAGGCCAGGATGGGACTTCTTCTTTCAAAAAGCACATGAAATGGTTATGTAAATAAGTTTCCACTCCAGGAATCTGTGAGAACAATTGTTTCTCTGTAAGAGGACTCTGTTATGGAGCACCTGATGGTTTACCCTCCATCTGCACTTGAGATGGAACTGCTGGCAGCAACGTCCCACGGCAGCTCCCAGGTCCTTCCCACTACCTGGCCCCTTCAGTCTCCGACTCTTTTTAATACTTTCAGCTATCTGGAGTTCCACCTTCGTGCATGCCCAGAGCTGCCCCAGCCCTGACAGGGCCAAGCAGCTCAGCCCAATTCACACCTGAGTCTGATCAGGATCCAGAAACTGGGCGTTGCTTTGCCTAAATCCCCCGAGGGCTTTGATCGGGGATTATATGTTACCTGGTGACTGTTTCATGTAAAATGCATAAACAGTCCTGGGAGCAGAGTCCAGAATCTCAGACTCCCATGGGAATGCTAGAACCAGGAGGTAAGGCAGCCACGCACGTGCCCTTGCTTTCCGGCCTGGTGATTCAACAGCATCTTCTGTGGAGCAGCAGATCCTCAGCCGGGAGCAGGCCTGGAGTGTCCAGCTCCCGGCCTCATGGCCTGGGTGCTCTGCTGGAGGTGACAGATGGGACCAAACAGCCTGGGGAGAACTGTCACCCTGCTTGTCACTCCCTGGCTGCTGGTGAGCACGGTTCAGATCAGACATCTTTACAGAGAGAGAAAGGCTCCTTGTACTCACCTTCAGAGGAGCTGCTGGGCTGGGTCACGGCAGCAGCAGCATTTAAGACTTAAATATTTCCCTGTTATTCTCTCTGGCCACCGCACGGAGTGTTTTGGTCCTCATGTGGCGGTGCCAGGCTTGCCTCGGGCACACTGCAGGGATTGCTGGCTCTGAGTCAGAAGCTGGGCACTGGAAATCAAAAAACACAAGAGCTTAATACTGAGACATCAAAGTACTCCTGGGTAGAACTTAAAAAATTAGTAATTGCAGCTGCAAAGGGCCGCACCACAGAGTTACTCAGCCTGGGCACCCAGGCCCTGGTGCGGAACAGCAGGAGTTTGGTGAATTGGCACGTGCTGAGGGAGAAAGGCACCCGGAAAATCCGTCCTGCTGCTGTCTCTGCAGAGACCAAGGGCTGCCCCTGCCCCAGCAGCTCCTCCCAAACACCCCCAGCACCTTTGTCGCATCCAGCACCATGCGGGGGAGACTGGAAACAGCTTCGTTTCTTGTCAAAAAGCAAAAAATTGTATTTAGATTATTAACTAGCAAAACACTTTCTGTATCTGTTTGCATTTTTTTCATGAGCAGTATTACTTTACCATACAAATGCACAACCATGCGGGGGAGACTGGAAACAGCTTCGTTTCTTGTCAAAAAGCAAAAAATTGTATTTAGATTATTAACTAGCAAAACACTTTCTGTATCTGTTTGCACTGTTCATAGGGACATTTTTTCGTGAGCAGTATTACTTTACCATACAAATGCACTTTTTTTCATGAGCAGTATTACTTTACCATACAAATGCACAGATGATGACATTTCTTTGAGGAATCATCCAGCTGGACAAGCTTCCATCGGGACCAAATTCACGACAGTGTGCAGCTTGTTCTGGTTGGTTTCCATTTTTACTACACGAATTATATTTGTGATGGTAGAAATTGGTAATTCTGCCCTTGGCCTCTCTTTATGAGAACTACATGACCTATACAGAGAGCGGCGGGTAGGTAACCAAGGGGGGGTCACCTCTGCTCCAGGGCGAGGCGCAGCAAAGCGCAGTGTTTATGGGAAACAGCAGCCCTTTGAGGCTGATGATGGCCAGGCCCGTGAAGCTCCAGGCCCCAGCTGAGGAAGCACATCACCACGTCGGTTCCCCTCAGTGAATCCTGCTTGGTTCAGCCCGGGCAGTGCAGAGCTCTGATTCCCAGCACCAGATTTGCCACCCTGTGCAAATCAATAATGGCTTCGGCGGAAAATTAACAGATGGTCACGGGAAAAAACTCCCAGGGGATTTTTTTCCCCCCTCTCCTCCGTGATAATAGGCTACTTATGATTTTCTGAAACCACCTGCATATTTTCCCAGGCATCCTGGCTACCGGTTAGAACAGAGTATGTGTCTCTACGGTGGTGTTTGCAGCACTGGGCTTCCTTTTCATTAAACACACGTGTGCGCAAAAGACTCTACAGTTCCAAAGCTGACTGTCATGATGCCACTGAGGGGTGGCAAGGTGGTGATGCCTTATGCTCAGGCCTGGGTTCAGGGAACACTTAACCATTTCTAGCTAATCCCACTGCTTCAGGACAGTCGCCTGACACCCTGGTACCCCAGCTCTTCCACTGCTGTAAGGGGAAGAAGTAAATCCTCACTGGTCTTTGGAGGAGGACTGGAGCTATGGGTGCTGCTGAAGACTCCTGCAAGGCGCTGGGCAACTGGGAAACACCAGCTGCTGCCCATCACAGAGCACAACGAGGGGAAATCACACGATGCCCAGGGAAGGAGCAGAGCACTCCCCCACCCCGGGCACACGCTGCTGCCGGCACGGGCAGTGAACGTGCACCTCGTGAGTAACACACACGTGTGTTTTCATGTGGCATCGCCGCCCCGCGAAGGCTGCCAGCCCGTAACTCACTGCTCTCCCTGCCCGACGTGTGCCCTCCCTGAGGGCAGTCCAGAGGCACGGCACCCAGGACTTTGTGCTACCATCCTCCTGACCCTGCTTAAGCCTCCAGCTGTTTGCTCACATCCCCAGCTCAGCCAGATTCATCGAAGGGAGCATCGATTCCCCCGCACCCCCTGCTGCCCACCCTGGCTCTGGGATGCAGCCCCCAGGTCAGCTGAAGGACCTCTGTGAGCGGTCCTGCTGGCCAGCCTCCCAGCTCCAGCCCCCACACAGGCACAGACACACAGGGCAGCGCCTGCTCCCCCAGGACACCGGGTGTCCTCTCCTCCCCTCCCCTCCTCCTCCTCCTCCTCCTCTCTTGTGTCAATAACACACAACAGTAAGGCAAACACGAGGGCTCTGGGGCATCCAAAATACCCCTTTCCTGGCAGCTGGGAGCCTGCAGTGCTGCTGTCTGCTGCATGTGAGATCTCAGCTGCATGAATCCGCTTTCCATCCCACTGCAAAGACCCTACAACAGCTCCCTCCTGTTCTTCCCTGTATTCTCTGCATCCCTCATATCAGCCTCATGCTTCCTGCTTGGTGCCAGTGGGGCAGCTCTGCAGAAACCATTCCTCCCCTCCCTGCCTTGGCTGGAGGCAGACCCTGCTGCCCTCCGGGACTACAGAGCTCAAGAAGACTCTGTGTTATGGCTCTGGCACTGGAAAGATGCTCCGAGCTCACAGCCAAACGTGACCTGCTCTGCAGGAAACACTCTTCCTCACCATCCTCTTCCCCCCGCCGGGTTACAAGGCAGGTGGGACTGCCCGAGCAGGGGTTATCGGTGTGTTGAAGGGCCATTGCCTTTCAAAATTGCATTTCAGGACGCCAGGGACTGCAGTTTGCAACCTGCACAGCTTGCATTCCCAAAGGTGACCTCGTGTGTGTGTGTGTGTGTGCCCCTGCCACCCTTCTTACAGAAACAGCTCTGCATAATGCAAAGCAGGGGGGGTGATGGTCGGGCGCTGCGGGGGCACGCTGGCACTGCCAGGCTGGGCTCTGCCCGGCTCCCCATCCCCACCACCCTCCCCACGGCGGGACGGGGCCGGTGCCTCGGGACAGTGCGGCTGGAGGACACAGCCACCGGGGGTTACCAGCGGGAGCTGTGGTTCGCTGGCAGCTGGCACAGATACTGCCTTCTTGATAAGCACTTCAAGTGGCTCATTAATGGCAAAACCAATCCTAGTGAGTCCTACCCGCGGCCAGTAGGTGAGCCACAGACTCCAGCCCTTTTCCAGAGCACTGCTCGGTGGCTAAAGACAAGTGCTGCTTGGAAAATGGCCTTTTCTCTTTTTTTTTTTTTTTTTTTTTTTTTTTTTTTTTTTTTTTTTTTTTTTTTTTAATTTCTGCAAAAGCCAATGAGAGGGCAGGGGTCGCAGTGCATCAAGTGCACATGTGCTCGGTCACCTGGAAGGAGGATGTTCTCCAGCACCCGTGTTTGAACTTTAACTGCTGACTGGGACCCAGGCTCCGAGGTGACACCGGTGGCTCTGCAGGTGACATCAGGAGCTCAGTGGGGCGGCTGTAAGCGGGGCAGCCTCACCCCACTCTGGGCTGGCACCGGTCCGTAGGGAAGATGCACAGGTCTGAGCCTAAAGGAGAATTTCCCAGGAGATAAATAATGCCCTATCTGATATTTCAACCTTGGTTGCCTGCAGTGTCCTGAGACAAACACTGGCAAAAATATGGAAAGGGTTTTTTTGTTGCTGCTGTTGTTCCTCAGTTACAAATCCTCTCCAGAGATTTGGAGATGTTAAAAACAGTCTATGAGAAGGTGGATTATTTTTGAATTGCCATTTCAGTCCAAAACTGGATTGGAAATAATGGTGATGGAAGAAAAGCTAAGCCAGGCTGATTTGTTACAGTAAAGCTGTGTTGTACTTTAGATTACTTATTAACAAACAGCAAATGGGCCTCTGCCTTGACCTTTTTTCATTTGAGCAAATATACTCTTCCTGCCCCTTGTAAACAGCAGTTACTGGTAACTGAGTCACGTACCCCCTCACATCACCAGACTTAGGGTTTTTTCATCTGCGGCACGGATTTTAGTCAAATTGAATTTTGCCGGGCTCACTAAGGTTATTAGCAGTATTATTAATATTAATAATACCAATGGTAATAACAATACTCTGGATCACCATAAACCTGAAAACATTTAAGTACTTCACAAATATTAATTAACAAAACTCAATAGGAGGTCTGAGAAACCAGCGAAAATTGTCAGCCTGGCTTCAGAGCCGAGAACAGAGCCACAGCAAGCAGAAGTGGCTGTTTGCCTGATGAGTTTCAATTAATGGCTGTCCCTTTGGTGTCCTGAAGGGCCGGGAGCCCGGTGCCACTGGCAGCGCTGCTGGGTGACAGCAGCAGCCCAGGGCACAGCTGGAGCAGCACAGGGCACAGCTGGAGCAGCACAGGGCAGCGGGGGGCTGCGAGACGGAGTCAAAAGGACGGGCTGTTGCACTGAAAGCTGGTCTCTCAGTCACTGTGCTGCTCAGAAGGGGGCTGTGGGATGTGCCCCAGGGGTCCTGTGCCCCGGGAGCCATCACCAGTGGTTCCTGGGGCACCCTGGAGATCCTACTCCTGTTGCTCTTCAATGAAGCTGAAGACCAAGAACATGCACGTGTTCCAGCAAACTATGGATACCCACTCCTTTGTCAGCCTTATATTAAACCTTTCTGAGTGGAGGAGGCAACCCGACAACCTCAAGGAAACCCTCTGCAATAGCTGATGACTACTTTTCCTACCCAATTATTTCCCTGACTTCTCTATATTGGTATTAAAACTCCAGTGGTGGCGAAATAATGACAATAGCGCCAAGGAGCTGGCAGCACTCATGTGGGCTGTAAGTCAATTTATCCTGCAGGTATCACCCAAATCCATTCTGAATCGCGCAACACCGGGCACTCGGTAAACAAGGTGAAAGTTTCATCTAGAGTCTTAACCAGTGATGCCTTTGCAGTAAGCAGTAATTACTTGCATTAATTGCAGGTGCAAGGTGTATCATGCCACAGCATACAGAGGACTGGATGTCTAAACCCAAGGAGTGACATTTTTGTTTCTTTGATTTGTTCAAAAAACTTACCATTTGGAGGGACAGAAAGGACACAGGTGAGGTCAGGCTGGATGTGGTGTTTGCAGTCAGGAGGAACAGCCTCACAACGGAGAGAGCCAGCTGCAGTTTCTCCTCTGACACAGACGGCTCATGTGATCTCGAGCATGTCACGTAACCTGTCTGTCCCCATCTGTAAAATTAGGATAATAGTAGTTAGTTCACATTAAAGCCTGAGAGATGTCAGGACAGTAAGAAAAGGGGAGTCTGTCTATACCGAGTCTGGACCCATCAGTGTCTTGGCAGAGCCACAGAAAGTGCTGTGACCAGGGTGACCCCCCCTTGGCTCTCTCTGATACAATCACTGGGCTTTGCCTGGGGGGCCACCCCTCACCCTGTGCCCTCTCCCAATGCTCTGCATCTCCTGAAGACTGTCTGGGAACCTCTTCTCTTCTCTGGAAAGGTGGGTGGCAGCCAGATGCTCTAACTTTGGTCATATTCATCCAATTTACTCCACTTAGCTCCCTCAAGTTCTTTACGGAGTTAGGTTAGATGTTCTCCAATGCAGCAATTAATTTGAAGCATCTCATCTGCTGACAATAAATCCCAATGTCTCACACGTTGCTTTACATCTCCTGTGATACCCACTGTAACTGCTCCTTACAAAACAAGACAAGTGGCTGAAATTTTAGCCCTCTTTTGGGGGCATGGCCGAGTTCATTTGCCTCCATGTCCCCTTGTCCGGGCAGCCCCAGCCCCAGCTATTCCTCGGCAGAAACACGTGGGTGTCACACAAGTTTTCAGTGGTGTGATGCCCAGTAACTTTACTAGGAGTCCCATAGCCGCCAGCCCACACAGCCCTTTGAAGATCCGGGCTCTGTGTTTCATCCCAGATAGACACTCTATAAAAGTCTGGCAAACAACCCCGCGCAGTCTCTGGCTTGGCCGCTCTCACCACTGACATCTCCTCCTCCGCCCCAGGCTCGCGCTGGGGCAGGGATGGAAGCCACGCTGTGGCTCTCCAGGAGCCCCCCTGGCCGGCAGATCCTGGAATACCCAAGCGAAACCAGGCGGGGGTCCTCGGCACGGCCCCCTGGACTTGCACTCTCCGAGCATGGCATTTGGCAAACATCAAAGAGAGGCAGGAAGAATCCCCCCACAGCAGCTCGGCAGGAGTCGGGGGGTCTCTGCGGGGTAAGGCACGCTCTGCCCAGGCACACACCCTGGGCCTGCAGTCGCTCACAGCCATGGAATTATCCAGAGCTTTCTGAAGCTTTTGTGACTGTGATGATAGAAAAAAAAACAACCACCAATAGATATATATATATAAATGGCACGGGGAGGATGAAGGGAAGGCTGTTTGAGTCTGCTGAGAGCCTGAGATGACACCTTTGCAGGGGAGAACTTCAGCTGTGTGTAACCTCTGCTTGCCACAGGCACGGCCACTCTGGATTTGTGCAGATTTCTCCCACCTCTGCCCCACCAGCCGTGAGCTCTGTGCTCTCAGACACGGCATCCTCCGCTGTGGTCCTGGCTCTGTCACACAGCAGGGAAGGACAGACCATCCCACCAGCAGGGAACAGGACCACGGCGAAGAAATCAGCACCCTGACAGGTCGCTGGGGTCCCAGACTCATGGGTGCACAGACCCAAAGAGCAGGATGGTGTCACTAGGGCTTGCTGCATCCCTCTGCCTCACCTCCTCATCCATCAGCTCTGGGGAGCACTGCCCGGTGGGACAGACTCTCTCCACTCCACCCAGGAGCTGCTCTGGAGCCCTGCAACAGCTCATTCCTCGCCTAAACCCTTCCTCCTTACCTTTATCTCAGACCCCAGGCCTGTGGGTGGCTGCCCCCTTTGCTGCCCCGGGTGCTGCCAGGTGAAGAGGGACACGGGGAGCCGTGTCTCGCCCTGGGCTCTGCCCCTCACAGCTGCAGCAGAGGGTGAGGATGACCAGCCCTGGGACCAGCTCAGGGCCTGGCACCTCACCCTTCTCCTCCTCCTCCGCAGAGGTTGCCCTCAGCAGCGCAAAGGGAAGAGGAAGGATCTGGAAAGCTCTGTGGCTCTGTGCTGTTTTCATCTCTGTTTATACACAGGACTCTCTGAATGGGCAGAGGTCTGTGGAACTGCTGATTCATGAACATCTCTGCCGTCTGTGGCCTCTTCAAATGAGAGTTCACCCTGACCCAAGGATGATTTACTTTTCTTGGCTCTCCATCTCAAACTGATGCTGTCTCCAGTCCCTCAGACTTCGAGGGATTTGGGTAAAAACAAATATTATTGAATCTCTTGTCAAGCTGTTGAGTTAACTCTGAGCAGTGAAGCATTCAAGTCTCTGACAAAGAGGGGAAAGACGTCAAGAGTCAGCGCCAGGGGACAGCTTCTCACAGACCTCATTCCCAGCCATCTTCTTCAAACCTGCCAGTATCAGCACATTTGCAAAGTGACAGTTTGGAGACCACTGAAGAACAAGCGAGAGCCTCTGACGCCCGAGGTCCCTGAGCTGGGTGTCAGCGTGGATTGGAAACAGAGGTTAGACAGCCAAACGCCACACACATCCATCCCCGACAGGCCACAGCCACCTTCTGTCCCACCACCAGAAAAACCTTCGTTTCCTTCTTCCTCACCCCAGCATCTTCAGCACCTGGTTTTTGCAGACGATTTCAGCTTTGGCCCTACTGCCTTTCCCTCCCTTCTTTTCTTACTGTGCTCTAACAATCTGTTGCTGCCGATCTGCTTTCCCACGGATGGTCACAGCCTCACCAAGCAGGGCAAAGCTGTGGTCAGTAAGATCTCCTGCCAGGGCATGTTACAGGACACTGCCGTGGCCAAGCAGCTGCCCCCTTCCTCCCCCCCAGCTACATCTTCCTGCTTGTGAAACCACCCCCAAGAACCAGATGGACCTGCTCCAGGGTAAGGTGCCTGGATCGGGACAGCAGGAACTGGCCCTTGGCTACCAGAGCCGACACGGCGTCCGAGGAGGTGCTGCTCAGGTGCACCTCCCTCTAACGTCACCAGCGTGGAAGGGCTTGCACGCCTCGCATCAGCCCCGGCCTTATCACAGCACAAATCATAACCATCGTAATAAAATTTTGCAATAACCTCAGTTTAATTAATAGTAAGGAGAGAAAAAAAGTCTTGCCAGGCCAGATGGCAAACTCTTAGTTTCTCACGTGATGACTGTCAAATTACTGTCTCCACAAAAGAACGTCACAGAGCACATTTAATAAACCTTGGAAATGTTTATCAAAGAGGCAGTAAAGATCTGGCTGATCTACCAGGATCTGTCCACACAAAGGAGGCAAATGCAGAGGTGGGTTTTAGAGAGTTACCACCACCAAGAGACTTAAGTGCACAAAACTAGACCTTCACTGAGATCCAGAGTCACTGAGGTCGTTGTCTCTCAGCCACCTGCACTCTGTGGTTTCTCCTTGGTTCACATTCAAGTTTTCTGCTTCTGTGCCTGCCAGAGGAGCATCTCCAAGGAGATGCACCGTACACTATCCTCCCTAAGCCACAGAGTCTTGCAAACTAGCTCTGAGAACACCAAATGCAGCCCGAGGTTCCTCACACCACGAAGCTCTGACCATGTCACTCTAAACCAGCAGCTGCCTGCCGACAGCGGGCCGGGGGGCACAAACGCCCCGTTGGGGGAAGGCACAGCTTCACCCCAAAACGCTCCCCCGTGACA
This sequence comes from Calidris pugnax, assembly GCF_001431845.1. Classification (NCBI taxonomy): domain Eukaryota; kingdom Metazoa; phylum Chordata; class Aves; order Charadriiformes; family Scolopacidae; genus Calidris; species Calidris pugnax. Next base: position 457,029 of record NW_015090842.1, read on the forward strand.
GCAGAGGGGCCGGCTGTTGGACAGGCTCACGGGAAGTGAGAGACGAGCGCTCTCAGATTGAGGAACGCTTTGAACCCAGGTCTCCCACTTCCTCAGTCAGTGCTCTAAAATAAAAGACAGCGACTTGGAAGACAGTCAGCAGCCAGAAGGAAGGAGCACGACTGTCCTACTTCAGGGTGCTGCTGACACTGTCCCTGGGGAGAAGCATGCCATCAGAGTCCTGACACGACTCACGCACAAAGTCCTGAGTGAGGTTTCCATGCTGTGACGGGCGTCAGGGACGTGGGAGCAGAAGGAGATTTCAGAAACACCCCTATTTCCAGTCTGCTCTCTAGACATCGAACACACACTCTGTTAGGAGAAGAGATGTCCCAAACGCCCAGGTTAGGTCTGGATGCAGCAGGGAGGATGAGGGGGAAAGAAGGGCTGTCCATCGTGTGGCATTTCTGCTCGGTCCCTGGGAACACCAGCTCATCCAGGCTGGCTCTCCCCAGCCCGTCCCAGCAGCCCGGCTGCTCCCCGGCACCGGCTCTGGCTCAGCAGCACTGCTGTTGGCTCCAGGGTCCAGCTCTGGAGGATGGAGATGGTAGCAGCCCCTCTTTGGAGACCCCTGCCCTGCTCCGAGCCTCGCACACCCCATGGAGCACCTCTCCTACGGCCCGGGGGGCAGGATGGCACAAGGGTCTGTCACTGCTCCTGCACTCCAGAGGACGTGGCTCACTGCAGCGTTACAGGTCTAGCCAGGGACACGTTCTATGGGAATTCAGTTTGGCTCTTCTACGGCTTTGTCTTCTGGTGGGACAGGACACTTTGAAAATGGCTTTTCCCCGCTTCGTAGAAAATAAGAGAAAAAAATGCCTTGACACTTCCACACTGCAGTAAAACACTTCACAGTGTACTAAGTTCTGCCTCAGCTGAGTGCGAGCGCGCTGGGCTTTCATGGCCCTACCTGTTATCTTCAATAACAACAACAAGAAAACAAACCTTCCATATAAAACACAGCAACAAAAACACATCAGTTTCAAATGCTGGCTGGTAATTCCAGGGAGAGTACTGTTAGGTCTGTCACGAGAAAAGGCAACACAACCCCGTGTTTGGGAGCTGTTTCACCCGCAGATGGGTTGCCATCCCCAGAGCAAGGCAGAGGCTGAAGGGACTGACACCTCTTAACTTCGAGCTCTACCATCGCCGTGGCAGTTCTGCTTTCATGTTGCTGCTAGCACGGGGAGTTTCAGAAGAATTTTGGATTGGCTTGGGTACAAGTCTAGCAGGGTGCTACAAATAGAAATAGCAGAAGAAGGTAGGGGGTAAAAATACGCAGCGCTAGATCACGGGTGGAGAAGTGGCACCAACAGGAAGGCAGCGACAGGGACGGGCACCCGATGGCTCTGCCGTCCCGCCGGCCCTGAATCCCCGACAGGAGCCCGCCTCCCTCCTTCCTGTCACACTGGTAGCCACCTGCATAAAAAGGTAGCCACACCAGGAAGGGGAACGGCCGCTTTTAAGCCTGCCCTTTCAATGACACCCCGTGCATTGCGTTGGGTCACAGTTCACATGGTCACTCCGTGAGGTTCCATCTGGGATGGGGCTGAACACAGGACCCTGCACCCCGTCCTGCCTGACCCCTGGGGACACCTGCTCGTAGGCTGGGCTCAATCCACACCTGGGAGTCGGGGTGCCTGCAGCCAGGCTTTGCTGGTGCACCCCATGGCTTGGCGCGATGTCCACAGTGCAGACCCCCTCCAGGTCCCACCGCCTCCTGCGGGATCCACAGCCCCATTAAGGAACCTGAATATGGATTTAGGAGCCTAACTTCTGGCACTTGGGGTGGAAAACCTTAGCCAGTAAGACTGCACAATCCTATTACCATGACAGCTTGGGAATGTGAGAACTCAGCAGTTTGGAATAAGGCGCCACATTAAAAATAGATTAAACTGAAAACAGCCCTCACGGCCTACGGCGCCCAGGACAAGTGTCTGCCAGCTGAAATGCCTCGTAGGTAACTGTTCGCTAGTGAATCAGGTGCTGGCTGAAGGTGCCCACAGTTGCCTCAAGACACAGACGGATTTCTTTTTTTCCAGAGACACTATTTTTTTTTAATTTTTTTTTTTAGCACCATATGAAACTCGGCAGCTCCAACCCTAAGGGGATCCATGCAAACCTCCTTCTCGCCCTGGTTCCCATGGCACTCACATCCACCAAGTTTCACTTTGAATTCCAGCCTCCCAAATCTCCAAACTCAGCCAGAGTGATGAACTGTGCCACGCCGGGGCTCTGGCACAGGACTTTCCCCCTCTCTTTTAACACTGCTGGACCAGACAATAGAGGAACCAAGCTGCCCCACTGTGACAACAGAAAAATAAGATCAGGATTCGGTGTGAGGTGTTGGGAGGACCGATCTCCTGGTCCATTTGCAGCCTGAGGGCAAAACAAAGGCTAAGCTTGTTTCCCTGGCTGGCGTCCTCCTGCCAGCCAGGGACAGAAGTCACTCGTCCTTTGGTTGCCTTCGGTCTGTCCATCAGTGACCACAGGGATCTGCTGACCTGCCGGTGGGCGCTTCTGACAGTTGATGGGGTTGCATTTCAGTGGCTCTGCCTTTTCTTCTCCGACAGCTCCCAGAGGACAGCAAGGCTTTTATGCTTAATATATGCTGTCATTTTGTATTATATCTTCTCTTTGGAAGTAACCTCATAAACGGCCAAAACAAAACACAATGCCAAACCCCAAAATCCAAACCCCAGAGAAAGCTGAGGAGCGCTGTGGACATCACAAAGGAATTACTGCTCCTTCAGCTGACACGGAGTCAAAAGAAGCCATAGCCCTGCCTGCTCTACAAGAGCCATCTGCCATGGTGGTGGTTACTGGTCACTAACATCACTCCCCTGGACTTCTGCTCTTTTTCTTCTCCAGTCCCATGATGTGGTGAGGCCCTTGATAGAGGCTTTTGCTGCTGTATCAGCATTTGTGGCATGAAAAAAATAATTGTGACAACAGAGCAAACCTTTGGATTCCGCAGCTGGGCTGCCTGAAGACATAAATGACCAAGCAGAATCCCCAGTGCCTAACTGTCCTCCTCCTCCTCCTCCTCAGCCCCTCCTGATTCACGCAGCAGTCACAGGGTGAGAGCGGGTCACCGTCTTGCACAAGGGACTGACAAAGGGCTTGCTCTGAGCAGAGGGGATAGATTCGCATGTAATGGCTCAATGTGCTGGAAGAATATTACAGGCACACTCCGTCCAACTTTGTCTTTGGTTGAGTATAGTAACTCACCCAATATTGCAATACACTTGACAGATTAAGAAACCTTTTTGTTTTATTAGGGTTAATTCCCTGCATATCTCCCTCCGTTTTCCCTGCGGGATCTGCTGGGAATGCCTTACAGTAACAGGATCAAGAAAAGAACAGTATATACCAGGTATGTGCATGACTAACTCAGCCCTATGATAAAAACAATGCCAAAACTTTGGGGGAATTTCATAGTGATTCTGTTTCTGTGGATACAGGCTGTCTGAAAACATTGTAGGTCAGGTTCTGGTGGGATAAATAAAAAGAGGTAAACAATAGATGGGGATGTATCTTCCCCAAGCCCTGGTTTTTTCAAAGACGTCTCCTACTCCCTACACTCTACACACAGTCCATGCACTTTAGGATCCAGAAGGCACCTTTTTGCATACGTAACTTTAAAAATTTACACTAGGCTTTGTAATCCCAAAATACCTCTGTGGCACGAAGCCACGAATGCGATACGTGGGTGGAAAAGCTGTCAGCATAGCGGAAAAAATATTCTGCTGAAACTCCAAACTTTGCAGAAAGAGCTGAGTCACTCTTTCGCAGTTAAGGTAGTCTGGGCTTGTTTCCCTCCTCCCTGCTGCCGAGGGAGCCTGGCACACACACACCCCTGCTCCCACCCGTCACCCCAGAGCCCCCCCACACCGGGGCTGCGGGGACAGCGCGGGGTGACCGTCCCCAGGCGGGAGCATCGTGTCCCCCCGCACAGGAACCCCGTGATGCTGCTCCTCCCGGGGACCCATGGCGGGGGGTACAGCAGCCAGGCAGGCACGTCTGCTCCCCCTGCGCCCCAGGATGCTCAGCAGCATCCCCAGCTCACGCTCCCAACACAGGGCTCCGCGCAAACCGCGTCTCACCCACCTCCTGACAATTAGCGCTTTGTCATTAAAGAGCATGAGCACAGTAGAAGTTCGAAAACCTCGCTCAAGTGCACTAAGCTAAAGGAGTGCAAGGCACAAAATTGGAAAAAATCCCCTCATTTATCACTCTCTTTCTTCCTTTTCTTTTCCTTCTTTTTTTTTTGTTTTGTTTCCCTTTTCTTTTAAAGTCTCCTGATTCTCCAGTCAGCATTATTGTCTTGGCTGGCAAGAGGGAGCTGCCTATGAGCCATTTATTAGCACATAAAATTACTGAAATTGCAAAGGTCCAGAAATCATAACTGCCAACAGATTATAGACTCTACTAACGCAGTCACGTATGAAACACATAAAACTCATTTTAAAAGGAAATCTAGAGCAGCCTATACATTTTGATTACCAGAAAATATAATTTGGCTTGAAAACCTTTTGATTCTCTGACCTGCATTTTAATCAGAATGCAAGATTTTCCTGAAAACTTGTATTTTGTGTCCAAAAAAGAAACGTGTCATACACATAAACAACAGCTTAATTTGCTTGTGCAACAATGTCACATTTTTTTCAACATCTAAGAATAATTTTCATCTGAACTACAGCAACAACGTACACTAATTAGCGGCACCATACACACACAGCCATGCAAATGCTGTCTCTGGGATCCACAGCTGCTTATGGGGTAAGTTTTGCCCTGTGAAATGGCAATATCAGGAGGCATTTTAAGCCCCACAACGACATGCACATTCTGACTGACAACTCTTCCCTGAAAGCTTATTTCCCTGTTGTGTGACAGGCAGAGAGCTGCGGGACAGTGTCACCGTGTGCTTCCTCCTGCAGCAGGGGGACATGATAAAAGGGTGCCCGGGATGCACACCTACCCCAAACCCGAATTGTTCCTCTCCCCTGCTGTCCCTTCACATGGAAGAAATGCAGGGAAGGATTTCCCTATGCTTCAAAATTTTCTGAAACTTTTCTCCTTGTTCTCATATTTCACAAAACCCAGCACTCCTCCAGCACGAGCACTTTGCTTTTCATGGGAAATGACTCTGACTGGGGCAAAAACACGCTTTGCTAAATAAACAGATTATGTTATATAGCATGAAAGCTAAAAAAACGAAGACGCCTCAGCACGCCTACAGCCTGCCTGCCACCCCCCAGCACACACACGTGCCCCAGCTTCGGCTGGAGCCCATTTCGGGTGCCAGACCCCTCCAGGAGCAGACGTGGGGCAGCGCATTCTCTCCCGGACCCCTCTCTCCCTTTTCCCGGGTTCTTCTCCTTGAACATTTGCTCCCCATCCAGGTAAACTCAGCGCAAATCTGGCCACTGGCAGAATCAAACTCTAAAAATCCTCACTTCTACATCCTAGTCCCAGCCTTTTTCCTTCTCTCTGCTCTAAGTTTCCCTCAGCATCACATTTTCTTCCACATCCGTCCCTCCTCGTCTCCAAGGGCCCGGTTTGTGCTCCTGCCCGTGGTGGCACCACCAAATGCCTGGTTTGTGAAGGGAAGAGCGGCTGCATCCATACCCAAACCTTCTCCCTGGCAGCAGCGTGCCCAAGGAAGAAAAGCTGGACACAACTCAGTGTCCTTCCAGGAAGCTCCCTCCAAACCAACCAGTAACACCCAGTAAAACCACCGAGAAGACCCCTGTAACCCTTACTGGGCACGGAGCAGGCACCTCGCACAGACAGACATCAGCCTTTAAAATCCTCTGCTCAGTTCTGAGCACAAAACACAAATACCAAGATCTGTAGTGCTCAGCTGAGCCCCAAAACGCTTGCATTACTCGAAACCTTCTCCTGTCGGCTACTGCAAGGGGAGGAGCAAATTCCACCCCATTAAACGAAAACGCAAAATCTCCCTCTGTCTCTCTGAGCCGGGCGCTCTCGCAGGGATAATGCAGGTCACTGCCTGAGGAACACATCCAGCTACTGCACTAAAGTCATGACGAACAGCAGTCACGTCAAGAAACATCTGCCGCTGTTTAAAATGCTAAGGAAATCATCCATACACAAATTAGCTAATAAAAGTTACAGTTCTATTACTGATAGTGAAAACATCAGATTTCCTACACCACTTGGTAATCAAATTACAAAATAAATTACCTGAGCTAGATTAAAAATGTGAATGACACTCTTCACGTATTACACAATGAGCTATATATTGTTACGGGTCTGTGAAATACCCACTTGGACCTTCCCATAGCAAAGGCTGCCTTCAAATGGGTTTTATTGGCTCAGGATTCTTGATGTGATATTTGCAAAGGTTATTGCTCCCAATGCAAACATCAAACAGTATACCTAGAGCTTTATTTATTTACATTACCTACATGTTCACTTAAAATCAGAACGTGATGCTTTCATGTGGTAATCATATATTGACTTTTTCAAATAAACATTGCCAATAGAGTTATTATATACATTCCTCACTTAGCAAGCCAAATAATACACTGCTATTCTTAAATCGGGAGTCCAGGGAATCAAATCCCAGTTTCACTGTAGCCAATAGCAACGCCCCTCGCCTCCAGAAACAATTGGAATACGCCAATTCTGTAACCAATAATAAGATAGGTCAAGAAATTTTTGGTATGAAAACCCTGGCAATCCCATTCTTTTGATACTTAACATGAGTTCCAGTAAACACAGGAGGGTTGCTGCCTGGAATGAAGCAAGCAGCACTGGCACACAGCCTTCCAAATTTTTATATTATTTTATGAGAAGTCTAAATGCTAATTTGCACAATTATGAATCAACAACAGACACTCGTTTCAGCTGGCCTCTGTCACCAGGGCTTTGACTGAAGTGGCACGTCAATAAAAATGTGAAAATAACTTTCAAAAAGTTAGTGACTATACATTCCCGGGCCACCAAACTGAACTTGGTTCCCCCAAAGCACATTAAACCCCAATGTATAAATGACAACATAACGAAAATAAAGCATATATGTGACAGAGGGGACTCCAAGTTTGTCCCCAAAGCCAGAACACCGGACACTCCGTGTCCAGCAGGGTCTGGTGCCTCACCTCACGGGGCTGGTCGGGGTGTACTCCCTGGTGGTTGCTCCATCGCCTCCTCTCCCGTGGGACTTCAGGACAAACCCCGTGGTGGATCCCACACGTACCAGCAGCCCCGGATCTCTCTGGTTCTCGGGGCAGGTCTGCAGCTGGACACACTGGAAGCTGTGGAGGGAACACCCAGAGTGAGAAAACCGAGGTGCAAAAGTTCCCTCGTGTTCAAGAAAGTTCTGACACATTTTGAGGCATTTATTCAGCCAAGACTTCCCCTGACTCCAACGGGGTTTTGCCAGAGAAAGCAGTTTGAATGCCTAATTATTTATTTTACTTAATTCCTAAATATGATTTCTTTACTTTAAAGGTAAGCCATCAGAAGTCACACAGCCCTGCTCGGAGAAGGCGCTGTGCCGGTCCCTCCCTGCAGCCTCTGGCCACCGACCCCCCGTCGCTGCCCGCGCTGGTGGCACGTGTCCTGGGAGAAGCCATCAGACCAGCACAGGAGGGAGCGATGCCCAGAACCAGGGGAGCTCTTGAGTCTCCCTGTCGACTGGAAATGGGTGTTAAAACGTGAGTTACCTGCTGCACAGAAAATACAGCCAGGGCAGGCAACCAGCACCCGCTCCCACCGCATGGGCCCGATCCCGTTCCCACCACAGCCAGTGGCAGAACTCCAACCTCTTTAATGGGAACGGCAACAAGCTTTCTATCTACTTAATATAAATGAAGATACGCATCTCCTCTTTGACATATTTTGGGCTCGGAGCCATTGGCTGACACTTGTTTGGTTCCCTGCACGTACGTGACTCATGGGATAATAGAGTGCCTGACTTCCATTCTGCCAGACCTGTCTTTCTCCGTGGTTAACTATTAATTTCAGGGGCAAGATGCAATATTGCAGGAAAAAAGGGATGGTGTTAAAGCGAGAAGATTGCACTTAAATATTTAGAGTAAATGAATCGGATTCCCTTTTGTGAGGATTCCCTTCCAATTAAAGAGGCACATCCACACCGTCCTTAGGTGTGCCCACTGCTCCTTGCTCCAGGCCGTGGGTGTCTGCAGCAAGAGGTGTAACCAGGCTGCCCCCACCCCCGGGACAGCCCGGGGAGAAACCTCGCCATGGCAACGACAGGAAAAAGTCTGTATTCCAAACAGCTGATTTTTGCTTCAGGCTGCCTGCACACAACAGGGTTACTCGGGACATATGGGTGCTCGATGAACTATGGGCACATGAAGATTTTCCACCAAAGCTGTAAACTCTTTGGGATAAAGGCCAACTTTCTCTCTTTGGGTCCATAGCCTAAGTCTGAGATTCTGAGTAATTAGAAATGAGAATCAGTAATCAGTTATGAGAAACCATAACAAAAAATAACTATTCATAATATATCATGGGAATGATCCAAACAGACTTTCTGATTCTTCTGGAGTTTCCTGTGATATGCTTATTACTACTGAGCGTTGCCTCAGCTTCAAAACGCAGTTACCTCCGATGTGACACAGCAACTCACACCGAGACACAGGTATGTCCGTGCCAGGCGTATGTCTGTCTGTCTGCCATTCCACCCATATAAGCACAGGTTTCATTACGGGGCAAGAAAGAGATGCCCAGAACCAGAGATGTCTGTGTATAAAACACTATTTTCTAGTCAATTATACCGAGAGAGGGCAGTGGGGCTGTTCCTCCACCCTCTACTCAGTGAGACATTTGTCCTTTTCACCACCGAATGGGGTCAAATCCGATTCAACCAGTAAATTCAAAGCAGTAAATGCAAAGCACCAAGAACCACCTGCTTTCTCCTGAAGCAAAGCATCTTCCACTGCCCCCCTTCAGCGTGGACCCTTGTGTGAGCAGCACAAAACCCTTCCTGCCCCTCCGAGTCCCCGCGCAGGTGGGTGAGGGCAGCTCCCCAGGGGCAATCCGCCCGTCGCAGGGGAAAAAAACATAAATCACTGCGAAATCCTGACATTCCCCCACCCACCCCCCCCAGCCACTGCAGGACTGTGCCGTGGTCATGAGCAATCTCTCAACCCTGTACAGAGTGCCACAGACGCTGCTCCCTCCTCCCCAGCATGTGATTGCTCGCCCGGCCTCGGTGCTGCCCACCCCCACGTCCCGGCCCCCACGCGTCCCCGGCCCCATGTCTGGGATGAGGAGGGTGGAGGAGGAAGGACCGGGAAGCCACACTGGTGGGGCAGGATGGGCAGAGGCGGGCAGTGCCGCTGCCTGGGAAGGGACCAGGCGTGGGGGGAAACCCTCAAAAAGCCACCCCGCAGTGAGGAAGACAATCTTTGTGTGTGAAAAGCTTGGTTCTGGGGCTGCTCAGGCCCGAGCCCAAGCTGGGGTGACCAGTCTTGGTGGAGGGAGATGAGTGGGAATGCGCACGGTCCCGCCACACTTACCTGCAGCATCCACGACACGCTGCAGCCTCCGCCCGCCATCCTCTCCCGCAGCAGCGTGGACTCCAGACACCTTCACGTGAGCCTGATGGACAAGGAGATCCCCAGAGCTCCTGTCCAGCTCCAGCTGCCCTGGGACACCTGGAGCAGACAGGCACAAACACCCTTTCCACCACCCAGCCTTTGTACAGAACCACAGAATTGCCCAGGTTGGAAGGGACCTTTCAGATCATCGAGTCCAACCATCAACCCAATACTGCCAAACCCACCACTGACCCATGTCCCTCAGCACCACGTCTGCCCGGCTTTTGAATCCCCCCCAGGGATGGCGACTCCACCACTGCCCTGGGCAGCCTCTGCCAAGGCTTCACAACCCTTTCCATGAAGGAATTTTTCCTCATATCCATCCTAAACCTCCCCTGGTGCAACCTGAGGCTGATTCCCCTTGTCCCATCACCTGTTCCTTGGGAGAAGGGACTGACAGCCCCTGCCTACACCCTCCTTTCAGGCAGCTTAGAGAGCAACGTGCCTAACCACAGCTGAAGAGGTGTGGGGTCTCAGGTGAGCCGGGAACACTGCCGGACCGCTCGCCCTGGCATCAGGGCAAACACCCCCAAACATGCCATGACCTTCTTCATCTGGGAAGGATGTGGGGGCTCGCAGAAGGCTGGGACGGGTTCTGGGGCCTGGGTCTGGGCTGAGAGGCAGAGCAGATGCTGAGGGAGGGCCAGGAAGGGGCTGCCAGAACCCAGCACAGGCTGTGGAGAGCAGGGGGGGGCTGTGGGGAGCATGGGGGGGGGCTGTGGGGAGCATGGGGCTGTGAGGACATGTGTGTTGAGGCGGCGGGGGGGTCCTTGTTGAAGGCTCAGCCCCCAGTCAGGGCCAGGAGCAGGGAGCACCACTCGCTGTGACACCCTGCTGAGGGCAAGTGTCTCTGGACACTGCTCTGCTGTCAGGAACTCACCCCCAACACTCAGGGCACACTGTGGTTATTTAACTATTAACACCTGTGGGGTACAGGTGATCTCCATCCTGAATCACAGCATGGGTGATTCTTCTGCTGCTGAAGACCTGTTTAATCTACAGTTCATTTAAATTAATGGAAAAATCTGCTTTGTCTGAGGCCATAAATGATTTGCTGAAAGCGCGCACACACACACCCCCCCCACACACACACGGTGAGTCACAGCTCAGAGTGTAACTCTGAGGACCAGGGCTGTATTCCCAGGCTCCAACCACCAGATCACAGTCCCTCCCACACGTACCCTGCAATAATCTCAGATGATAACAGCGTTTCCCCACTCCGCACGTTGGACGGCATTACTCAGTGCGGCACCTCACACCCGACGGGCGCACAGCTCCCCGGGCTGGGGAGGAAGGAAGCACAAGTAAAAGTCATTATTTTCACCCAGCGCCAGGAGAACTCAGCTCTTCCCTTGGAAACCCACCAGCCCTGAACCCCTCCGTTTACTCCCCACTGAAAAACCAAACCCTCACTCCCCGCCGCCCCCCGGTCCCCATCCCCGGCCGGGCCGTGGCGGGGGATCCCGGAGGAGCGGCCGGGCCTTCCCTCCGCCGCAGCCGGGGGTGCCACGGCCCCCGCTCCCTCCGAGCTGCCCCGCGGCGGGGCCGGGAGG
>NW_015090842.1:468942-471518 GCF_001431845.1 Calidris pugnax
AAAAAAACAAAACAAACCCCACCGACGTGTGTGCATATACATACACGTTACACACCCACGCACACCGCCCGCACACGCACACACACGCACGCCCAGCTCCCGCTCTCTCACGGCCGCACCTCTCCCGCCCCGTCCCGCCCGGAGGGGCCCTGCTGCGGCCGCCCCCCGGGGGGAACGCTCTGCGGCGCTCCCTGCACGGGGGCCCGGTCGTTTGGTTATTTTTCTCTCGCCCTGGGAGAAGCTCCAGAGTCCAAAGGTGCTGCAGCGCCAGGGACGAGCCTCCTTGCCCCACGGCGGGCGGCCTGCAGCCCCCCAGCCTGCACCCCCCCTCGGGGCCGGCCCCGGACAGCCTGGAGAAGGCAACACACACTCACGCTCACCCACCCACCCAAATAATAAAATAACATTGCAGCACAAGGGCATAGTCTCTGTCACCAGATAAGAAAGTCGTGTGATGGCAAAGATCTAAGTAATGCAATAAAAATAAAGTGTAGCTAGTATACACGGGAAGGCTTTCACATTACATGAGGCACAGCTTGGACAGACAGAGACTCGGAGAGGAGCTAAATGTCTTGGAATAAAGCAAAATATGCTGAAAGTTCATAGTAAATACCCGCATCGATAGGTATTTATTCATTTGTGCTTCGCCACGTCGTGACATACAGTACAAGACACTGCTGCTCTTCCTTTTGGTGGAGGGAGCTCCCCACGCTCCCACACGAGCTGCTGCTCCGTGGGTCCTGGGCCGTCCGTGGGTCCAGCAGCAGGGGCAGGGCTGGGCAGAGGCCGCCCAGCCAGGCTGGCAGAGTCCTGGCACCACGTCCGGCAGCTGCCCCACACCTCGGTGCTCCCCATGGGCGCCCGGCGCTGCACATCCCTCAGCCTCAGCCCCTTCTCCTCGCCGGCCTCCCCGGCGCTGCCCCTGCCCGCTGCCCCGCAGGCTGGACGGGGCGGGCCTGGCTGGCACCCCCAGACACCCCGCACCTCGAGCCTGCGCGTCCCTCACGCCTTTCCCTCGCGCTCTGCCAGGCTGGGGGGAGCAGAACGCCCCGCAGCTCCTGCAGCCAGCTTTTAAGGCACATCCGGATTGCTATGCGTGCTTTATTACTATTATTATTATTATTGTTACTGTTATTTACCCTGTGTAGACATGTGGGCTTTCCAATTTCGTCCTTCCCTTCGCCCTTCTCCTTATAAAACCCACCATGTTTTCAGCTTATTCGTGTGTCATCCCTAAGGCACAAACCCTTTAATACTACAGCTGCCTGGCTTCTCGTGTTGGTCGTCAACTGTTAAAAAACAAACAAACGAAACAAAACGCAAACAGAAGGGAGAAGACCCTCCCCCCTCTCTGCCCCCCTCTCCCCCGGGGCCGTCCGGGAGCGCGGGGCTCCGGTAGAGGTGCGTGCGGGCGCGGGGGGCGGCCGGGGGCGCGGGGCTAGGCGCAGCTGCCCATGGCCTTGACCAGCGAGCTCTCGGGCAGCTGCCTGAAGATGCCCCGCAGAGTCTCCAGCTCCCGGGTGAGCTGCTCCACCCGCTTGCGCAGCCGCTCGTTGTCGGTGGTGAGCTCCAGCACCTTCTGCTGCGTCTCCACGTTGCGCTGCTTGGCCTTGTCCCGGCTCTTGCGCACCGCGATGTTGTTGCGCTCCCGGCGCACCCGGTACTCGTTGCTGTTCTTGTCCACTGTCTTTTTGGATTTGCCGCGGTGGTCGGCGGGCATCATCTTGAGCGGCCCGGCGGCGGCGGGCAGGCCGCCGGGGGGGTGCGGGTGGTGCGGGTGGTGCGGGCTGGGCACAGGCGTGGGGGGCGGCGTGGGGTGGCCGGGCTGGAGGTGCATGGTGGTCTGGGCGCAGTGGGCGATCTGGTACTGCAGGTGGGACGGGTGCTGCTGCGCGGCGTGGTGCGGGTAGAGGGCCGAGAGGGCGGCCGACTTGACCTCCTCCTCCTCCCGGGGCTCCTGCTTGATGACCAGCGGCCGCAGCCCGGGGGCGGCGATGCGCTCGTAGAGAGGGTCCAGCTTGCCGTCCATGTAGCCGGCCACGCAGCCGAAGAGCGGCTGCTGGTGGTGCTGCGGCGGGTGCCCCGGCGCCGAGGCGGCGGCGCCGGCCCCATGCATGCTGTGGAAGTCGAAATCCCCGGCCAGGATGGCCTTGGCTTTCTCCTGCTGCTTGCTGTGCTGGAAGAGGTCGGCCAGGAACTCGTCGTTGAAGGCGGCGGGGTCGATGTAGGCGCTGATGTCGATGGAGTTCTCGTTCTCGCAGATGTCGCCGAGCTCAGCGCCGCCCGCAGCAGGTGCCGCCGCCGAGGGAGCCTCTCTGTAGCCGTAGGCGCTGCCGAGCAGGGGGGTCTGGAGCTGGTGGTGCTGGGCGCTGCTCATCGGGGGCCGGGACTCGACCTCGTAGAAGTTGGCTTGCTCCATGAAGCACCTACAGTCTGCCGGGCATGGTGAAGGGCTCCTGCGATCCAGGGTTCGGACGGGGCGGCGGCACCGGCTCTACCGCGCCCGCGGCACCCCGCCGCCGGACGGCACCCGGCACCCGGCCCCGCGCCTCGGCTGGGCTCGGCTCGGCGCGCGC
>NW_015090842.1:471888-487260 GCF_001431845.1 Calidris pugnax
GGGCGCGCCGCATCCCCGCTTCAGCCGCGGGGCTCCCCCGGTGGCGGCGGGACCCACGGGGCCCGGCCCCAAGCGGCGCTGGGTTCCGCCCGGGGCTGGCGGAGACCTCGGGGCTGGCGGAGGGGTCCCCTGCCCCGCTCGGTGGCGATGGGCCGGGGCCGCCGAGCTCTGAGGAGCTGCCCTCCGGGACGGCCCCCCCGCGGGCCAGCGGTGCGGTGCGGTACGGTGCGATGCGGAAGGGCAGGGAGCGGCGCGGAGTCCCCCTCGCTCCCCGCCCGGACCGGGCCGGTAGATTTAACCAGCGCTCTCCCCGAGGCGCACACGGCAGTCGCGGCCGGTGCCGGGCACGGACCGACCCCCCGCCGTTACCGCAATAACCCGGGCGCAGCTCCGGTGCGGAGCTCCGGGGGCTCTCCGGGGGCTGCGGCGCCCAGCGGCACCGGGGGACCCCCCGGGACACGCCGTGGGAGCGGGTCCAGGCCTGACATCGCTGCAGGAAGGTCTGCAGGGAAAAGCGATTCAAACCCAGCAACGGCCGGAGGAAAATAAATGCATAAATTGCTGTAATTCTTAGTCCTGGATGTTCTGGTAAACCCGAAATTCGGGACAGTAAATTCCTTGCTCAGAAAGGGATTGACAGGTTCCTTGCGATTAAAAATAATCAACAAAGTCTTAAACAGGGAACAAAATGCCCACGTACCAGGACGCCATGGCTTGGCCTGGCAGGAGGCACACACAGACCTCTGTCCCACCAGCAGTCGGTTGGCTTTGCACTCTCGTATCCTCTCGGGAGAATGGGTTCTGTAATTACAACAGGGAAACAGATTAATTTACAGACTACAGAATATAAGTTTCACCTTCTGCTATCAGCAGATAAAAAAAAAAAAAATACGTTTCACCTTCTGCTATCAGCAGATTAAAAAAAAAAAAATCAATCCTGAATTCTTTTTAGACACAGTCAGTGCTGTCTGCAGTGAAACACGCTGGCTTGGCGGCGCAGCGGTGCCTCCCAGGGGTGTTTGGGTTTTAGACACAGTCAGTGCTGTCTGCAATGAAACACGCTGGCTCAGAGGCGCAGCGGTGCCTCCCAGGGGTGTTTGGGTGCCCTCGGGGAGCTGGAGCTCTGTCCCCACAGCCCAAACAGCAGTGAGCAGAGCTGGCAGAGCCACGTACAGGGGAAAGAGTGAGTCCTGGATCCCTCTGAGTGGAGAGAGAAGGTGCCCACGGGGAGCTGGAGCCCTGTCCCCACAGCCCAAACAGCAGTGAGCAGAGCTGGCAGAGCCACGTACAGGGGAAAGAGTGAGTCCTGGATCCCTCTGAGTGGAGAGAGAAACGTCCCCGACTGCACCCGACTGTCCCGGTTCTGCTCGTTCCACTCGAGGGAACCCCCTCACAGAAAAGGGACAAACCCAGAGCTGTGCTTGGTGCCTGCTGGGAGAGACACAACCCGGAGCAGTGCCTGGTGAGCAGCTTGTTCTGGGGGTTTTGGAAGGGCCTGATCCCAGCCCGAAGCCGGCAGAGAGGGAACAGGCCGTGGGCATTAAAAGACAAGGCCGGTGCTGCCTGAACAGCCGGAGCGTGTAACTGAGGCTGTCATTTAACAACAATACCTACGCCTCTCCGCTCTTAAAACGCTCTCACATTTTATAATCATTCTGCAATTAAGGCCTAACCACATATTAAAAGAAACTCAAAGTAAATCAGAAAGTTTAGGATCAGATTCCATTCCTAATTACTGTAATTAACGAACAAGTCCCCACAATTTAAAGACAGGTTTGCTGAGTAATTTTTTTTTACATAGACCCCTTTTATCTAAGTTAAGAACTTTTAAATAATCTCCTTTTACACGAAAACATAAATTCCTGTTCCAATTGTTTTAATGTGGTATAAAATGAGGTTCCCAGACTTAGACAAATAAGACAATTCTTCGTTGCCCCTCCTCCTTTGAAGGCAAACAAAAGGTTCAGAAGCTGAGTGAGCAGAAAGGCACATTTCCACACGCACACCAAGAGTGCCTGGTACCAAATATTTCAAAACTAACGTCAAGAGAAAAGGGCTGTTCTGGGTGCTTCACTTACACGTCGGGGAGTGAATTCACTAAAAGGGGAAGGAGGTGTGTGCAGAGGACGGATCCCCGGAGCAGCGTGGCTGTCAACTCTTGAGGGTGCTATTCTTCCATCTCAGCGTGGGTCTCGCTGTGGAGACGGGAACAGCTCCACGATTCAAAACAGCACCAAAAGTCATTTACACAACCTCAGCTGTGCCGGTTTCTGCTGGTGGAGAAGGGAACAGAGTGGGAAAACATAACCGTGGAGGAGTGTAAATAATCTGCTTTATACAAGTGAATTCTGTCACTGTTAAGAGTTTTTAATTGCAGGGGAACACTGAGATGTCTCCATTTTGCCTGAACTCGGCTCCTGTGCTGTTCTTGGGCCCCTGACCCCCCCGGGCTGTGCAATGGGCTACCTGGCTCCAGGCTGGAGGGGCTGTGTGGGCAGCATGGTGCTCGCCTTCCCCATCCCAAACCTGGAATGAGGTACAGAACACAGCACGAGGCTGCCCCGCCGAGAATCGCAGCGCTATTACTCGCTTATTTTACTACCTTGTTAAACGAGACTATTTCCCTGTGAGTGACAGGGCTCCAGAAGGCCCCGTCTGCAGGCAGAACTCCTTGGGGTGAGTGCCAGCACGGCCCAGCCTCGTCCCACCCGCCAGAGGGTGGGGGGAAGGAGATCTGGCGAGGACGGGGAGGGGGGCACCATGGGGCAGAAAGGACCGTAAGGCTCTCCTGGAAGGGACAAGGGGACATTGTCCTCAGCTGCCCCCCCGAGCACCAGGGGAGCGGGCAGGGATGGAGCAGCAGCAGCTTCCGAGGCGAATAAAGAGCTGGCAATTTACCCCCTTACTTCTGGTGGTGGAACAAAACACAAACTTCTCCCCTCTCCCCTGTTTTCTGCCCCAGGGAGGGGAAACATGATACTCACATAAAAGCTGCCACACGTGACGATTTTCAAAGGAAAAGGCTTTATATGCCAAAGCCTCGGAGGCCGGTGGATGAGCCTGCAGCATGGTACGACAAGTCAACCCGCACCTCCCCTTCAGCTGGGCAAGGCAGCTGGTGACTGATCACCAGTTTTGATGTGCAGCTTGGTCCAATGACAGATGATTTAATTACTTATCATTACAGCTCTTCTCCTTTGGAGAAACAGCTCCAAGGTGAATCAACTCCAATCCGTGAGATCTTCCTTTTCCCTTCTGGTATTATTGCCCTTGTCTTCATGGTCTCTATGACCATGACCCCAGCCCTTGCTGTCCTTGTGCTCTGCTGACTTGTGGCTCCTCTCCTGAGGGCTCAGGGCTTTGCAGTTACCAGGCAGCTGACTGGGAGCATCTTTCCCCTTTCATTTGTCCGATTACGGCTCACCTCCACTCAAACGGCGCTCAGAACCCAATCTGTCTCCAGCCTGTCACCTGTAATTGTGTATAACCAGCCTGTGAAGTTATAAGTGTTTTATATGTTCAGTTTTTGCTTGGTCAATGAGCCATTACATACACAGTTTCTCTTTTATAGTTAGGACCATATTTCACTGACTATATTCATGGTGCCCAGAACATTCCAAATGCTTTTCAGATACAGCATGAAGTTCTGTTCCAAAGAACATACAGTTGAAATACCACAAAACAGGGGCTGTGAGAGTATTGCTCCTCACCTCTCACCATACTGTTTCCTTCTGCAGGATTAGGCCATCTCCTTTGCCTCAAGATTTCCCCGAATCCTCTTTACAGTTCTGCAACTGGTATGCTGCCCGTATCCCTTTGTCAGCACTTGGCCTATCCACAAATCACCCATTCTCTCTCTGATCTTCTACCTCAGACTCGACAACCTCCCTTCTTTCATACTTGAGTTTACTTCCCAATTTTCTGTCTACCTTACAAACTTCAGTGGTTTCTCTCATCACGAATAGCTCGGGATCTTAATTCATTCCTGCTGACATCTCCCTGGGAGATGGAGCAGTGCTGTTACTCTCTGTTGCACAGCTAGAGAGCCGGGAGAGGGATGACTTGCCAAGGCCACACAGAAATAAGTAGCAAAGCTGAGAATTTCATCTCCTATGTCCTGAGTGCAAAAGTTTGACTACTTCTTCCCTACAAATGAAACACTTTATTTTTCATACACTTCCTTGCTATTTTAATTTTTTTTTTTAATATGGAAAAGTTAAATTAAGTTTTATCTTGTAATAAATTTATTTCTGAAGTGAACTGCCAAGAAAATGTCATTCTTTTCTTTTTTATTTTTGCCATTGTATCCTTAAGGAAGCATATAGGAAATCCAGCTTTTTTTTTTTTTTCTAGACCCTACCCCTATTGAATTAAAGACTGTCATTGATTTTAGCAGGAACTGGTGCAGCCCCTCAGCTGGCATACCATTATGCAGCAGAGTAGCAATAGGGTAGTTCTGGTATCCCAAACTCCTGGTATTTAACAAACTCCTGACATTTAACAGAATCCTGTTAGAGCAATAGCATCTCCTCACTCATACAAGTCATCCACCCTGATACCCAAAGCGTTCCAGGACTATCAGCTCTTCCTAAAGCCACTCATTTGCAACACTAACTGAAGCAGCAGCTAAGGCTGAGCACGTGTGGGTCACTGCTCCAGAGCACACAAGGGTGAGCACTGAAAGAAGAAAATACCTGCGTTTGTCTGCTATACATGTGTTCTGACTTTGCATTAATCTCTTGTTAATGCAAATATTCTATATCCTTTATAAATATCCATGTACTCGTCCAGTAACACTATTCAGACCCGTTAAATTAATGCAAAAAGTGGTTTATTTGGGTAAGCATAACTTGGGTAATGTGTAAGGAGACCACGTATAGTCCATCCCCAATCACCCGCTTTTCAGAAGGGACATTTACAAAGATGGACTAATACATTTTGAGATGGCAACTTCAGTGATGAGGAACCTTGCCACTCACTTGGCTGTTACTTTTCGCTGTCCTCAAAAGACTTTCAAACAGGAGATGGTGCAGCATGGCTCAGGGTTCATCACTCTAAGTAGTTCTTGTTTGCACTGTGGACATTGCTCTGGGAGGATCTGAAAAAAAAATAAAATGGAAATATCAAAATATGTTAGGCACTTCCCAGAAGCACAGAAAACAGCCCTTTGCTACACAAAGAATTTATAACCAGAAGAACAAGATATGAAAAGTGAGAGCAATGGGACTGGAAAGGAAGAGGAAGACCAGCTTATAAAAACAGTCATGCCATTTCTTAATTATGTATTTTAGCACATGACATCCTGTCACAAAAGTTAGTCCCTGACATGGATTAAGTTCTATGTTCTCATCCTTTAGAGGAGGTTGTTACAAGGATCAAAATTAACTATAGAGTTAAAATGTGGTAAAAAAGTTGTGTTCTGTAGTACAGTATGGAGACAAAAGCCTCATGCTGTCGTCCCAGGACAAACACATTGCAGAATCCAAGGCAGGTTCCAGCGGGATGGGAATGGCATGAGGTCTCCCAGAGAACTCCCCGCTCTGGCAGGCTGTTCACACTTCCCTTCCTTCAAAGCTGCTGTGTGACTCACACGTCAGAGGGTGGCCTGGCCTCACTGCCCAGCAGCTCACGGGTTTGGATTCCCAGCCTGTGAACACCCGATGCTGAAAGTATCTGTGGAATTAAGGACTAAGACCTGGAAATATAAAGATAATACACATTTAGCACAGCCCTTCTTTTATTAACGTCATAAAGCGTTTGACTTAAGTGGCAGAATGGTTTGGGGCCACAGCTGACTTGTTTTAAAACGTCAGGTTTTTTTAAGTGTTGACTCCACACCAGTAGAAAGCACTTTTACTGCTCGGTGTGGATCCCATCGTGGGTCTGAAAACTTGACCTCCCCATTGAGCTAAACTCAGCTTTCTCTAATTATCCCCCTGCCAGCCCAGGGATTACTGGCATGAGTAACCCAAGCAGGAGCTGGCCTGCTAAATGAAAAATGTCAAAGGCAGTGAGGGGGAAGGGACTCACGAGGAAGCTCTGCAAAGTTCTTAGAGTCACTCGGTGACATCACCAGTGAATCCAAACCCTGATCAAAGCAGCCCCCAGCACCGGGAAGAACAGAGGCTCAGAGGAAGGAAGCAAGTCAGGGGCGGCCCCAGCTTGAACACGATGGCAGTTCTGTTATCAGTTTCACGCTGATAACAGCCATACTTCTGACATCAGAATTTCCCTGACTCTCCTAAGAATAACCATTGCACCAACACGGGACTGCAGCCCCTGTGGGTGACGTGAGGAACCTTCGTCCCCTGCAGGGATCCCAAAGTGACTGGAAAACATCCGTGAGAGGCCCTGGCACCGCTGAGGGAGCCCCTGTTCTCCTTCTGGCCTCCACCGGAGAGAGCCCGCACGCAGCAACGTCCAGCACCTTCTGTGCAGAAAAACAAGGAGACATTGCTCACCACCACACCAGTTCCACAAGGCATTCCTCTGTTCAAACTGGGATCTTATGCTTCAGGTAAAATGAGTCTTTATCTTAAGTGCAGTAAGAGTTAATCACAAACCAGGTGAGTCTAACGATCAGTAGGTTTTTTCCTGAAAGGATCACAGTCCCATAAAAATCTAGAAACTCAAGTGGGGAGGTTAAGGGACATTTGAAAGTTTCAGAGGGAACGGGACTGGCTACCCCAAGTTGTGATGCTCCCAACAAACCATTCCTTCTGCTTAGTTCTTAAAGGCAGCTGATGGCTGAGCTACAGAGTGCTTTAAAGAAATATTATCAGAATTTATATGAATAAAATCAGAAGACTTCATTTGAAGGAAGCTGTCATCTTTTTCATTCATTTTATGCAAGCATAAAAATGATATTTTGTTTGCAATAATATTTCAGAAAGTAAAAAGCCAGTGACAGTGCCAGGCTGTGGGCAAGATGTTTTGGTACCCAAACCCAGGCCAAGCAGTGCTGAGAAGGCCCTGCCCTTCAGCCAGGAGGCAGCCAGGGCTTGTCACTGACCGGCCATACAGCAAACAGTGGAGCTGTGGATAAATCAAAGCTCATCACTCAGAGAGAGCCCAGGGCTCAGAGTCTGCAAAAAGTTTTTGCAAACTCCTTGTGCTTCTGAGCACAGAATGAGCCAGCTATGAACTGCCTTCCCGTGCTGCAAAAATGTCTAATTTTTTTCCTTCTACAGCTGTAATTAAAGATAGGAAATGGGAATAAGTTTTTGGATTCTAAATTATTCATGCTGAATAATTATTTCAGGCCTAAACAAACTAGATGCTAATTTTATGCAAATTACATGCAACATATTAATATGAGCATAAATCCTACATTCCTTAACAAACAACATCATTCTATTAATGGGGAATATGAGCAGAACAAATTGCTCACACTTGTGACATAAACGTGGTAAATACAACACAAAACTAAATTTAACATTGCAAAGTAAAATTTAATTTTAGAAAAAATAACTCCCATATTCTTTAAAAGCAGGCAAAACCTCTAGATTTTTAATCACATGAGTTGCACGGTTCTAAAAAGAATTCACGTGACATGTTTTTAGTGTTGGGTGCTCCAGTACTGGATTTAATTTTACTAAAACGTATGGTTTTAAAAGGAACATGATTTAAATACCTGTGTGCCCCAGAATCCATGCTGGCCAGCCGCAGCCAGACGCTCAGCTGCTGGAGGAGGACAGAAAAGTGCCACTCAGCACAGAGCCCTCCTGCTCCCCGTCAGAGAAACGAGCTGCCCCAAACACCACAGCTGGTGTTCGGGTTGGGTAACACAGCACAGCTGGTCATGGGCCAGTATTTCCTGTTAAAAAAGGGACTATTCCCCAGCAGCATGAAAGTTCTGGGGCCTTTTAGAAAGGCTTAGTAGATGGAAGTATTTATAGAACTAAGTGCAGGGCTTAGGGATCATTTACATTTAACTTAAGTCACCAAGAGTCATTTACGGTAGGGTCTAGACCACATGGGAATTCAATAAACTGAAATAAACATCACTTACCCAGCCCAGCATGTCATTGATAAGAGTTTGAGGGTCCCGTTCCCTTCTGTTTTATGGAAGTGCAGGAGTCAGTCTCCAGGAAGCCAGACTTTGCCCCAGTGCCTGTTTGTGCCAGCGGGCTCGGAGCCATCACCAAAACCGCCCGGCAGCACCGCAAGGAGTCTAACTCCTTGGATCCACATATTTTGGTCAGGGCTGAAAACATCCATCTGATGGTAGAGTACCAGAACATGTGACTTGTATCAAATTTTAAACCTACTGAAAATCTTTCCAGAAATCTATTTAAAAACACTCAGAAAGAAAGTAAAAGCATGCATGCTCTTCAGTTTTCCTGTAGGAGTGCTGCTGGTGTGATGAAATGTCGGAGAGCTGCCTGGAGACACTAAACCTACGGCCAGAGCAGTGATGAAGGCCAAAGACATACAGATGTTCAGAATATGCTGCAGTGTTCTCTCCTGATGCCATACACTATTCTCTGGGAGTGATATTCCTGCTGGGAGTGTGTGCACGCCCTGTGCAGTCACCCTGCCTTCGCTGCGTCCACAGCAAGGGAAAGACCAGCCCCTGGGACACTCCTCAGAGGGCTTTACACAGGAGGAAGAAGAGGTCGGACGCGAGGTGAAGGTGC
Source organism: Calidris pugnax (assembly GCF_001431845.1). Taxonomy (NCBI): domain Eukaryota; kingdom Metazoa; phylum Chordata; class Aves; order Charadriiformes; family Scolopacidae; genus Calidris; species Calidris pugnax. The sequence continues at coordinate 480,528 of NW_015090842.1, forward strand.
ACACAAACAACGTGCCTCAAAGAATTCCATTTCCTGGTAAGCAAAGTCCTTTTCTCCACCTGCCAAACCACACTTCCACTGGGACTGTGGGTGACTTCAAAGCAGCCTGTGCTCCCTGGAGGAGGGCCCCAAACACCCCGACAAGCCGTGGTGGCTCCTACCGCATCGGCCGTGTGCTTTGAAGGTTTCTATGGCTATGTACACCTCGGCACTGTCCTCTCTGGAATGTGTGTGATCAGCAAACACAGGGAATGCACAGAACCAGTCCTGAGGGAAGCCACCGCGCAGCGGCAGAGCGAGTCTCAGTCTGTGCCAAGAGGCTGCTGGTGTCACCTCGATTCCCAGGAGCCTGGAGAGTGGGGTCAGTATGTTTTGAAGTGTTCTGTGTTCACACCAACTTTTCCTTTGTGTGTTACTCTTTTTTGTCCCACATTTTCACAGACAGGCTGCTCCTCTCCCTGTAAGTCACCAGCATCAACTTTGCTGTAATATTGCTGATCCTGAATTCTTTCCCCAGGCAAAATTCCTGATAATTTCAGTTGGTGCCTGAGTTGTGTAAGAACTTCTGACCAAATAAATTGTGCTTGATGCAGGAAAACCCCACACAACGGCTAAACAACCCAGAATGAGGAGTTTCCTCCGTACAGACATTTGCTGAGTTGGGTTTTAAGGCCGGTGAGGTGCAGAAACATGACCTCAAAGGACACGCTAACGATGGAGGGAGCACAAAGCTTCTCTTGACTATTGGAGGGGAATCTGGTCTAGTTACTGCTGAGAGGAGAGAAAACCAGATGAGCCCTTCACCAGTGACACTCCTGTCCCTGGGATACACTACCAAAGTGGCTTTTTCTACAAATTTGGCTGCAACGTCTATATTCAATGGAAATCTAACTCGATTGTGCCTGGTAAATTCACTGTGCCCGAGCTATTCAGGTGCCTGCAAGTGTAATGGCTGTGTCCTTCGGGGAGTCTCTAGCAGGTCAGGAGGTGTGCAGTCACAGAGCTGTCCCTTCTGCTGCTTTGGAACGTGCTCCCATTTCGGGAGGCAGAGAAAAGAAAACCAGTCAACTCACCAAACGGGGAGAATCAGCTTCCTGGGAAAAGGGTGGCACTGCTGAGCTCAGGACTTCTTTCCTGTTGGGAACAAGAGACAGACAAAACTTGCCTGACGACAGTGTCAGTGTCACCAATTACCCAGCACAGGACTCTCCTGGCTGTTGGCCGCAGGAGGTCAGTGACAGACGGGCTGCTCATTGCCCACACGCTGTCTCAGACCCTCCTCCCACATACTTTGCATGGTCCAGGCATAACTCACCCCTTTTCTGCTCACTTCTGTGCACAGAAGTGAGGCAGAGTAAACCCTCAGGTGGACTGTCCCCTGCCAGGGACAACCTCTCCGTTTCTTTTCAAGTGGCTGTTCATGAAGCTTTATGTGGCGTTGCAGAAGTCATGTAGGTTGCAGGGAATAATAAAGCTATTGATAAGAAAGAAGTTTGTGTTCTCATTCTCCCAGCACCATGAGACTGAAGAAGAAACAGAGCTACACTTCTCCAATTTCATTGCTTTTTTGGATGGGTATTTATTTTAGGCTTCTGTTCTGAAGAACCATTTTCAAGTCTGGATAAAATTCATGCCAGAAACTATTTACTCTTCTTGATATGGTATGAATAAAGTCAAGTTCTTCACTGGAGTATACCCCGTGACAAAAAATGCCCTAGTAATTATGGGTGGGGATTTTCATGCGGTGACTGATGGTGCCTTGGAAGGCAGCCACGACACCCAGCATTCAGAAGCTAAGCTATCTAAATCCCTGCAGACCTCGTTTCTGCTTTGGGAATATAGGACAGGTGTGGCAGTTACTAAACCTGGATACTTGAGAATTCGCCTCGTATTCCCAGGTGTGGGCCATTAATTCTCGCTCAGACTTGTTCAGTTCTAACAAGTCTCTTTTGAACCAGATTTTATATGTTCACGTATACACACACAGTACGTTGCATTTTCCTGTCAATCCATTCAGCTACTTTGTTTTCCCTCCTCTGTAGCTGCGCAGCCTCACCTTACCTAACACTGTGCATACACTTGGCAGCAAAGCCCAATACTGACCAGCAGCCACCTACAAATCCCTGTCACACTGTAGGTACCAGAGGACTGGCAGTTGGCATTGTTCAGTACAATTACTGAAGACTTTCAGGTAAAACTCAAAGCCAAGCCCCAGTGAAACCCACAGCATTGGCTATACCGATTTTAATTGGCTCACTAGACACCAGAGCAAAGCCAGAGAACACTCAAACAAAAACACAGGTTGATAAAAACTGTAAAGTCCTGTAAAAAACTATAAAGGAACGTGACACTCCTTTTCGTTAGATGCTCTTCCAGAAATCTGAACACTTTGGGGCAATGCGACACACCTAGAGTCTCCTCCCAGACCAGGCATTCCTCAAGGACACACTTGGTATTTTCAAACTCAAATACCTATAAGAAAGCTTCCAATTCCACATTCTGATGTGGAAGGTCACAGAGAGTAACTCCACCTGCTTTGCTCACTTTGAAGGGTCTTTTGGCTATTGAACACTGATGTGTATCTGGGCACCTTTATTTACTCAGAATACATTGGTCATCTTCTGAGAAGCCCTCTGGAATACCGCAAAGAGGGAGTAAGATATAATTGTATGTTAAATTCTGAAAAAGCACACATTTTTGTGACAGCACGTTTATGTGCAGAGAATTGTCACAAGAGGAGGAAGGATTACTGGGGGTACTGAGAAGACACCAACCTCCAAACCCCTGCGGAGGCCACTGCTGTAGCGGCACCTTCTCAGATCAAAGCACCACCTTGTGCAGGGAAAGGTCGGGATTGGAGAACCTGAGCTGCCTCGGCTGGAAGCACACCTTCCTGACAGCACGAGGGATAAGCAGAGGCTGGGTAAGAGTTTCACTAAAAATCAAATTTATCCTCAACAAGTATTTAGTAGGTACAGAAGAGAAGCCTCTGGGATGCGACTGTTAAAGACCCAGCCTTCTAACCAGAGTAACATACAAACAAGTGAGACCTGCACAGGCAGGCACACCTCTACCATCCAGCTAGCTGATTCTAAAAGTGAAAGCTTCTGATTAACTTCCTGATGATGGCATGAAACAAAAACACAGCAATTAAGGAATTCAGTCTCAGGGCACAACTAGTGCAGATTCTATGCAGCTGAAACCAGTCCATCAGGCACAAAGTACCAGCCCTCCACTTAAATCCGTGGGGGCAATGGGAAGAGCTGGAGAGAAGCATGGCATCTAACAGAGTCACATGGGGTTGGAAGGGACCTCTGGAGATCATCTAGTCTGACTCCTATAGAGGTGACAGCTTGGGTTTCTAGCAGAAGCCATAACCTCTATATTAGTTTTCTCCAACACTGTAAGAGCTCTGTGTCAAGCTGACTCCTTTGCCATCACCAAAGACGTGAGGAACAGCTGCCTATTTTCTTCTTTTGTCCTTTTCCATTTGAGAAAAGCCCCCTTCATTCTGCCCATGTAATTGAGTTAATCTCATTTCAGAAACCAATACCAGTGATTCTGGCGTCTGGATAACTTTAATATTTGGATAACTGCAAGTACGGGAGGTAGTACTAGAAGCAGCAGAAGGAGAAACTGGAAATACTTAGTTGCAAGACTTATTAGCTGCATAGAGAGAGAGAACAAAGGCATTGGATTTTTCTTGTAAATGAACTCCAGGCAGTGTTACAATGAAATGGATGTTTGCTATTAGAGCAGAATGGCTCCTTTCTTTACTTAGCATTTTCTAGAACAAAAGCGCTGCCACTTTCCAAGGCTGTAGTGAGTCAGCGCTGGAATCAGAGTACGACACCGAAATAGCGGTCACCACCGAGCAATGTGTCCCCTGCCATCTCCTCACCTAGTTACAAAGCCTACCTCTGACAAATCATCTATTAATAGGCACAATTCTATCATTTATTAAATCGGATTGAAAAAACACTCAGAAATTCTGTGCTTAACAAGTATAAGCTTTTTCAAACCAATAGACAGAGGCGTTCATAATGCTTTTTCTTCCTGAATTTCGTTTTTTCACAATATAACCAGATTCCTGACAAATGAAACTCAGGAACCCTCCTGCTTTCTGAAGCTTCTATAACCTCAGCTCTGCAAAATTTATATTTCTAACAATAGGAGTCTGGTCTTGGTGCAGGTCAGTCCTGAACACGAAAAGTAATTCTCATAATAACCAAAATGCAAGGGCTCTGAAGAGAGGGGAGGTTCGCAGTAAGATGATTAGGGAAAACCTCTATTACTGGCTCTGTATTTCTGGGATGTTCCTGAATGAATGTCACCTGCTTGGTGGTCACAAGGAACACAATCACATTCTGAGTCCTTCTATCCAGTTCTGAACACATCTAGGTTAAGAGAATAGGGGTAGCAGCTACCAAGAAAAGCTTTGATTTTGTTATAATTCAGTGCATTTGCCCTCAAATACATTAACATGCTGTACATCACAGCCTGGAATGTGTGTTTTTACCTAAGGGGCCCATTTATTTCCACTTGTTAAATATATAAATGCTTTTATTTTCCTGTCTTCTAAATCACTGGAAAGGAAATGACTGGCTTTTCATCTAGGAGAATGCAGAGGCACGGATGTCAGACCAGGGGGGAAAACTACCCAGTAGCATCATGTGTGAAAAGTAAACACGTAACAGAAATGTGCAAGTCTGAAGTAAAAAAAATCCAGCAAAGGCTTATCCGTGAGGGAGAGACCTGAACACCTCCAGAAAAACCCATTTTTTAAGGCTAAGTTGTATGGTTTAAAGGGTGTTTGTATGGTTTTTATTTTGGGACAAAAAAAAACAATTGTCCTTGAAGACAGAGGTAACTCGCATAAAGAGTGGAATCAGGCACAACAGGCAGGATTCAAACAGCGACAAAGCAGTTTTCATGCTGTAAGTGGAAGGCTGCAGAGAACCTCTTAAATATTTTTGTAAGTGCTGGAACTTTCACGCACCTGGAAATAGGCAGGGAAAGCATGTACCTCAGTGCTGCATCTCAGGAGCAGGTGCCCATGTGTTTCTGTGATTACTTTTCAGATCGCTCCCATCATACTCTATTTTTACTGTAACACTGTGAGCAAAAAAATAAAAGTTCCCCCGCAGACACTAAAGTAGCCAGTGTGATGGTTTTGCTGTAAGAGGACACAGAGCCAACCCAGAGCTCGAGCCTCTTACGTGCATGGAATTACGTGTGAGCTTTAATGTTTAAAATAATCAGACTCTGTGAGAATGAGTTGGTCTATTTTATTTTCTTCAGCTTTCTTTGATGAGGATTAATGAATGAATGGCCACAAAGTGCTCTAAAAGCCCAGGAGAGCGCTCTAAGAGCACACACACTTAACTATTGTGAGCAAAGGATAATGCTTAATGCTTACCTGGGATTTCGCTTTAGCTACAGAGGGGTGAGTCATTGTCACAGAAAATGTAACAGTTTCAACTGAGAAAGACAAAAACATTAGAGATGTTAAAGCAAATACTCGATGACTGACAAGGAAAAGTATCTTCACAGTAATGAGCCGAGAAAAACTGTTTGCTCAGACTAATCCTCAGAATTCTTCTGCAAATGTGGTTTGTTTTCCACAGGGCTTTACAAAAACAACAACAAAACACCCACACGACATCAGCCAGCCCTAAAAACGGCAAATACAAATCATTATATCTACATTGCTGAGCCCTGCAACCGTGTTTACAAATCTGATTCTTCCCGCTCCTTTTGGGGACATAAACAGCTTCCCAAGCGGGTCCACGTGCTATCGGAGCAGCACACACACTGCTGCCTTTTCTCGGCTTTTGAACAAACAAAAAAAGTACTTTTTCCACGCTATGGCTTTCACCATGTGCATACCTGAACTGGTTGAACACTCGCTCCCCCTACGAAGCGGGGTTTTCAGAGCCCCCCACCGCAGACACACTCCCGTGCGGTGCAGCCCGTCTCCCTGGCAGGGCTGTGAACACGTCCCGCGACCCCGACCCCGGAGGTGTGGGCACACCTGCCTCTTCAGGCACAGTTAACGTGATGGCAACTAAAGTGCTGCAAAATATTAAGAGCCAAAAAACATTCTTCTCCACAAAAAGTAAAGTATTTTATAATAATAAGCACACAGCTGTGAAGCAGTGCATAATCTACACGATCTAGGTATTTCCTCATCTGCCAGCATTTAGCATCTTTTGTAAAAAAAAGTCTGGAAAGGAAAATTGACTAATAATCTATGAAGTTTATGTATTTTCCATGATTTCTGTTGCCAAGAGAACAATATTTACTTGTTGTCTTTGCTGTTCTTTCTACCGTATCTCACCACGTCCTTCAGAGGCAAACCACCGGTCGGCCAGGCTGAGAGGGAAACACGGCACCAGGTGTTAATTAACAGCCCAGGAGCAATTAAACGATGCCAATCAGTGCGGGAACACAACACGATCTCACCGGATTCCCTCGGGGCACCGGCCGGCCAGCCCCCCCGAGGAAACGGCTGGGCCCCGGCGGCCCGGTGCCGCGCTCCCCCTGAGGGCCGGGCCGGGCCGGGCCGAGCTTCCCGCGCAGCCCCTGAGGGGAGCCACGGGGGACCCGCCGGCTCCGCTTCTCCCCGAGGGCCGGCGCGGGGCACCCACCGGCCCCAGGGCGGGAGGGGAGGCCTCCCCCGCGGGAGAGGGGAAGCTGCCGCCCCCGGGCGGTGCCGGGCCGCCCCACGGAC
>NW_015090842.1:487695-591497 GCF_001431845.1 Calidris pugnax
CGCGGGGCTCGGCGCCCGCCGGTGCCGTGCGGGGACCGCCGGTGCGGGCCCCAGCGGCGCGGCGGGGCCGGGGTGTTGTGACGGACCCCGCCGGTTCCCGGCCCCTTCCTGGAGCCGCAGACCCTCGGGGCGGCTCCGCCGGGACGGGGCGGGCGGGTCGGGGCGCCCAGGTGCGTCCTGTGAGAAACTCCGCGGAACTCGGTCACCTTCCGAAGCGGCCGCTCCGGGCCGGCTGCGGGGGGGTGGGCCCGGCCGGGCCCGGCGCTGCCGTCGGCGCCCCCCGCAATCCCCCGCCGCCCGAGGAGCCCCCGGCGCGGCTCACGGAGGGTGTCGGGGCGCGCTCTTCCTGTGAGGTGTGCGGGAAGAATGGGGACGATGGGAAAAGTATGGGAAGTGGTGTGTCAGCGGCGGCGGCAGGTGACAGCTCCCAGCACTGCTGCTGCCTGCCCTGAGCGTCACCGCTCACCCCGGGTCACCCGCCCGTCTGTGCGGGCCGTCGGGGTCCGGAGGCACCGGGAAGGGAGGGCACCGCTGCCCTTGGGACGGGCCGGTCCCGCGTTAGCCCGGGCGGGGGACGGAGACACCCGGGCAGAGACAACGGGCACGGAAAGGAGTGAGGGAAGAGCTTTGTGTTTCTTGCTGCTAAGTAGAAAAAATACCGATTTAATTAACAAATTAAACCACGTCTTTTGTTTTTTGCCAAAGCAAACATTTCAAAGTTTAATTTTTTAAATTTTTTTTTTTTTTTTTTTTTGTGAAAACAAAGCTAATAAAGGCCTTGGTTTGGTTGGGAGCCCCTGTGGCCCCTGAGGAGCGAGTCAGACAGTACGAAACATCTCTCTGCCGGAGAAGACACCTCTGGTCACCAGTCCCTGGGCTGTAGCGGGTGGCCACTCGGTGTCCTGGGTGGCCAGTTGGTGGCCCAAGGAGAGAACGAGGCAGCTCTAACTGGGCACTGAAACACTCCCATGTGCAGGGTGGGTCCAGCCCCGGGCTGAGCTGGAGCTGACAGCAGCTGGATGGGAACAAGATGCTGGGAAACTGGGCCGGCTCTCGGGGGGGCTGCCTCCCGCGGCGCCGGGGCGGGCGCCCGTTCAAGGAGCCAACCTGTTTGGGGCGAGCAGCGCTGCCGCCGCCATGGTTAGGCACCGTGTCCAAGAAACCAGCTCGGAGCCCCGTCTGCCCCCCACCCCCCCAGTTACCATGTCCCTTACCCTCCCTCCATCTCCTCCCCGCTGCCTCTGTGTCTCCCTGCAGTATTCCCGGGGGATCCCCACAGCACCAGTGCCCTCTGGGACAGGCTCCCCTCATCCTTCTGCTGGGGAAGGGACAGTTGGGAACGGGGATCCAGCCCCAAACAGCCAGGGAGAAAATCAGCTGGAGGCCTCAGCTGTTCCCACACCTGGGTTCTGGGTGGTGCAGTAGTTAGTGCTCATTGCTTTGCAGAAATAGTTGGGGCAGGACAGGATCCAGGTATCGTCTCTCCCAGGGAAGAGTCCACTCAAGAAATAGCTGTGTGATAGAGCATGGATCAGTTCCAGCGGGAAGGAATTGCGGGAGAGCTGTTCCTGTGGGGCTAGAAGGCTTACTGGAGAGGTGTGACACCAGTTCATCCCTGTACTGCCCAGCTAAAATATTCTACTGAAATTCAGTTTAATGGAACAAATAATTTTTCCTTTGAATGACAGGGGAGTAGATAAGAGATCTGAAGGGAATGTCACAGCCGTCACACCACCTTTCTCCTTAGATTGTTTTTTTTCCACTCAGTGCTAGTGAGACCTTAGAAGAGTTGTCCATCTGGACATCATCTTCAAAGGCCGTGCTGCAGGATGGGCGAGGAGAGGTGCGCAGTCTGAGCACCTTCACTGCGGAGGAACGAGCCCGGGGGGGATGTGGCTGTGCCTGCACCCAGAGGGATGGTCTGAAGAGGCCAAGGATCAAGGACTCCTGTTGGTCAAGAGTCAGGCTGTTAATAGGTTTAAGCTGCAGAAGGAAAACTCCAGTCTGAAAATTAAGAAAATTATATAACTGGAGGAAAAGTTAGACAGTGGAACCTGCTGCCAAGACAGAGGTTGTGAAACTGGAGATATTCAAGGCGAGACACCCGTCTGTCAGGGATGGCTCTGGAATAACTGAGTAAAGGCAGTGAACAATGCAAACAGCTTGACTAGATGACCCAGTAACAGTCCCTTCCAACCCAAATATGTTCAAGAGGCTTCTGAATATAGTTGGCAGCTCGTCTGCTTCCAGCCCGGTTGCGCTGTTACTGCAGATGTACCTCCAGCACCTCACGCCCGCGCCGGGAGGGGTAAACTGGAGCTGAAGTGAGCACCTCTCTCTAATGGCATTTTTTTCCCTCCTAGGTTCACCTTGCCCTTAATCCATGTGAAGTCCCGTTGGGAGCACCTTCTAGAACCAGCACAGTCTCTGGTCTCTAATAAATCGTGTTGTGTCCAAGGAGAGCCCGTCCAAATGAGCAAGACATCGCAGCAGAACAGCGCTGCAGATGCCCACGGAGTGAGCGTGATCCACAGCCAGCCCCACGGCAGCGGTCTGCAGCAGGTCCCCCAGCTGGTGCCCGTCAGCCCCGGCGGCGGCGGCAAAGCCGTGCCCCCCAGCAAGCAGGGCAAGAAAAACTCCTTTGTGGATAGAAACAGTGACGAGTATCGTCAGCGCAGAGAGAGAAACAACATGGCAGTGAAAAAGAGCCGGTTAAAGAGCAAGCAGAAGGCACAGGACACGCTGCAAAGGGTCAACCAGCTCAAAGAAGAAAACGAACGTTTAGAGGCAAAAATTAAGCTCCTGACGAAGGAGCTGAGCGTACTGAAAGACTTGTTCCTGGAGCATGCCCACAACCTGGCAGACACCGTGCAGCCCGTCGGCACCGAGGCCAGCGCCGCAGACCCCGACAGCAAGGGGCAGTAGGGGCGGTGGGACCCCCACGGACTCCCCCCGGGCAGCTCCGCCGCAGCCTCCCAGCCACCCAGCACAAACTCTCTTCTTTTAACCATCCTTTTGTGGAGATTTTCTTCTTCTTAGGTTTAACACTGAAGATTTGATACGATTAAACCAGAAACTGCTTCGGGCATTTGTTTTAAATATTTTTCTCCTCTAAAAGACTCCTCTAATAAACGCAGATCTAAATTCATAGCCCACAAGGAGCTTAGAATTAGGGAAATAGCATTTTCACAGAAATGTTCACTTACCTTCTTACAGCCTGCCTCACGGGAGGAATCCAGCAGGATGGGTCACTGTAGCATCAGAAACTCAGAGTGGGATAAAACATCTTTTAAATACCTTTTTGTGTATTTAAGCCCTTTGCTTTCCCCATTACACGTTACACAGCTGCAAAGGCCGGTGTTTGCTTTCCTCTTTGGAGGAGAACATGAATCTGCAGAGCGAGTCCTGTAAAGCAGCAGGTGGGTCATTCCTGTGGGTGATGTGGGGGGCAGCACTGGGGGGCCTGCGGGAGAGCAGCAGCACAGCCTGGGGGTCCCAGCCGGGCCCGAAGCACCGCGCTCAGGAGGGGCAGCAGCAGCGACAGAGCCCCTGACGCCCCTGCGCACGCTGCTCGGGCGGTGACTGGGGCCTTGTGAGGACAAGAGTTTGGTTTTCAAAAATGTCAAAACGCTACCAAAAACCTGCTCTGCAGAACGGCCTTCTCACTGGGGCCAGGTCCCGGGGGGAAGGGGCAGAGGGGCTCGGCGCAGCGGTGAGGGGGGGAGAGCCCCCGACCAGCCCCACTGCGTGGGTCGCTGCTGGGCATCGCCACTTTCACGGCTCTTCACATCTGCAACCGAGATCTTGCAGAAATTCATGGCTATTTTGAAAATAAATGGCCCTAGTTTGGGTAACTGACCCAGTGGGATTTCTACAGCCCCACACACAGCCCCCCCCAATGCCCCCCCAGCTGCGTGAGGGCGTATCCTCGGGCTCGGGTTATTTTCATAAGTTTTTCTATAGCAACTTTTTTAATGCTAGTGCTAAGTCTTTGCCACGATCCTAGCGCAGTGCCATGTACTATAGCAAGGAGTTAAATGATAAAAGGAAAGCAGGAACTTGGACGTAACCTTAATTTATTTTCATTTTTAAATATTGCGTTGAAGGTCTGGCTGTTCCGTTGAGCCCGTGTCCGGCTGCTGGATTCCTGCACCGTCCTCATTTCCCTCCTACACTCCCCTTTCCCATAGGTTATTTTGTAGGATGCTTGTTTGCCTCGTATCTGTACTTAGGAAGAGAACTCGGATATTATCTCTATGAAGATGCTGGTAGAAAATGAAACCTTGAAAAGTTCTTTTTGAATTTAAACTTTTAATACACGTGGAAAACTTTTCTGGATTGTTTTGGATTATGATAGTCTTTTTACAAAGATCTGTTTTTTGGTTCTAGCTGCCGCTTCAGTAGGTAGGGTTGAAATACCAGAAGCCAATAAAAACCTTTTGCTCCTCGTGCTGGCTCCGTTTTTCCTCCCCCTTCCCTGTTTCCCTGAAAAGCAGAGGTGCCCACCACAAACAGTGATCTTTGAGAAATCAGTGCCTCTGTCTCTGCCTTCCCCTGAGGTTTTTACTCAATGGAAAGAGTCAGAAACTCATCACAGTTTTGGCTGAATTCCTGATGTAATAAAATAATTTAAATAATTTAAGACTGAAAATGTATTACCATTCAAGAGAGGGGGGCAAGGGAAGCTGTGCTGCCTGAGAACTCCCACACCTTGGTGGCTTGGGCGAGTCTCTGTTCCTAAAGAAAGGCTGGAATAAATGCACAGCTACACAAGGGAATTTCAGCGTAGCCCATAAAAGTTAAGGTCATCCTTTTGTCACCGTTTTCTTAACAGCTCTCACCTGTGACAGACTCCAGTCTGTCCCTGCATGGGGGACGTTCCAGCTCCTCATTCCTGTTCTCTCCCTGCAGCACAAAGGGCCGGGGGCTGCTCCTGCCCCGTGGGCACCGGGAGCCTCCCCGTCACCCAGCCCCGGTGTCCGTGCAGAGACACCCCGTATGCCTGGCCCCGGGCGCAGGCAGGTGAACGGAGCCGACCCCGTGTGCCCGGCCCCGGGCGCAGGCAGGTGAACGGAGCCGTTGAGCAGCGCTCGGAGCTCCCTGAGCACACAGCCCTGCTCACCCCAACAGCTCCCACTGTTCTGCTCTATTCCCCCATCTGCACCACGGGCAAAGGCACGTGGGGCGAGACACCGGCTGCCAGCCTGAAACACCCTCCTGGCCTCAGAAAGAAAGTTTGCCATCATTACTTTCCCCCACTAACACATTTAACTGCACTAAGTATCACTTTGCCTTTTTTTAAAGGTTTATTTTCCTGCCCTCCTCCCTCCGCTAATTTAGGAAAAAAAAGTTCTAATTCACTTTTTGCTGAAGTGGGTAAGAATTACCAGAATTGAGCAGGCTCCCGGGGCAGTGGGGCAGGGAAAGGGGCGCGGGGGCAGCCCCAGCCCCAGCCCGGGCCAGGGAGCGTGTCGGGGCAGGACCCGCTCTGTCCCCCGATGGCCCGACCTGTTCTGCAGGAGCCGGGCGGCGGGTGCCAGGGCTCAGCACGGGCAGGGAAAGGCCTGTGAACACACCGGGGCTACAGCTGCCTTCAAACACTTCCAAAACTTTTTTTTTTTTTTTTTCTTTTCAGAAATATCTGTGAAGTGTTAGTTTAAAGCAGAACCTGCTGCCGAGCTCCTGCTCCAGTGGGTTCCGGAGGGCCCTGAGGCAGTTTTTTTTTTGTCTTTTCAGAAAAATCTGTGAAGTGTTAGTTTAAAGCAGAACCTGCTGCCGAGCTCCTGCTCCAGTGGGTTCCGGAGGGCCCTGAGGCAGGAGCCATCCCACGGGTGGGCTCGGAGCCTCAATGGGGAGGCACTGGGACTGGGGGGGACAAGACAGAGACCCCCAGTGTCGCTTCCACACAGAAACCCCCCTGGGCTTCAGGGGGAGACACAGCACCCGTGCGGTTCCTGCACAACCCCATGTCCCCTGCACAGGGACAATGTCCCAGAGGCCACCACGGAAGGAAGTGTCAGCACCACTGCACTTCCACCCTCTCCTCACCACTTCCCCTTCGCACTGAGCCCCCCCCCACACACTTACCTCTCACAGCAACCTTAAAAAAAACATTAATAGGCTCATTTTTCAATAAAGTGACGCTGGGCACAGGGAGTGAAGTCCCCTGGAGTCTTGCATCGTGTGCTGCCTTGGGCTCCAACACACAGCCCGATGACCAACCAGCAGTGTTGGTGCTTTCATAAATTGAGCAAGATTATTTTTATGTAGTTACAGCAACTAGTGCTGTTTCGTGATGCAAGAAATATATTTACTCTCCTGCAGGCTGGTGAACACCGCAGTAAAGAAAGGCTTCGCTGGGTAATTTAAATCTTGCATCAATGGAACATCATTCTATGATGATTATTAGCATGTTCGTGGTGTATCCAAATAAAATTTACATGACTCCATTCTGAACTGGCAAACACTGGGCAGTTCCAAATAACCCCGTCCTTCTGCAGAGTGTCCTCTGCTGGGGGACCCCGAGCCCCAGAGCAGCTACTGCCTCCTGCCCCTTCCCAGGGCTCACGGAGACCCCAGCAATGGACAGACAGACGGACACCTCTGATGGACAGGGGGTGCGAAGGAGCAGACACGTCTGGCCAATGAAGGGTCAGAGCTTCCAGAGCACAAACTGGTAGAAAGGTCAGATGAAGAAGCAGCAGTGGGAGCAGAAGAGCTTAATGATCACAAAGTTGTGAGCGTGAATGATGCCAAAGACAAATTTTAATAAAAATTTGATTGTGCTTACTCCATTGACACTGAAATAAGATCTGTAAGAAAAATATAAGTGTCATTATGTCTCCCGCGTACTGCTGATTCTTCTCCTGGGTTTTTTGTGGTGCTTGTGATGAATTTAAGAAAGGACTTTGGTGGGAACAATTACTGACAGCGTTCAGATAATCTATCTGGTATTTTAAAGAGTCCCAATCATCAAAACTCAGATTTAATTGCAAGATATGTCGAGCTGGGATCTGACAGAAGCGTCAGTCCCCCTGACAAGGCAGCAGGTCACTGGGGTGGTAACTCGGGAACGGAACCTGCTGACGGGAGCAGCAGCATTTGATACCTGGACACCGAGCGTGAAGCCTTCTACATTCATTTTTAATTAATTAATCAATCACTCCAGCCAAGAGCCTGCCTGCCTCTCTTGCTATTAAGAATTGGATGCCTTTTACTTGATACGCTGCAGCATGAAATCAGAGTGACAACTAATTAGTGTGAGACTAAGCACCCTCCCCGAGCTCACTGCCTGTGGCTGGAGAGGCCGTCGAAAGCCTTGGTGCCGCTTCGGGCTTCGGCCATGAACGCCTCGATCTCCTCCACGGTGCGCGGGACGCAGGTCAGCAGCTCCATCCCGTTGGCCGTCACCGCGATGTCGTCCTCGATCCGCACCTGCCACGGGGAAGAGGCGGTTACGGGGGGCTGCAGACGGGGTGCAGAGCCCCTCGGGCACCACCAGCACCGAGCTCTGCAGGGCCTGACCCCCCCGGGCTCCCGCCACCCTCCTGGGGTGACAGCAGCCCCATGGTGACCCCCATGGGGTCAGGTGGTGGCCCTGCAGGGGACGGGGTGGTGCCTCGTGAGGTTCACCAGGGATGGTTGAGACCTGCTCCTGTCCCGAAACTCCATACACTTCCAAAGGAGGAACTGCAACATGAAATAGCTCGTAGCTGATGTTCAAAAGGTTGAATTTTGAGCTGATGAGAAAGCCCTAAGCGTGTCAGATATTCCTTTTAAAATACAATCACTGCATTTCAAGCCACGCAAGAAAAAAGCAGGTCCTCTCCATTTTCCAGCTCTTGTTCTGCTGAAATGAAAAGTATGCTCCGTTCCTGTTTGACCCTAATCTCTTCTCACCAGTAAATACGCCCACACAGTCATTTCCCGTTATCTTATCAGAAAAATGTTAGTAAGTCGCTAAGCTGCAATAAAAGCAATTTTAGTAAGGTGTAAATCCTACAGAACACAAACTCCGGGGACTCCCACCTTACAGTTGCTCTAATTGTTTCTGACCTCTTGACATTCTCAACTAAAAATAAAGCTGGTTAACATTTGTACTCCTGATTGCAAAATAATCCATTTGTTCAAACAAAATGAGTCATCCAGTCCTTATTAAACTGTTTGATGATGTCTCTGCCAGATTATTTCTTTTCCTTGGTATCGCGTTAAGTGCATTATAAAGCAGAATTGAATAAACAAACCCCACGGAGTTCGCACATTTGCTTGGGGCGGCTGTGAATGGGAAAGGCCCTTCGGTGGGTGCAGAGGGGGACACGGGATCCCACAGACCTCACCGGGGGGACACCCACCCACTGCCTTGGGTTTGGCTGAGCAGAATAACCCAGGGATTCAGCAGGACGGTCAGGCTGTACCTACAGTGGCCACCTAAAGGTGGTCTCCTGGCAGCAGCCCAGCCCCTGCCAGCCCCGCACGGTGCCAGGACCCGGGGGACAGGTCTGGGGACAGGTAACAGGTAACGCATCCCAAGCACAGCGGTGCCAGCGCCCACGGGGGAAGTAAAAATGTCAGTGCCAAAGCCAGTCCCAGTGCAGAGACGAGGCGGCCAAAGCTGGAGCTGATGCTCCTGAGAGAGAGTCTCTCCCGAGCACCCCCGGCCTCACAAACTGCACAAAAAAAAGAGTAAGAGCTGCTGGTGTTGCCCAGCTGGTGTTACAGGCCGTCACCGACACCTCGGCGCTCCCCGAGAGGCCGGGCTGGTGAGAGCAGAGCAGATGGAACCAGACCTGGGGGTACCAAGGTGTCTGCCAGCCCCGTGTCCCACCTGGTGCGCAGGAGAAACAAGGCTGGGGAAGGAGCTGGAGAATGGAGCTGGGGTGAGGAAAGGAGCCAGGGGAGGAAGATACAGGATTGATGAACATCGGACAAAGAGAGACGGGGCTGTGAGAGGGTCCAGGGGGAGATGCAGGGGGAGGTGAGGAGCGAGACACAGCGAGAAGGGAACAGGGGGGCTGGAGCTGGGGACGGAGAGTCACCAAATGGGGGAGGACGGGGACACCCAGCAGTTTGGGGTGGTACCCACAGCAGCTCATGGCAGAGGAGGAACGTTGTGAGGAGATCAAATCATCAGTCCACAGCTGTGGGTTACTGTGAGAAGTGGGAGAGGCAGCACTGTCTCACCAGCCTGTCACCATCAACAGCTCCAGAGGGTCTTTGGGAGGCAGCTGGGGGGGCACAGACCCACCGCTCCCATGGGCCTCACCCTCCCAACCCCCAGCTCCTTCTCCAGGATCTAACCATTGCTCTGCCAGGATGGATCTCACCTGAACTGAGTGCTTGCCCCAGCAGAGCAGAGAGACCTCCCGCAAGAACAAAGGACACACACCATTCTCTAGGGGGGAGAGATCTCTGCATTTGCTCTTTTCCTTCACCCTGAGCTGAAGTTCAGCAGCAGCTTCAGGGGACCTGCAAAACCTTCCTACCGGAGAGCCCGGCGTCTGGTCTTGTCTGCTGTCCAAATGGACAAAAGATGCTGGCTGTGGCTGGCAGGGCTCGCTGGCGGGGGACGGCCGTTGTGAAACGCGCTCTCGGCCCGTCCCCGTTTGCAGGCTCTTCGTGCTGCTCCTTGGAAGGGACACGGCTGGAAGGCAGAGCAGGGCGAGGTGTGGGGTTCAGGCCCCTGCACACACCCCGGGCTTCGCCTTCTCGGGGTGAAATGGCGCGCTCGGAAAAGCACCCCCGAGGAGGGGAAGAGGCCGGGAATGCCAGGACTGTCCCTAAAACGCCTTTCCCTTATCAGGGGCAGTGGCATGATCTGTCTGGATGGACCCGATTGCACAACTGCCCAGCGCCAGCAGCAGGCCGTCATGTGGCTCGACCGGGTGGCCCCAGCCGTGTCCTGGAGCGGGGCTGGGGGACACGGCCAGGGATGGCCCCCCGGGAGCGGAACAGCGGGGCCACCCTCACCCCCCGACAGCCTCACGCTTTGTCCCCACTCACCAGCGCACCCACGCTCCCAGAGCCCCCGCCGTGTCCTGAGGGAAGGGGGCTGGAGCACCCCTTCGCTCCCTTTGGATGACGATAGATACAAAAGGCTTTTGAGAATCAAGAAAGAATTTTGGCCAATTGACTAGTCCAGATTTGCACAATGACAGATCCCAGATGGGATTTAAAAAGAGCACTGGTGACACGTCTCACTTCTGTCTCACTCTGTCGAGCGTCAGTTTGATCACAGCTGTGCATCCCACATCACGGGAAACAGCAGCACCAGGATGTTTCTGTAGGGACTTGTGCCACACAAGGACTCTCATCCCACGTGCCAGCCCTCCTTCTTCTGCGTCACGAGCAGCTCCTCACATTAGGCACGCTTTATTCTAAAGGTCCACATACAAATGTTTTATGGAAGAGGGTCGGGAACAGCAGGGTGAGGCCATGGATTTCATTAGACCCACTGATAGGGCTGGGAAAAGACGCCTCAGGCACACAGTCCCTTCGTCCAGGCTCAAAAAGAAGCAATAAACTATAAGCTAAATACAGGTTAGAAACAGCTGCTCTTACTTCAACCTCATTATCTTAATTAGACAACTTAAGAGAAAAGGGTTAAAGGTTTATAAGCAACTAGTCGCTGGTTTTGGGTTGCTTATAACTATCGCTTCTCTTAAAAGCAAGCCATCCATTTCATTATGGCAACTGCTTTTCTAGGAAAACTTTTCAAAAAGATGCTGTGTAGCATTATTACTGCTGCATAATATGAAAAGTTAAAAAGCAGATGAGCATTATGTTTATTGCCTGGTAAATCATTTCATTCCACAACACACACTCAGCATAAACCCAGAAGCAGCTCAGCCTTCTGAAAAATGAAAACCAGGACGACTGCAGGTCTGTGACCCAAAGGTAGAAGCAATCAAACACCCTGCTTTTTATCTGCTTTAAGATTTGTTCCTGAGTAAGGGAAATACTATTGTTGTGAAAAATACTATAATATTAGCGGATCTTCAAGGTCCTGGGCTTTGTACATCTACTTAACTTTTAAAGGAGAAAAATCTGCAAATTAAAAAAAGCATTTAGCTGTCTTTCAGCATTTTCTCTGACTTGCATGGAGTTTTCACACATTAAGCCTAGTGCTGGTTGTACAAATCCTAGGGAAACCAAAGCCTGAACAGAGACTGAGCATTATTTAAGGCCAGGAATGGCTGACTGGGGTGAGACAGCGCCGTAGGCAGCGCGGTGTGAGCTGCTCCCCGGGGCTGTCCCCCCGCACCCGGCTCCGCACCCCGTGTCCGAGCGGCGCGGGAGGGCCCAGGCGGAGCAGAGGTGCCTGGGGACGGGGCGGGCGCCAGCCCCGACGGCAGCCCTTGCCCCACAGAGTCCGTGACCTCGGGGAGCCCCGTCTGGCAGAGGGAGAACCCCAGTGCGTGTGACCGAGGGACCTCTGAGAGGCTGCGGGGGACGGAGCCCAGCGCAGGGCTTTGGGCTTCGGAGAGGGCAGCCCGTGCTCTTGGCAGCAGACCCCCGAGCAACACTCCTTGCCCTGCTCCAGAGGGAGCAGTGTTCAACCCAGAACAGACTGTGCTTGGTCAAAGCCCACCTTAGGAGGTCCCTGAGCAGCAGCCCCAGCGGGAAGGCCGGGTGTGTGGAGGCTCCTCCATGGCCAGCCCAGGAGAAGGTCCTGCCCTCAGCAGCTCCCCATGGCCAACACCAGGCAGCACCAGCTACGGCACAGGGCTGCATCCTGCCCCTGTCTGGCACGGCAAAAGGGCTGCTCCTCTCAATGCACAGACTTGTCACAGTCAAGAAAATTATCCAAAGCCCAAAAAAGACATGAATTCGAGGTGAATTCATTAAAATCCACAAATCCCCTGTGTGGACACTCTTACTCAGAATTACAGTGCTGTTACCTTGGCTAATGCAGCTTCATTTTTGAAGTGAATTAAACTAAACCAAATTAAGAACATTTTAATTAGTGCTGAGCTCTGCAGAAGGAAATGCACTACTTATTTCCTTTAGTACAATGCCTTTTTCTTTTAAACTTACAGGAAGATTGGGTTGGCTGTAGTGAGCTCTTCAGCTAGAACTGACACCAACCTAACCCCTGCACCACTAACACTAAGCCCTGTAAAAACACTGGATCTTCACAAGATCTTTTTTAATCACGTAGAGAGAAAGTTTCCCTACATGCTTTTGAGAGAAACACTCACTCATTCTGGATAAACTAGAACGAACCAGCATGTAGAAAACTAAGCATGCTACACACCACAAACTGTATCTTCTACTTATGCAGAACCAAGTCAGAACTGTAAAGATGGAAAAATTCATTTTGATTGCATTATAATTCAGCTTTTGTGTAGAATTCAGAAATATTCAGATGTACTTCAGTCTCAGATTTTATTTCCATTCTTCTCCTGGACAAAATCAAGTGACAACATCTGGCTCAGAGTATGTGTGTATTACTATTTTTTTCTCTCTAAGTAAAATGTATTGTTCACAGGGGGATCGGAGATTTAGATTTTTGCTCAATCGTTTTTGGGCAGCTCTCCCTTTTAGCGAAGTTTGTTGGCGAGCTCTCCTCACCAGTCATCGTTACAGGAAGCTCAGCAAAAATCGGGAGAAAGTTAGACTTTGCTTGAAATCTCTGGAACAAAAGTGCCTGATGCAGCCACTGACAGTCAGGGCAGAGCTCTGCGCCGTCCCCTGCTCCACGCCACGGCAGCCACGTGCACGCCTCGAGCTGCAGCGCTGGGGCAGGCGCTCCCAGACAGCCACGGAGGAACCTGGGCTCTGCTGAGCATTTCCAGAGAAACCTCACCAGGAACCAATTCAGCGACCCAAAAACTCCTGCAGAGCATTGACACGGGAAGCCAAGACAGTCAAACCTGTTCTGGTTGCGGTGTGAAGCCACACAAGTGCGTTACAGCCTTTCTCTGAAACACCCTCCAGCGTGCGGTGCCGTGTAACGTGCTCCCCGGAGAAAATGCAGAGTTTGCTGCCTTTCCTTCACCAGGAAGGCTGGCAAGGCTTGATAAGGAAACAGCACAGAGACAGATAATGTCCCAGACCTCAGCAGAAAGGTAAATACCAGCGAGGGCTTGACAGGGCTGCAGAGATGGCATGGGGACCCTTGGCGGGGGCTGCCCGGGAGCCCATGGCACACACAGCTCTGCTGGGTCTCCTCTGGCTGGTGCTTCAAAGCCAGCTCAGACCAAAAGCCTCACAGTAATGACCCTCTCACGCTGGCGAACAGCGATGAATTAGTGGATGGCAGCAGCAGACAATTCCTAATGAATGACTTCTCATACCAGAAAGTCCCTGTTGCTGCCAGCGATTGTTAGCTGTGCGGGGAGCCAGCAGCAGAGCCGGGCGGAGGACGGGGCAGGGGCTGCCTGCTCTATCTTCTCTGGGCGCGCATACGGGAGCTCAGGGAACAACGCAGCACCCCTTGGATGCTCACCCCACTGAAATGAAAACCCACTGGAAGCCCCTGCAACTGCTGAACGCCCTGCCAGGGTGGTGGCTTGGAGTGGGGAATGTGCCCTGGAGAGCGTGGAGAACCGAGGCCCCTCTGCTCGCGTGGCAGAACGATGGCCGGGACGGTGGCACCTCCTGAGCCAGCCAGCCTTCCCGTGCCCGGTGCTGCCAGAGCCTGCCCTGGGACACCTCCAGCAGGGGAGCTTGCCAGGAGCCATTGGCCATCTCCTTGGAAAACAGGGACAGGCTTTACATTCACAAGTCCAGTAAAACCAATTGTTGCTGATTTTCTCTACTGCGTCCCCATCTCAAACAGCGCTGGGCTCTGCTGCCCAGGGAGGGAGCACCGCACTGTGCCGCTGTCGAGGAAGCTCACTCTGGAACATGGATCTCAGCCTCCTGTTCCTGACACACGTCTCACACATCAGACCAAACACCTACCTGGCAAGGACAGCGCTGACCGAAGGCATTTCAATCAATGGAAAGATATGGGTCTACCATTAATCAGATATCACAAGTATAAAACCTCATTTAAAAACAACAAACAAAGCGCCCAGTTTTTCTGCAGGGTCAAGCGGCCCAAGGTGCTGCTTCGGGATCAGCCCTTCACGCAACACGTTACCACTTCCCACAGATTTCTCCTCAAGCACACAGCAGAGGCAAACAGACAGAAAAGCCATCTCAGAAGCATGTGGCTGGGAATCACTCACCCCACCGAAGCCTCTGAAGCGCTGCAGGACGTTGTTGTTGATGAAGCAGGACTGCGCGGGGTCCCGCAGGGCTTGGTCCAGGAGGTGGTCGATGAAGTAGATGCCCGGCTCGATGGTGAGGACCATGCCCTGCTGCAGGCTGCGGGCGGTGCGCAGGCTGCGCAGCCCCGGCAGGTCGATGCGCTCCACTCCCTGCGGAAGAGACGCCGTTGGGAGACGGAAAGGCAGCCCCTGCTGACCCCCCCCCGGCTGCGGCTCTGAGAGACCCCCAACACAGCAGGCAGAGGGGAGCAGAGACTGAACCCCCGCTGTGTCCCTCCCTCCCTCACACAGCTCTCACCTACAGCCGGGACCACCTTCCAGCTCAACACCCAAACCCGGTTTTGCACCCCAGAAACCCTGGGTTTGGGCATTTCTGGTACTGCCACTCTCTGCTGGGAGAAGTGCTGCAGCACAGAGGAACAAGAGTGACCTGCACCATTTCTGTCTGTACCCTCCCCTGCAAAGGGCAGTACTTTAAGCGATGGGCAAATCTGGAAATGCCCCCTCCACGTCCTGGCTGAAGGAGCAGAACCGTGCAGCAGGGAACAGTTTCTCCAAGGATATGCAAATGCTTATTCTCACTGAATGTTATGAAAATTACACATTTATGATCTTGATTCAGGAGCAATGAGTCTACACATGACCTCATAAAAGCAGCCCATTTAAAACTAAACTTTTGTCAGATTCAGACTTTCAGGCAACACGGTGCTGACTGATATTATTAAAAACTAAGTCAAAACAAGTCCTGACTAGCAAAACATTCTCTTCTTCCCAAAAGCTGGTAGAGTAAAATGATATATGAGGACGTGCTTACTCAAGGAACTAGAAACACTGCAAAGACTAGCTCAGGATATTAATTTCATTCCCCCAGATGTGCCAGGTATTGCAACATCGGAATAAATATATCTCAATCCCATCAGCTTTCTGAAAATTCTTTGCAACCGTAGCAAAATTTCATCAACAAGGTTTGGTGATGACCAGTAAACAGTTTGCAGGCCGCACACCTCGCTGGGGAGAACTCCCCGCCTCAGCCTCTAGGTCACAGAATCACAGAAGGGTTTGGGTTGGAAGGGACCTTAAAGCCCCCCCAGTGCCACCCCCTGCCCTGGGCAGGGACACCTCCCACCACACCAGGTTGCTCCAAGCCCCCTCCAACCTGGCCTTGAACCCCTCCAGGGATGGGGCAGCCACAGCTTCTCGGGGCAACCTGGGCCGGGCTCTCACCACCCTCACACCAAACAAGTTCTTCCCCACAGCTCAGCTCCCTCTCCCCTCTCTCAGTGTCAAACCCTTCCCCCTCATCCTATGGCTCCCTTTCCTGATCCAGAGTCCCTCCCCAGCTTTCCTGGAGCCCCTTGAGGGACTGGAAGGGGCTCCAAGGTGTCCCCGGAGCCTTCTCTTCTCCATCCCTCCTGGCCGGCAGAGGTGGTGGGAGATGCCCTCACATCTCCCAGGGTTCCCCCTCAGCACACCCTTGGCTCCGCAGAGGGCAGACACCCTGCAGTACTGTTTGCTCCTCACCGTTCAGCCTAGAGAAACCCCATTTCACAGAAATCCTGCTCCCAGTAGCTGCTGGGCAGCGTGCTCTCCCCTTGCCGGGGACGTGCTTCCCCTTGGCAGAGCTTCTGAGCCACCCCACTGCCTCCAGCAGCAGCCAAGGTTTCCAAAGCCCACCAGCCCGGGCACCCATGGGCAGCTTTGCCCATTTTTCAGAGATGTGGAGCGTTTTCACAAGCGCACCCTCACCATCTCCTCTGGGCACTCCACTCATTTTGTTTCGTGTGTCCGAGCTGAATTCTGCAGAGCAGGATATTACACTCACGTAAGAAAGCACGATTTTGTTTCACCGAGGACACAAGAAGACTCTGATATTAAGCAAGGCACTTTGCATTTATATTCTTATCAAAACCCAGAGAGAATCAATATATTTCTGAACTTGAAACAATAACTGCACTGAAACGGAGCCATTTCTCCTGCTGCTGCTGCCCCATGGGGTTTGGCATCTCACACATTCATTGTGATGTGCAGAGGAAACGAGGGCATCCAATCTTGTGGATTAATCTCTCCATGAGCTGTAAACAATTAGATTAGTGTCTGGACCTTTTGGTGTCTTGCCAACTATCTATCGGCTGCTTTACAACAAACAACCCCTATTTGGCTTTTAAGGGCACTTCTCTTCAGTTTCACTTGTAAACGCCGTCTCCGAGGCGGTCGGTGCGAGGCAGATGCCAGCAGGAGGAATGCGGAGGGAGGGAACGATGGCAACCACCCTCTGCAGGCAGCCCCAAGGAGAGGGACCCCAAGCCAACTTGAGGAGGACAGCCCCAAGCCAACTTGAGGAGGACAGCCCCAAGCCAACTTGCTGTAGGGCTGATGGACAATGTGAGCTGGGACAGGGAACAAGCAGAGTGGGGAAGGGGGAAGGTGACCAAGCCAGGGAGATGACAGAATTCCTTCTTCTAAGAACAGCACTGGATTGAACCAACCAGACAATGGCTTCAGCAGCCCAAATGACATCTGATCTCTGGGCACTCTTGGTAGACACCGTGGCCATCAGGTCCAGGAGCTGGCAGTTCTCAGCTCTCAGTCTGCTTCAGTTGTTTATGAAAACTGGAGCAAACTGAGGATTTTTTTAATGACTGAAACCCCACCATCCCCAAACAGAAGGCGACAGGTCTGAAACAAGGACATTGCCATTTTCCACCAAGTCAAAGCCTCGCACTGTCACCCATCGCTATGGACCTTCTGCCATTAACGGATTTCCTTCTTTGTGGGGAGGAAATGTCCTTCCATATTGCAGCTAAACACCTAACACCTTCTTCTCAACAACAACCATGATGGTGTTTTGCAGCTGGATGGGATTAAGAGTAAGAAGCACGAGCGCTGGCGCAGCAGCGGGGCGAGTATCTGGTACTACCTTATCTCCTGGAGGCCTGGCCACAGAGCAGGACCCCGTCACACTCAGTGCTGTACAACTGAAAAGCTGGTAATTTGCCTCAAAATAGTGTAGAGAATAACCTAGAAAATATTAACACCTAGGAATCTAAAAAGAGACTCCCAGTGACATTCTGGGAAACTGACTTTTTGTAGAACTGTTTATTTTCCCGTACACTGCAACAACAGACTGTATCCGAAATTGTTTTCTAAGAGTGATTTTATTTGGAGGTTCTGCTCACATTTTAGAACTGAGACACTCCCCCCGCAGTGAGCACAGATGTATGACACTGTCATTTGTGACTGTACTCCTGCCAAGAACATCAGATTCCAATTAATGGTTCATGTAAGGTAACAAAAAACAGCCTGTCTAGGCAATAAGGACTGTCAAGGGAACAAGAGAATTATTATGTAAACTGATTTCATTACTATGTAAGCAAAATAAAAGTTCAAATTAAGTGTGCAGTAATAGAAAATATAGATCTATTTTTGGAATAAGCAGGGAATTAGGAAGTATGCAAATATGCCTCTTCCCCAGAAAAGTGGCCGTGGAAGCCCAGAAGTCACAGTAACTCTGCAGTACTTCAGTATAAGGCTGAATGACCGCCTGCTCCTCGGCACCTCAGTGGTTAATGGGGTACACACTGCTTTTTCCGTGGAAGAGCTGCAATAGGTGTCCTGCTGGATCTTGTCCCACAGACACCCGCTACCGGGCAAAGCCATCAGAGGCAGGAACAGCTCCAGCCCCGCTTGGGAGAGCTCATCTTGGGTCTGTCTTTGGGAGAGGACGCAAGAAAACCATGGGTGACGTCCCTGTGCCAGCTGGGGATGGCAGGGCCACCCTCCCTCCTGGAAGCAGGGGCTGCAACACCGAGGTGGCACCACCCAGAGGGTTCCTCCAGCCAGCAGTGGCAGAGACACACGGCCTGGGCAGAGATCACCAACACTACCCGTGACTGCAAACACCCAGCCACAGTAAAAGACTCACGTAGAGACACAAACTACTTTCTGGTACCTTTTTCCAGCTGAATCATCACTGAACTTTTTTTGAGCCTGACAAATAGACTGTCACAGTTGGATCACATCCAATACAGCAAAGTCCTAACCATTTTACCGAACTAAGTGCAATCAAGAATTTAAATTAGTCAGGATACTAACATTATATTTAGATTATAAGAAATCAACACCAAATTGAAATCCCAGCACTTCCATTCTTCCCGGTTCTCCCACTGTGTGTACCCAACTTCTAATTAGCTCATTTACTGTAAAAAGCACGGAGCCCTCTGCAGCTAATAAAATAAAATAAAAGCCTCGAGTTCCATTTCGCTTGTCTGCTGGTCCCTTCTCTCTAAGCCCTCGTTTCTCTCGCCGAGTGCTGCTAATGAAGATTAGTTTATCCAATCTGTGCCGCTGCCTCCCGTCACCTGCAGGAGCGGCTGGTGGAAATCCACAGCAGGTGATGGAGAACCTGCCCTGAGCACCACCCCCGTCTCTCACAGCTCAAAGCCTCCCCTTCTGCAGCACAACCTCGTCACTGGAGCTTTAGGGACACAGCCCTCAGCTAACACTGGGGGAATGGAGGGGACGCAGCGCTTAACTGCCTATTTTTATTTTAAACAAGAATTGGAAAAGCTACCAGCAAGGCTGCTTTAAAATGAGACCAATGACAAGCACCGTTTAAAATCTAACGGGCAGGTTTCCTTGTGACACACGGAAAGATATGCAGCAAATGGCCTTAAATGAAAGGGCTTTTTCTTTTGTGATTTTTTGATACTAATATTAGTGGAAATTGCACAGCAAGCCTCCCAAAGCATACCCACGATACTTTTAATACCTCACTTTTACATACAACTGAAAGCAGAACTGTACTATTTTGGTTCTTCTCTCCTGTTCAAAACCACACAAGCTCTGTTAGTCTCTGCTAAAATTCCAGGCAGGTTTGGACAATCCCTCCTCTCCTGCCTCTGCTCAAGCCCCAAGCTCCCACAAACACCCCGACTCCAGCATCTCCAGCACAGGGAAAAGCTGCTGGGAGCCCCCCACCGTTTTTCTGAGCTAAGAATAAGCCCTCTGGATTCCCATGCTGCTCTGTGTCAAATGCTGTAGAATTAAGTCCTCACCCCTCAGTTTCTTGCCCTCAGCAGCCCCACAGCCACACTGCCCCGCCGGGCAGGAGCTCAGAGAACCAAAAAGAAAGCGGTTCAAGGGACACTGTCAAGTGGCAGCAGCACATTTTCCCTCCCAGCCTTTTCTCCAGGTGCACACTCGCTCAGAAGAAGAAGACCCTGAGGCAGGAGTGGTGCGAGGCGCCGTGACTCCGGCTCTGCGGGCACCGGCCGGGCAGGCCCTGGGTGCGCGGGGCTGGGGAGGCCTTGCCAGGCGCTCACCCAGAGGAGCAGTTTGCAGCACCCAGCTCTGGGCTTCCTGGGGAACCCTCCTCATCCTCTGCTTCTTGAAGGAAAAGACATTAATGCATCATTTGCAATGCTAACCACGAAAAAATGAAATCTTCTGCTTCAGCATGAAGCAGGATACGCAGGGAAAGTAACTTTTGCCAGAACAAGAAAGGGAACAAGATGGTTCCTGTATTCTGGAGTACGTTTGGGGACCCAAATGCCCAGACCATCGTCCGGGAGCCGGCGCTCGGCTACAGCCAGACACAGCCCGGGGGGCTCCGGGAGCAGCAGCGACGTTCCCCGAGCGTGGAAGCACACGGGTAACTCCAGGATCAAAACAAACCTCTAACCTCAACTTGCTGATGCAGAACAGCCACGAAAGGATCAGCTTTCCATGAGAATGGAGAACCGAATTAAAACTTTAAACTAAGGTAAATCTTATAATTTTAAAAGACAAAACCAAATGAAACTCTTAATTCACAAGATGTTAAAATCACAGTAGTTATTAACCTAACTTAAATTAACTGCCTTATTATTATAGAAAGTCATCAAATGTACTTAGCATTCTTCAGAGCCTTGCAGTCAATTAATATAACATGAAATTGAATCAACCGGAGCATCTAGAGACGCGGAACCTAGATTTAAATGAAAAATCAGCCCCATCTACCTCAGGTCTGAAAATTTGGGATCACCTACCACCTCTTCTCCACTGCAACAGGCACAAACCCCCATTTATGTCCCGTATCGAATTTACCCAGAAACAAATGAAAGAGTGTGGGAAAGCCATCTCCACGATTAAATTTTACAGCTGAAGCTAAAGCCCAGTGGAGTTTTCACCCTTTGAAGCTCGCTCTGCCTGACTGAGGGCCAGATTTTCTGCAGTGATTGGTACCACTGGGGCCGGATTTTCAGCGCTGCTCAAGCTGTAGCCTTAAAAGCAGCAGCCGGATTTCAAAGCCGTGCTCGACGCCTGGTCTCCCTGCGAGGGACACCACGGAGAGCCAGCTCCCGAAGGAGCCCTCTGCTCCCGAGCACTTTGCAAAATCAGGACTTTGACTTACGTGCTTCCCTGGGAAATGCTGCTGGTTACGGCCTGTCAAAAATCTTGCCCTAAACATAGCTGCTACGCCGCGTTTGTTGCTGGCCAAACCCAATTAGTCTTTATCAGGGCAAAAAAAAAAAAATATGGCAGGGAAACGTTGTATTTTTCTAACATTCCAGAGTATCCTCTGCAGAAAATATGCAAGTTTTTTTACAGTGTTTGTCAAAGAGGAAGAAAGGGCTTGTTCAATGCTGCATGTGAAAGCCACTTACTGGAAAAGATGAAAACTTATTATTGCCAATTTTGAAAAAAGAAATCTTTGGCTACTAATGAATAACTAATCTAAGCTAACAATGTCTGGAAATAGTTTTTTTGGAACACACAAAACTTTGTGACGGATAAAAATTAGGAAATTAAAGCTTATTGTATTATTCCAAATGTAACTGTTTACACTTGAGGAAAAATAATGGAATAATATCCACTTGGAAAGTTTTTATTTTTAAAAAATCCTTTGTAATACTCCCAGAAATTCCCTCGGCCAAAAGCAAATAACTCGCTTCTTAACCAGCTAGAAAAAAGAGCATGATACTACAGGCATGGGCTCAGCATAAAACAAACACACAAATGGCTTTATAAAATCCTTTGTGGCAATCTGGCTGGCTGGTAAACACGTCAAACGCACCGAAACCCACCCCGTGGCACACGGGACGTCCTCAGAACCCACTTTCTCATGAAACAAGCAGCCTTGGATAAAAAGCCTTCTCCCATTTAATGCAGGCACGCCACAGAGGTGCCCAGTTGCCCAGGTTTAGATCTACCTGGGGAAAGCCCCCTCCTCTGAAGTCCTTTGGTGCCCCCCTGCCCCACCATCCCTCCCGCTGGAGCCCCGGGTCCAGAGCAGCCTAACGAAGCCCATCCCACCAACAGCCTAACGAAGCCCATCCCACCAACAGCCTAACGAAGCCCATCCCACCAACAGCCTAACGAAGCCCATCCCACCAACAGCCTAACGAAGCCCATCCCACCAACAGCCTAACGAAGCCCATCCCACCAACAGCCTAACGAAGCCCATCCCACCAACAGCCTAACGAAGCCCATCCCACCAACAGCCTAACGAAGCCCATCCCACCAACAGCCTAACGAAGCCCATCCCACCAACAGCCTAACGAAGCCCATCCCACCAACAGCCTAACGAAGCCCATCCCACCAACAGCCTAACGAAGCCCATCCCACCAACAGCCTAACGAAGCCCATCCCACCAACAGCCTAACGAAGCCCATCCCACCAACAGCCTAACGAAGCCCATCCCACCAACAGCCTAACGAAGCCCATCCCACCAACAGCCTAACGAAGCCCATCCCACCAACAGCCTAACGAAGCCCATCCCACCAACAGCCTAACGAAGCTCAGCCCATCAACGGGCTTCTGGGTGCCCTGACCCCCGGGTACCTCACCTCGGCCAAACCACCCAACGTGCTTCCCCCCGTTCACAAAACTTGTTATTTAGGACTGGATTTTGAAAGTAAATTAGCCAGGGAAACATTCCTAATGTAAGAAAACAGCTGCATGTCTACACAAACAAATAATTTTAATACTTGCAAGTATAAAACTCTCTATCTGCAGAGAGCTCGGGTATTTTTATACAGATTAACTATGAAAGTGGAGAGACCAAGTCATTTGACAATACAATCCTTATTTCCATTTTTATCTATGAGACGTCACTCTTTCAAAACTGTGGACAGATCAGTCTGCTTTCAGAAAAACGACCCTTAAATTCTGTAATATTCCAGATGATTAAGTTACACATTTGCTCATATGTAAATAAAATTTAGTTTCAAAAGCTAATTCTGTAGCTCGTAATCCAAATGGCTGAGACCTGCTGAGAGAGGGAAGGTATATACTGTCTGCTGCTCTATACACTCCCTTGAAATTAAGGAACTTGCTCTAACCTTCAGAGCACAGAGTTTCCAGGTACAACCCAAGCACAGCACTTCTCACTCTCACAATTCTTCTCACTTGTTCCCAAATTGTAGTTCTCTCTGTCCCCCTCCAGACCTGCCCCAGCTCATGTAATCGCGGCAGGTAACGGAGAGACCTGCTGATCAGACAGGGGGGCTTCTCATTTCTGTTTCATTTTTATTACATATAAGTTTGTTAGCTGGTGCCAACACACTGTCATCACAGCACTGTGTCTCAGCAACGATTATGTTGTGACCACAATGAATACCCCCAGATGTCCTATACTGCTGCTTCCCAGCCTGCACAAGCCATCCCAGCACCAGCAGCCGTTACGCTGCCTGCTCCACCAACACGAACCAGCTCCAAAGGATCCTCAAACCTTACCCAAGAAGTTCTTAGTTTCCTCTTCAGGTTCTTGTAAAAGAACATCTTACGTAAGAGAGAAGGCAAATGATGCATTTTCATACTGTGTTACTGAAAACCCTTAAACAGCCTCCAATAACCAAAACATAACACAGAAAAGCCTTCTGAAATCTTTCAGAAGCTGCTGTAAACTTCCTGTCTTTATTAAAAACTTAAGTTCAGTTCCCCTTAGAGTGTTTTTTGGTTTTTTTTTTTTGTATCATCGCAAACATCTTACCATTCATTGGCTACAGAATTTTACCCATCCGGCTTTCAGACCACAGTCATGAGCCATTACGTTAATTCCAGGAAAAAAGTAATCATTCTCCATTTTCTGCAGAAACCGACAACACAAGAGGTCACGCTTCCACGTGTGCAAAGACCGGGAGACCTGAGGGATTTTTTTTTCTTTCTATTCTCATGGCAGGACAGCACATCTACATTGGTGCCCGTGTCAGCACCTGAGATCAAAGCTGAAGGCAGGAACATGAGCCAGCCTGTTTCCATATGACAGAGCCATGGGGATTTACCAGCCCGCGGGCAGCAGTGGGCTCCCACAGCTGGCCCACATCTGGGATGAAGCAAGGGAGTCTTCCCTGGGCAGGGTCTGACCGAGACACAGCACAGGGTGTGCTTGGGTGATACCTGTCTCATACCCGTTAGTGGTGACTCCAGGAGGAACAACACAGTGCGTGTAGAAACTGAGCAGATTAAGAATGTCCAAAGGGCGGCATCAGTTGACTTCTCCCCATAAGTGTTTTCTATTTCAATGAACTAACAGATTCCCTTAAAGTAAACTGCATAAAATACCACGTCCAGGAAAGGACAGACTTTAATGCCCATCAGCTCTACCTCTGAGAAGATGCAACTGGCTGATCATGCATGGAGTGAGAGAAACATCGATGGAATGGAAAGGGGTTAATGTTCAAGGCAGCTGAGAATGGACTAACACTAACCTCTGGGTAGCCTCCAACGTCATGCACGTCGATTCCAAGTAGATGTCCAAGTCCGTGTGGCATAAATATTGCACCCAGATGAACCTTCACCATGTCATCTACATTGCCTTTCAGGATGCCAATTTTAGTCAGCTCCTCCAGATGGACTCTGTCAGCCAGACGGTGCATATCAGGCCAGGCGACCCCTTGGAGAGCAGAAACAAGCAGCTGAGTTAACGATTGCTACAAGCTTTTAAAAACGACTTTTTGAAAGCAGATGTAACACGTGTGCCCTTTGTTTATAAAAAAGCAAAGGTGGAAAGAGCAACTAAATTAGCACAAAAATACTTTAAACGAGTCAAAATCATCTTAAGGTGCCTGCGGAGTGCTGGAGCCCCCAAAGGAGCGAGAGCAGCACCTGGTACCAGGGACCCACGGGAGGGAACGCTGAGACACCGTGTCTGACGCCGCGTCTCACCACGGCTGGGCACGGGCACGCGCACCGGGGAGCTCCCCGAGACCGTGTGTCAACTGTGAAATGCAGTTATTTGAAATGCAGAGCATAAAATATTACCATCGTGTTATTTTCAGTAACGATCATCACATTTAGAACATTTGAGATGGACAGTACTTTTCTACGTATGTAGAAGATTTAAAGCCCACATCTTTCTGGCAAAGACGCTCTCCAGAAATTAATGAGTCCCTTGTGTTAATGGGCTGTGTAAAACACAAGTCCTCTAATTCACGTACTAAAACAGCATTACAAAATACTGTTGGTTGACTAGAGACAGAGTGCCAGGATACATTAGATTTCTATTATTTTGGTATAGGATGCAATTTTGTTTGACAAACTGCTGGGGGGAGGAGGGAGGAAGAAAGCAGCTCTTTTGTTAGTAACACAGTACTGTCTTAATTAGTTCACCATGGCTTTGAGTCATCATCAACAGAGCGGTTGCAGAGTCAAGACAACTAGGGCTAAGGTACAGTAGAAGAATATTTTCCTTGTTCAATTTTGGCATGATTAAACAAATGAAAACCCAGCAATTTTTAAGGCCAAAAACCCCATCAAGTTCCATTTGCTCTAATCCAGTGAAACACGCGGCTCTGGGGTCTTGTGAACACCGATGTTCTATCATAATTACATTTCCACTTTGTGCTCAAAGTCCTGGGGCTTCAAAGCCTGAGATAAAGCCATCCTATGGGAGAGCTCAAATCACACCCGTTGTCCCATATAGGGCTCTGACAGAAAAGCCAGGGATCAATTGAAGAGCAAGTGGCTGCTCCATTCTGCACACCAGTCTGCCCAGAAAGAAAAGCACCTCTAAGCTCGTTAGCACTGATTGGGAGGCAGCTCACTGTGCTGGGCTCCTTCTCCCCATGGGCATCCCCAGAGACCCCCTCCCAGCCCCCAGCCCAGGGGCTGCAGCACCAGTGATGCTTATCCAGGACATTAACTTTGAAGCTTTCGTGAAGTTTATCATAGTTGCAGACACACTTTTTGTGTAAAAAGGTTTATCACAGTCGCAGACATGCTTTTTGTGTAAAAAGGTTAGTTTTGCTACTATCTTTAAACCAATTTATAAACCGATTATACTCCACTGACAGATGAGGTTTGGAAAGGCAGATTGGAGGGTCCTTGGACTTTGACAGCTCGTACCAAAATGAGTCTGCGCTCAGGAAAATCTGCTGATGGTGTGTCTGCTCCATCCTTAATTCTCTGCCAAACGAGATACCGGGGAGCGCAGGTCACTGAACCAGCACCTGGCTCCCAGCAGAGCTCTTCCCAGGGCTAATTAGGCTGCGGTTCGTTACCTGCCGGGCAGCACGTGCTTGGGCTAGAGCCCGGGACAAAACCCACCTTCGACAGCAACCACAGCTCTGGGGATGCCTCGAGATACGGAGTGAGAGATACACAGCAACGAGCAGGCAGGGGATACGTCCGACAATGAGACGTGACAGATCGTGGGCTAATTAAACTATAGACAGAGGCTGTTAGTTCTCAGACACCAGGGGTTTGCAGGCCTGTGAGCTGCTGTGTTTAAAAATAGCAAACTTAAAGCATTACGTTTACTACAACGGGTTTTTAAAAATTTATTCCCATCAACTTGAACGTTATCTGATATTCAAGTTACTAGTACAGAAAAGAAAAAGAATAGGTATTGTTTTACTGCCTTGAAAGTATTTCCTCTCTAATTATCTGTTTGCCAAACCCACCAAATTTCAGATAAAACACCATGTTTTAGGGACTCAGAAACATCATAGAAGGATCTCTGCAGCAGTCTGTGATCTCTTTGGTGGCACTGTTGATAGGGAAGGCTTTTGATCCAAAAAAAAGAAAAAAGAGAAATAAATGCTTCTAGAAATGCAGAAATTCAAAGCATCCCTATCATTGACTGAACATATAATAGCTTTTTAAACAATAGAATTGAAAAGATTAATTGTTATAGATTATACTACAAGCTATTCCTCAGTCGCTGTTAACTCACTGGCATTTTCATTCCAGTGATTATTTTCTGATGTTTCATTAGAAGCTATTCGAGAACATAAAGTAGAAACAGCACACAAAAGTCATTTAGAATCGCTGCGTGGTATTTAGCCACTTTGGTCGCAAAGAGCTCTGCAAAGGCCTAACAGGATTTTTTTGGCCGCTACTTTGGGTACTTTGTGGTTGTAATGTGACAATGATTAAACCACAAATGATTTAGCAGGGGTTTTCTGTTGTTGTAGGGTGGGGGTTTTTTGCCAGCACAGATGTCACAATCCTTCTAAAAAAACACGAGTATGGCAAGGTTGTAGTAACTTCTCCCCGAGTTGTGCTAAGGTTAAGCTACATTTAATCTCCGAGTGTCCACAGAGAAGGGCAAAAGGCCCGGTGTCCCCTGGCAGTGCCACTGCAATGCAGACAGAACACGCAATCCTGCCCAGCCAGCAACCCCCGGGAGCAGAGTCTGCCAACACACAGGGACCCTATCAGACATAAAACAATGGGGCCTTCAAAATTCCAATCAAACCCAGTTTAAAAAACAAACCAAAACATGTTTTAAATACTAAAACCAACTATTTCTTTACTTTTCACTTGGGTGCTAGAGAAGAATCTGTTGTATCTCTGATTTTCAGGCTTTCCTCGTGGCTCCCTAGATGAAACACCCAAGAGATGCTCAGTTTTTGAGCTTGGTTTCTTGCAGCACCAGGTGAGGTGGGGTCTGATGGAGTGAGAATTTGGAGAGGGAAACCAAAATGCTGTGCTCAAACACCAAATGGAAGTTTTAAGTGGTAAACCCATCCTCCGGACCTGCACAGGATGATCTACAAGAAAACATCAGAGACAACACCAAGGCAAGAGTCTGCCATGCTGGAGCCTTAAGAAAAGCCATTTGAACAGATGTAGAGGTGGAGCAAGAGGAGCATCATTCCCCGTCTGGCAGGACACAGCCCTGGGGCTGAGCAGCACCTCGGACACTGAATTCACTGCCTGCTCCCTCCCAACGGGTGCGTCTCCAAAAGAGGAGGAAAAAGGCTGGGGGAAGAAGGGAAGCGCTGGGAGGCAGCGATTGCCGTGTGGAAACTTATCAGTCTCCGAGGCTTAGAAAACCCCTGTTTAGATAAGACTTAGGGCAAACAGCACAATCTGTGTGGAGCAGGTTTGCGCTGACAGCTACAGCCGGTGCGGTGTCAAGGGCTCCCGAACCTTGTACCTCACTCCCACCACAGCCAGGAACGAGCCCGTTTCCCCAGCACTGAACGGGAGGAAATCACTGCTCATCAGACCACGGAACAGAGGCTTATTCCCCCCAAAGTCACTGCTAGAATCAGAATTGTACAATGTTACAGGATTACAACCTGCTACAATTAGGAAAAAGCATTTTTTTTTTTTTAAAAAAGCCTTAAACCAAAATACATTCACTAGAGAAAGGCCAAAAACCCCTGCAGCCAATGTAGGCTCTAAGTCTGTGAAGACTTCTAAATGTATTCGCTTTGTACAAGCAGCACCTTTGAAGAACCCCCACAAGCAGAGTTAAATCCATGTGTTCAGGGGAGTTGGGAACCTGCAGGTTTGCCCCAAACCCCGGCAGAAACTGCCCCCGAAGGTTGTCCCGAGCCCTCCCCACGTGGGGACTGCGGGGCAGCACGGCCCAAATGTTCCAAAGGGCCTGGATTCATGCACTTGGAAATAACTCAGTGTTATTTTAGTGGTGGCTGATGCTGTAACCATTTAGGCCGACAAACCCAGAGTTCCTGAGCACAGAAAGCCCCCCCACCTCCTCTGGGCCAGTCTCAGAGAGTTAATACTCAAAGGGGAACTTAATTATGAACATTAATGCTAGAGAGAAATACAGCCAATTCCATTCAGCGACAAGAGAGAGCAGACTACACCAGCTTTTTAAAACATACCTCGATAAGATTTACTTTCCAATCTGTCTTTAACACAATAACACATTCTTAACAGTAAGGGGAGAAAAATCATACTGTGGTGCCGTTCAGCAGCACTGGTGAGTATCAAGGACTGGCTACACCATGCCCTGAAAGCAGCTGTTCTTCAGAGGAACTGGTATAAAATCTTCAACTTCTGTCAGTAATGTTTTATTTCTGAGAATAATTGTTTTGCTTCAGATATTACGGCAGATTAATAACGATCAGCAGCATTTTGCCTAAAATATGACAATTTGAATGGGAATAATTCATATGGGCATTTTGAAATTATACAAACTGTAAAACGGATTGTGCTCCCACACCCTTCTCTGTTGTGCCATTGTCAAAAGGTCCAATTTCTTTCTAAATGTTCACCAAAATGAGCTACTGCTTTTATACAGCACAACAGAGAAGTGTGCCCACGTGGTGTTCCACCAAGTACAACTCTGGGCTACACAAAATGAAACTCACATGACTTGCACACAAAATACACCCCCCGCACGGGGATGAGCACCTTGGACTTCACTTGGAAGGAATAAATATTAGTAGCAGTTACAATTCTTTTCTTTACGTCTAACAAATTTTAATCCTAGTTGAATACAGTGACAATTACTCTAAAGCTGCACTCAAAATAGTAGCAAACAAAAATAAATCTGAGTTCTACAGAAGTTACAGAACTGTCATGGACAAAAAGAGGCAGTATTCTGTGAAGTTGCCAATGTTGAATTTGTGCATGTTCCTAAGTGCAACTCTGCAGAACCTAGTACCAGAAACAACAGCCAGTAATATCATCTGCTATGTCAAATGCCCCAGCTGTTAGTTTCTAATTAAACAGTTCTTTAATTATTTGGGTTATTCTAATACTCTTAGTACTATTCTACCTGACCTCAATTCTCCACTATTCTTTTTTTTTTTCTCTTTTTGTTAGAGACGTGTTACTAGAACCCAGAACAGGGAATCATACCGCTGCTTTTACTCAGCCCCTACAGCAAAAAGGGACCCTTTCCTGGGAGGTTCTAAGGATGGGCTGGTATCTACCTGATTAATAAAAGGATGTTCTATTTGCTTGACATGCAGGTTTACTTCTTTGCCTGCCATGTTTTTGCCTGCACGTTTTGAAGTCTACCTGACTGTACTTCCTTGCTCATGGATTCTACGGCACTCCTGGCATCAATGAAATCTGCAATGGCTGATCTTTGTTCCTGGAAGAAAGGATTTAAGAGCTTAAAGACCCATGTCCTTGTGTGAAACTTGAGTTCTGGGAAAGCTATAAAGAGGGAAGGAATATTCCAGCCCTAATATGGAGAAGCCTCCACCTTCCACTATCAGAGATATTAGTCCTGGGACAGAGATCTCCTTCAGGACGTTCCTCAACAGCATTTATCAGAAAAGCAAAGCCTGAAAGCCAGAGGTAACAGGATACTCACTCTCTTGGACAGCAGAAGGCAGGACCTGGGGATGTGCATATACCCCTGGGCATGAGCTCCAGCTTGAACTAATGCAGAGCCACAAAGCCCACAGGGAGACCCTACAGCAAGAGCAGAGCCCCGGGGAGGGAAGGGCTCACACTGCACACGAGCTGACGCGGGGAACAACAACTTCTGTGCGTATTTGGAACTATTTTTTATTTTTCGTTTCATTGAAACAAACAAACATCAATCAACAAATATTCCCAGCTGCACAGCTGATGTCTGAACGCAATTTCGGTTCAATGGGGACTTTGGATATACAAGGTTTTTAAATCATATAAATGTAGAGATAGGGAATTGAGTGGCTGCCAACCTGGCCTTACTCAACTGCTCCTTGGGAGCTGTTTGCGAGACAAAGAGATCTTTTTTTTTTAAACTGGAATTTAGGACAATAGACCTTACTGATCGAGGTGTTTTAATTCGTTCTCCCGCTCCCCCTAAATACTAATCTGTATCACTTAGAGACTGAAAAAAGTTTTTCTGTTCTTTTTTTTCCAACATACACAAGTTTTGCAGTAGTACCAGGAACGCGAAGCACAATGAGCTCCATCCCTCCTCCTGTGACCTCCCACCACTCTACAGAGAAGACACGGAGGAATGTTTGGAGGATCCAGTGTGCAATCACACAGGGATGAAAATGGAAAGTATGTGATTGCTCCAATATTTAGCTCATTAATCTTAAAGACTCTGCTTATGATCTAGTGCATCAATCCAAAACAGCTTTAATTGCAAAGCTTAAAGATAAGCATTCTTCCTTTTTACTTCCTCTGAACACAGTAGCAGATTTAACTTATTTGAGAAACTTCGATGTTTCTATAAAGAGAAATGTATATAGAAACTATCTAGATGTAGAAACCATACTGTCCTCATCAACTAGGAATTAAATTTATAGAACTCTAAATTATTAAGATTCTCTAAATGCTCAAGATAACAATCCAAATAACAAACAGCAGAAATCACTCAAAAGGTTGGACATGGTATAAATCCACAGTTATTTGCTAAAGAATACAAAAAGAAGCTACTCCACAGCCTCTTCCCAAAGAGTCCTCGACTGGCAGGTACCAGTGACAGCTCAGCAGCCGTACGGGAACACAGGGACTCAAATCTGGCTAAGTGTGAACACACCTCTCATCTCATTTTGTGGACAAGCTCCAGGTGCTGTTGCTCCCTTCCAGGCTGCTGCTGCCAGCTCGTGTAACAGGAAAATTACGGATGTTGGGGCTGGCAATCCAGAAAGTCCACGCACTCCAGGCCCGGTTATTGAAAGCTAATACGGTAAGTTTAAAGGATAAGTGTGCTTTGTGCATTAAGCACATTTTTCTCAATGCTGTTCTGTTAGGAATAATGAGAAATGCTCAAGTACCTTCA
This sequence comes from Calidris pugnax, assembly GCF_001431845.1. Taxonomy (NCBI): domain Eukaryota; kingdom Metazoa; phylum Chordata; class Aves; order Charadriiformes; family Scolopacidae; genus Calidris; species Calidris pugnax. The sequence goes on from NW_015090842.1 coordinate 518,827, forward strand.
CTGGTGAAACACTCAAAATCACAGCAGCAGTCAGCTCTAAAAGCATTTATTTGCTGCCCTGAAAGCAGAATCGGAGAAAAATAAGATTTTCATCAAGCCAGGCAGCTGTTTCAGCTATGAAAATGTATACTTGATGAATTGCCTTGTCTGCAACTTAGAGGCACACAGAGAAGTACCCAATAGCCAGTGCTCTCTAAAGCTTTTTAAGGGTAATTGAGTATTCTTCCCAAAGATGCACACTCCATCCTCCCCTGCAACACAGCATTTCTATTGAGCTCACACGGGAAATACAGGAAACGTTTGAAACCAACCCAAGCACGACACGCGTGTTCCTCACCCTCTGCCTTCAGCCTGTGCCATAAGCTGCCAGTGTAAACACCCGGCGGAGTAACGACTGTCACCACGGGATTAAAGGAATTAAAAAAAAAAAAGTGGAAGATCAGAATACCTGTTTAATCTTATTAGTAACTGTTTATGTGTTGTATCTTTAAAAGTGTTGTATGGCAAATGTGTGTCCTACCTCTCCCCTCCACTGGGAGCTGTTTAAACACGGAACATAATTTTGTCACCTTGTTCCTTTCCAGCACTTTCTAAAATCCAAACGTAACTGCCTTGACAGCCCGAGTGCTGCCACGGAGCCCGTCAGCTCCTGCTGAGGTCACAGACCCGTACCTGGTTTGACGGCGCTCATCACCGCCCGCGAGGACCTCAGCACGGCCTCGTAGATGGCCCTCTGGTCAGGGGTGAACTTGCCATTGGCAGGGAAGGTGCAGGTGATGTCGGAGCCGTAGCAGTAATACTCTCCTCCCATGTCGAACAGGCTGAGAAGGAATCAGAGGGGAGAGAAATGAAAATTTTAACTCCAAAGAAATAGTAGCCCAGAAGACATTCTCTTGCTCTGCGCTCCAAAGCCACCTGCATGTTGGCAGTTGCCCGTGTAACCACCACTCAGATGTTGGTCCTGAGCAAAATGAGAGGACAGCCCCTTGGAACCCCCCGGCAGAAGGACATCTGCAGGGCACGGGGCTTGGATGGACACTCTCAGGGGCTGGTCCTGGATGGGAACCCTCAGAGAACACGGGAAGGAAGAGAAAAAGCACACGAGGAGCACACGGCAAGCTCTTCGGGTCCAATTTCTAGGACCTCTTCTCAGAAGAAAAAACACGTCCTTTCTTCCCTTCCTGAGAAATGCTAGCACCACACAGAGGGTCTAACCTCAAAATTTAACAGAGAAATGTTAATTAAATTGTGGCCTTTTGTATCTGTCAGAACACATCTGACTGTGGAAATAAAACATCCCAATAAAGGCTGACTGCCACTGCTCCCAACATAAACTTTCCTTTACGACAAACTTGCCTAAATTTGAAGGGATTAAAGAAACAAGGATTATGGGAAGATCCAACCAGAAAAGAACATTTTGTACAGTTTTCTGCATCAGAGGTAGAATAAAAAAAAAATGAAGTCGTTTCTTTCATGGGGGACAAACCCCCTGGTTTACCCCTTGAGAAGCAGAGTTATTCCAGACATCAGTCAGTGATTCACCTGGGATTGCTCAGCTGCCAGAAACCCATCTCCCAGCGGTGGGTGAGCGCCAGGTTAGACATCTGCAATACTGTGCTGCTCTGCACACCCTGGTGAGCACCAGGTTAGACATCTGCAATACTGTGCTGCTAAAGCCTACCTGATAAGGCACCGTGCTGGTTCCAGCAGGCTCAAAAATCAGCAAATAACCAAATAACCATCTGGACCAAACAATACTTGAGCAAATAACCCCCCCCCAGTTCATCGTATATGGATTACAAGGCACATTTTGCGTCTAAGACTTTGGTCTCGACACACAGTATTTGTGTGACCTCCTGATTTCTTAGGTAATGAATCAGAGTTGAAATCTGCTAATTTCAGCCTTCTTCCAGCCACCTCAAACAACTGTATGAGACTCTTATCATCACAAGAAATGTAATTTTCCTTCACTGTGTTTGAAAACCTTGGATTTTCTTCCTCTTGCTCCCGCTTCCCAGCAGGGTCAGTAGGACAGTGCAAGCAGAAAGAAGGCGACTCCACTGGGGCACCCTCTCTGCCATCCAGCCTTAATTACAGCAGTAATTAGGAAAACCATGCAGCGTAGCTCTGTTCACACCAGCATACAGGCCAGGTAAAGGTAAGTATAAGTTACTGGGACTTGAGGAGCAAACCCCATGGGTTATGGGCACTGGGACTTGAGGAGCAAACCCCATGGGTTATGGGCACTGGGACTTGAGGAGCAAACCCCATGGGTTATGGGCACTGGGACTTGAGGAGCAAACCCCATGGGTTATGGACGCAGAACTGCCCAAGGCTCTTGGCTACAGGAGCAAACCCCTGAGGAGAACACAATGCAGAAGACCGTGAAGCGATGTATGTACCCGCAGAGCTAATACAAACACTATATACATTCCCTTAAATGTTAAACCAGAAAGTTGCTAATTGAAAAAAGATACACAATAGACAGTAAATGTCAGACCCACAGGGTAAAAAAAAGCCCATGATTTGACACTACCACAGCAACTGTAACCCAGCCTAGCCAAACCTCAGAAGCACAAACCCCATCAACACTGCCTAAGTTTTGATTTTATGGTTAGACTCGCTCCTAAAAATAACTAATGACACACAGAGAAAATCTAAGGGTAGGGAAAGCTAGCTGCAGCAACTAAGAATGCTGTAGGAAGCTGCTACATTCTCTAACATGCCAACAAGATACAGATTTCAGATCAGTCATAAACCTTTCAACCCAGCCCAGACTGAGCCCTGTCAAAGCCACACAGCGAGGTCCGTTGTGGGATCTGCAGCAGTTCTGTGGCCTAACCCTGCTGCATTTACAGGTGTAAGTGTCCACCCAGCAGGGTGACAGGAGGGCTGGAACCAACAACTCCCAGGCTCCCTGCACAGCTCTACTGGAAGCTGGTCCATGTCTACTGGAATTAGACATGGAATTAGACATTAGCCATGCTTTCTATATTCCATGCTTTCCATATTTTACCTGGAGAACAGTTACTCTGAACTTACCACAGGCAAAATTTCAGTTACGTCTTTAACCTCCCAATAATCAGCATTTTCTCAAACCCATTCCTCACTGGGTGGTTGGTAAATAGTATTTCGAGTTAGAGGAGCACTGAGTAATGGAATACAACCATCACTGAGCTGATGGTAGACCCAAACAAGGCTCCCAAGTTTGGAAGCACCATTTGTTCAGGTTTCTTGGCCCCCAGACAAGAGGAGACATGAGGGAAGATGATCTTTCAGATTCCAGCTTGAGCACAACCCACCATCCAGGCTGTACGCCTCACTGAAAGAGCATCCAAACCAAACTGTACCTTTGGGAGACATTTTGGCTCTTCTTGGGAATTCTCGTCCATGTAACTTCAGTTGGGAACATATCCATTAGCTAAAATGTTGCCCAAGACATGGAAATAGCCCAAATATTGTAGTTATCCTGAGGAAATAATGGGAGCCTGAGATCCCAGTTTCATATTTTTGCTTCCCCGGCAAAATAAGTGGTGAAGCACATTTAAGTCGAATAAAATGCATGTGAGCAATCTTCTCCTGCTGATTACCTGGAAAAAGTTTCAAGAAGCAAGTTCCTTAAATCCTGGTTCCTTAGGAAAAATAGATTTATTTTACCCTGAAATTAGATGGTAACTGCTAGTAAACCAGATATTATTAATGTATTTTAGACCGTTCTCAACTGCATGGACAAAATTACCTGCCTGATAACGCAGTCTTACAGGGGTCATGTACAGAAACAACTACTTCATGTTAACTGGGCTCTACCAAATGTAGCAGCATTTAATCAAAAAATTAAATGGACAAATGCAAGCAGGCCTTACAGGCATCTCGGGTCTGTGGCTTACCTTTTAAGAAGTGTTTAATGCAGAATAACACATGCAATAATATAATAAGGTATCTCCAAACTCTATTATAGTTCCCTTTTAGATAAATGAAGTGCTCCACCTCTAGCAGACCGTGTATATAAAAAAACTTAATTGTGAATTCAGCCTTCAATTGAACGAAGGAAAATTTCATTAGAGAGCAACCCTTTCCCCGCTCGTTTTCCAGCAAGGCTGTGATTGCTAATTGCCAATTCCGATGGAGGCAGAGATGTCCCCGGGGTCAGGACGGGGGCCAGGGGAGGAGAGTCGCTGTGGGGAGAGGGGTTGTATGTCAAAGTTCTCCCTGATTCAGCTCGAAGCTGATGAATTCCTTTATTGCACAGCTCAATCCCTCCCAAAATCTTCCGAGAGAGCAGCTCCTCTTGCTTTGCATCACTTTGTTGGGAGCAGAAGCAATGACAACCTGCCTGGCTTCACGTCAGGGTGGAAAGCACACGGTGTAGGAAGCAGATTCAACACTCAAAAGACCTGAGCACTCTCTAAAAATTCCATGTTACTGTTTCAGTTTGTTTTCTAGAATTAATAGGAACCTATACCACAAGTGAAAACACATAGCAAAAATACTGCAAACTCCTTCTTGGAAGCGTGGGCACAGCTCTCCTAAGGGAGGCTTCAGTTCTGAGTATATATAGAATATCTCCTCCCAAACACATTGCAAAACACTCTAAACATTATTAACTAAAACTCAACAATGCAAAGTATGAGGAACATCAGATAACCTGCTAGCTGCCCCGCCGACAGGATGACTTGCTTATGTATCACGCATACGGCGTCAGCCAACAGCATCCCAAACCAAAGCCACCTCCTGCCCCTCTGCAGGAGTCACCTCCAACGACAACCACCAGCACTTCATCCCTCTCACAGGAAAAAGGGCTGACACCACAACTTACAGTCATTTCATACATAAACTGGGACCAAACTGAGGAGAAGCAGCAGAAACCCGTGTCCCAGGGCAGAGCCCCACGGGAAGGTGGGGCTGGAGGTGCCCCTTGACAGGGGCTTCCCAGCCCTTCTGCCTCCCCCTGCTCCGCGTCCTGCGCCCCAGCCAGAGCCCCAGCATGGGCTTTGGAGGAAACACTCAGTCCTGCTGAATTTCAAGTGAATCCAGGGCTGTCAGTCAGTGCTTAACCCAGCGCTCCCCTCCCATCCCCCGGACACAGGACGTGGCCCTGCTGCTTCCACAGAATATTGGCACAGCAAAACGCAAACTTATAGTTACAGTTTTGGCTTTCAAGCCCAGAAAAATAATATGCATTTTGATATTGATTTTAGCTTTCTTAACCTCTGACTGTGCAGCATCACAAAACACTTTGCGTAACATTTTATGTTTGAAAACTGTGGACTATAAACAGCCACGGTTCTTTTCTCCATAAAGGGGCCGTATACCATTTTTTAAAAAAGAAAGCATCATCTTCCTCTAAGCATGTGTTTTACTTTTATAGGCTTGCTGACACTTTTATTGTCAAATAATTTGAAACTGCCAGGCAATGAAGCGAGTTATGGCCAATATCACAATGGGAAGCAGCACTTTGTTTGGGATCTCTGAGCCATGTGTAGGAATCGCTACGATCCTGCCACCGGCCCAGCCTGAGAACAGGCTCACTCCTCGGGAAGCCTGGGCTGCTCCTGGGGGCTAACACCAGAAGCTGGCACCTTCCACAGACACAACTGGAGCTCCTCACCACTGCTGCACCAACAAATTATCCTCCTGCATCGGGAATGCTGCAGAGTGATGACCACAGGTACCGGCATTCCTACCAGACACAGCTTTGGAAACACACCAAGTGGTTTGGAAACAGGGTGGTTTGACAGCAGCCCTTCCACAGAACGATGATATCACCAGTAAGGAAACGGAGAGCTAAGTGACACCTCTTCATCCACCCTGACCAGCCAAGAGTTACCAGTTAAAAAGGCAACCTGGAGTAAGGTAGATGGCAAACCCCATCAGGGAACTGAACGGCAGGGAGTGACGTCCTGCCGTGCTCAGGACGGGGTGTGCAGAGGGTGCCCCAGTGTGAGCAGCTCCCATCTGACACCCCATGGAGGGCTGGCACTGCCTCTGTCTCGAGGCCAGGCTGGGGTCCCTGGTGTAAGCACAGTTTCTTGCTGTCAGCACCCCTGGAGCCACGAGGAACCTTCAAAAAATGCTAGAGAGTAATTTTTGCGTAGGAAGCAGGGTATTACCAAAGACCACCATAAAAAAAGGATTACACTAAACAGCATTTATAAATGATCAATATTATATCAACAGCTATTAAAAAATACTAGGTTTTACCCTGCTTTGTTTTCTTTAGAGAGGTCAGCTCCCCAGTCAGCACAGCCCAACAGCAGCCAAAGCAGCTTCACGTACTCCTCGGGCTGGGCTGGGGAGGCTGAGCTACAGCTGTGACTGATCAAACTCATCACAGGTGACAATTAAGAAGGCATTTCACATACACCTGAGAGAGCACAACATTAGGAGACCATGACACAGCACTGAAAGAAAAGCTAAAATTTGTTACAGCAAACAACTATTAATACGTAGCGACCTCTGCTTTGGTGAAAAGGCTCCTCCATTTCTGACAGCCCCAGCCGGAATTAACCAGCACTGACAGAACACACAGGCAATTAGAGCAAAATTATTGTTAATTCTAGCAAATATATTGTTCTATTTTTAATCAAATTCAATTTTTCTAGATTAGCATAAAATTAATATAGTCCATAGGCACAACAAAAGGAAAAATACCTACACTTGATGAAAATAGTAAATATTAATCAAACCAGAGGAATCAAGCCAAAGGAATTATTTCAGAAATGGATAGCCAGTTGATTTTGCAATTACCCAGTAAGTACCAGCAATGTACTTCGTATTATTATTAGAAACAAAACCATAACTAACAACAAGTCGTTTCAAAACTGCAGACTGAAAGGTTAAAGCTAACCATAATTTTTGCATATTATTACAGCACCAAACTTCAAAATGCATAAAAAACGCAGGAGGCCAAATGAAAATAACTAGTCTCACCCACATAAAATAGCTGAGCATTTACATCTGACACATTAATATCCTAGGATCTTAAAAGCAGTGCTTTCAAGAAGTAATAAGTGCAGTATTTTGTTCCGTAGGATGAATCGGTTCCATGGCAGGCGATGAAGCAGTCGGGGTGGCGGAGGGAGGGCTCCCCCCCAGCAGCTGCTGCACAGACACGGCCAGCTCCTGCTGCTCGGGGCAACACTGCCCCCGCCTGGACAAACGCAGTTGCTGTCCTAAACCGCGATACAACTCGGGTCAATTCTGCAGCAGTCACAGCAAACCTCTGCTGCTTTTTGCTGTACACTTTCTGCAAGCTCACCTAAGTCTTTTAGTTCACTTATTCAAAGTCTTCTCAATATTCTCCTGAAACAAATGACAGCCTCTCAGCACTCATAAAAAGTCCTTTTATATTACACACTTACTCATTCCTGCAAAAGAGAGAATAGTGCATTTTCTACAAATCCTGCTGTATCCTATGGAGATAACCACGCCGACAATGGTGCCAGTGCAGTACGTATGCTGCATACGCAGTGTGTGTATATAGACAAGAGAAACATACATAGAAAACGACAAATCTTTTGATTGTAGAAGACTGTCTATTACAATCTTAGATCAAAGAAATAAAATTAGCACAGTGACTTCTCTTTTATCTAGTAGGAGGCTCAGCCTCCGTGAATAACTGGGCACGGCTGCACCTGACCAGCTCTCACAATAAGTGACTTTCTTCTGCCATGTTCTCCACACACCCCGGAGTCACCAACAGCTCCAGGAACCTGAAAACTCTCCTTTGCCTCCTCCAAGTAATTAAAAAATAAAAACCCCCGAACACTTCCATCTCCCCTCTCTGTTTCACCCAGAACAACCTTTTTTAACTACCTGTAGTTGCTGTCAAGAAAAGTTCCCTAGGATGAGGAGAGCTGCTGGAATAACAAGAGGAGGAGCGCTAGGAGTTAAAGTGGATCTTTTGGCAGCACTAGAAGTTATAATAATAACAGAATTATTAAAAGGTAGATCCAAGTGCCAAATGGAAGGAAACAAAGCCAGTCCAAGCCCTCACCAAAGCCTGGAGGAGTCAGCACCTCCTTCCACAGGGCACTTCTCCCAGTGCCCCCTCCAGCCAGCATCACCCCACACCTTCCATCTGCACTGGGGGACTACGGAAAGAAATAGAAACAAATACAGTCCTTGGAGTTAAAGTATTCTGATAATCCTTCTGCAACACCAGGCTGCCCTCCTCATCCCCAGCACTGTCACCTGCCAGCAAACACCAGCCCCTGCTCCCGGAGCCACCGCGTGTAACACACCCAGCACAGACCCTGAACCAAACGGGATGTGTTTGATTTTGTGACACTACCAAAACCTCCCTACTGCTTAAATTCTGGTACCTGGATGCAATAAAACAATCTGCAGGTAGAAGCTGTTTTATTGCCATCAGCAGGAGGCCGTGGGACCGGCGGTGAGGTTCTGCAGCAGGGAAGGTCCTTCCTCCCCAGGGACACCGAGCTCCCCCCAGAGCTCCCACCGACGGAGCACCCTGAGATCTCAGTGCTGAAGGAAGCCATCAGATAAAATGAACGATGCCCTCTGATCATCCAACCTGCTGCCATTACAACTTCTGAAGTTAGTTTTATTTTATAAATAATAGATAGGCCCACTGTGAATGCAAGGTTAATGGTCTCCAAGGTCCGCGGCACTTCAGCAGCAGGTGATGCTGTACTTCCTCATTCGTGCCTTCACCACAGTTCTCTTGACAGATTTCTCTCTGGCCATCACTCTGGGGAGGAGCTGCCTCGGGAGGGGACTGGTGGTCCCCAGGGTGTGGGGGTCAGACCCAGCATCCGCCGTGCCGGGGGAGAGGAGACCGTGCCAGGCCCCGGGCAGAGCTCCCGCAGCACGGGGACTGGGGGGGCACGTCACAGCGGGGAAAACACAGAGTGCTCCTCCACAACAGACCATCTCCTGTGCTTTGCAAAGCCAGAAGGGACCAACTAACCCCCAAACAGTGTCATCAAGGGCCTGAAGGTCACTGAACCTGCCCATAGAGGTTGCTCACTAACTGCTGGATTTTCACCAAGACGCATTTGTCAGACGCCACGGAAAGACCGAGACCTGCAGCTCGTGACACCTGCAGAAACCATCTCGGGTAATAGCCCCATCTATTTCGGTGACATCTGGGGTCAGGCTTATTGTCTCACATTTCTATTATTTAAGTGTGAGACCCATCATGAAGAATCAATCTTGATTTTAGGACTACAGAAGCATTTTCTGTTCGCCAGCCGCCGCCACGGCCCCGCTGATCAATTGCAATAAAACAATCAGCTCCCGACGAGCCGTCGGCACGTGGCGACCCCAGGAACCCGCAAAGGCACACACCACTGGGCAGCAAAGTGAACACAATGAACTACCGCCTTCCTGAAAGCCTTCTCACAATCAAAATGTAAAGTACACACTTGAGGCTCAGCACCCCAGTGGCTCCTACACCAAGCCACGGAACCAGGTTGGTGAGAAGAGAGGCTTCCTGGCCCTGGGCTCCCTCCACTGCACCCCATCTGCTTCGATGGACACCTTTTTGTTGGGTTTTTTTAGGCGACAGAAGAAAATCAGTATTTGTATGTCATCACTGCAGGTTGTGGATCACAAGACTCTGAGCTGAAGGTTTTATTTAAAGGTACTAGGGAGTGAGGGGGTGGAAAGCCCAGGGTGGTTCCCAGGGTGGTGAGCCCATCAGGGACCTGCAGGAGCTCTCTGACCCTGGACAACAGCCTCTTGCTCAGGAAAGGCTCTGGTTCAGACCAGGTAGATATTTCAGCACCTGCATCATTTATATACAATACCAACTTCTTGTTAATACAATATTTACTTTTAATATCAATATCTGTTAAGTGCACGTTATCTACTGAATACCTAAACTTCCCTAAAAATATTGATTTCTCTCCCTGTCGATCACAATGCTTTGTGTTAGTTAGCTATTTTGGTTTTAATATTGCATGGAGTGGGAATGACAGCAGGCAGTCTGTATCAAGGAGCAGTGTCAGGGTTTCTCTTCACAGTCCCTGCCTTGCACTGAGATCTGTCAGCGCCAAAGCTGCACCTCTGACAATGTGGATCAGGGTGCAGTATCAGAGACAGAATTCCACACCAGTTTCTTACAGAAATAATAAACCCATTTGATGTAGATTAATTTTGAAAAATGAACATCATAAAAACGGCCTGTTCTAAACCTGCCACAGTTTTTGAGGAAGTCAGAATAACAGTCTTTAAAAAAAATTATAAAGGCAATAGTACTTTTGCCTATAATCTCCTGTCGCTACCACCAAATCCTTGTAACTTACATTTCTAAAAGAGCAAACGACGCATGCCCCTCAGCGTTTCAAAGCAACAAAGCATCAGTCTTCCAAATGTATTTTTTCTAATATTCAGGTGCTTTGTTGACTTATTTACTGCCACTGCACTGCACTCTGTGCATAAAACCTGAGCAGCACATTTCTACAAAACTCATGAATGTTATTCATATCCACTAAATAACATTAAGAAAAAGACATAAAATTCTACTTGAATAATTTAATAAGAATCATACCAAGTACCCAATCTCCAATTCTATTACATACAAGTATAGGAATCGTTAAATTAGATTTATACCAAACTACTGGCAAAAGCAGAAATAACCCTGAAATGACATCTACCAAAAGTAAAGCCATATTTTCCCTACATTCAGGGCTTCCCAAGATTATCCAACAGAGGGCTCCCAGTAGCTATTAAAAAGCTTAATTGTAAGCCAAACACACGGTCTCTAACAGAGCCACCCAGCCCAGCACCACTGCACCCTACAATTTGGTGCTGTTCTTCAGGAGCAGCCAGGGCTCTCCCATCACCAGATCCCAGCTTTGGAGCTGAGTGTCCCCAGCAACCACAGGTGCTGAGTTCTGCAGCTGCCCTTCTACTTAGATTTCTTATACTAAATTCTAAGTGCTTTGGGCACTTTCAACTTGAGACGCAGCTACAGAGGGCCTCTAGAAGAGACCTGACCACTCTGGCACACAGCATCACACGCTGCATCAAAGATCTGGACATTCATCACTACGCAGTCACCATTTCACTAACGAAGTCCAAGAGCACATAGAGTGCACGTATGGAAACAGCAGCAGTGTAACAAAAATACCAAACAAACTCTAATCCTTTACTCACCACAGGTCTCCATCCTCAATAGTCTTATCGTTGGGGGCTCCGGCGTGGCCATAGTGCAGGACAGAGGAGTTCTCCCCACTGAGAGGTGAAAAGAAAATTCAGTACATTAGGGGCAGAAGAACCATTAACATGCACAACACGAGAAGGAACACGGTAAACGCGTGACATCGCAAACATCAGTGTATCCAGAGACAGTAAGCACCACACTTTTGAGTGTGAGAACTGCTTCCCAGCAGTTTGTCAGGATTGCAGCTGCAGATACTATTCCTTATCTCCCTCTAAAAACAGGGATAAAGCGGGAGAAGAAACTTCATCTCCTGTGTCCTGAAGGCTGTGACACCGGATGGGGACAGCACGCACGCACGCGCTCATCTGAACCCAGGGATCTATTTCTGTAGGGAAACCCAGCACTGATGGCTATTGATCACCCCTGAGTCCAGCCCAGGGAGCAGCTCTCCTGACATCTGAATAACCATCTTGGGGTTTATGTAAAACCATGATTCTCTTCTACCGAAATTGTTATCAGGCCTGTCATCTCAGAAAGAAATATCCTGTCAAAATACCAGTTTTAAGTGTCAGGAAAACAACAAAACTCAGCATGAACAGAATAAAACATAGCTATTCAAAAATCCTAATTGCAAAAGCTATTTTTAATCATAAATGTAGTTAAGTGTAATATTTACAATGCATGACATTTTCACAGTAATAAAATATTCCTATTATTTTTGCATTATTATGTTAATTGAATTCATCAAATAGATCTACTTACATTCGTTTTATTAGGACCTAGCTTAAAACTGTTAATATCATTCATTCTTGCTTCATCAATCCTAGAATACAGCAATTTAGGGACAAAGGCCTTTGTGTTCTATCTTAGGTAAGTCAGCACTTTCAGCTGCAGTGGTGGTTCCTGTCAGTGCCGCGGGGCGACGGGTCTGTCCCACGAGGCCGCCCCGGGCAGGGGGCTCCATGGGTTTGGCAGAGCCCTGGTGCTCCCGGGCACAGCCCCGAGCACGAGTGGCTGTGGGTGCAGGGGAAACACCACACGCAGACACAACCTGCCCGTGCCCTCACAGCCTGGGATGATGCCACCGAGATGGAGCCCCATTGCAGCGGGATGTTAATTCTCGTGTTACAGGATGGTACTTAATCCAGGAAATTTTTCAGGCAGTTTAGATGCACGATTTGCCATAAAACTGCTCATGTTCCTACTGCAATTTTGCATATAAATTGGAATATTGCATTTACAAATAAGCAATTGAGTAAACAGCAGAAAGAAAGAAAGACGCTAATCGTCCTTATTACTCCAAAGCAACAGAACGTCATTGTCACTAACTTCAAAATTATGTTTTATGAGTGTATGTGACTTCAGTGTAGGCCAAGTGTCTGTGGAATAAGTGGAACATATATACCAACATAGATGCCTCACCGAACTGTCGTATATCTCTGATTAGATTAATTCCACTGACTAAATGAGATGAATCTCTGCACAAAGCACACAGCTGTCCTTCAGCATGGATCCTACACTATTCTCTTGAAATTAAAGATGTGCATTTCTACAACTGCAGGGAGAACTTTTACAATACTTTGCCAAATACAATACCTTCAACACTAGCTGTTCAGTAAGAAAAAGAGAGCAAAAAAATTCCAAAAAGATTAATTTAATCGCACCTTAACGTTTGAGTCAAAGAATTCTGAGAACGATATGAAATACTTAAGGTGTATTTCAAAGAGAGTATTTTTGAGCAACAAAGAATAGCTCTAAAGCCCTTCTCCATAATGCCATTTAATAAAAAAGCCAGTTGCAGCACAGATGTGAGCATGAACACGATCCTGGCAGCAGCAGTAGCCACTGGGGAATCTCTGGAGCGTAGCAGAAGCTGTAACCCAGTTATTTCTTTAAGACACAGCCCCAGCCACCTTTCTGTGGCTTTTCCAGAGGAAATGGTTCAGAACTGGCTCTGGCAGCACTGGTGAACACATCACGTGCACGAAAGGAACAATTCCACAAATACCCAGTGGGAAACTGGACCCCGAAGGCTGCAGGGGTGGGTGCAGGAGTGCTTACCTGCCGCAGATGCAGGTGTAGGAGGTGTGCCGCATGCCGCCCCGCGTGTAGCAGTAGTGCTGGAACAGGCTGCAAAGACAGAGAGGTGCTCATTAGTGGTAGGTCCCAAACCACCCCCAGACGGGGACAGAAGCCTTGTCCCTGCAGCTGGTCCTGCACCGACAGCAACCAGCTCCGCGGTGGGGAAGGGGCTCACGCGCAGCCCTGGAACGTCAAAGGGCAACCTGTGCTCCTCAGCAACCCACCCAGACAGGGAAGGACTGTCAGCAAAAGGCAGTCCATCTGGGCACAGGACAAAGGTGACAGGTAACTGCCAAAACTGGCCACACTCTGCGAAGCTGAGATGAGAAAACCACTTCTCGCTGCATTTCAGGTCCATCACATCCACGATCCTTGTTTCCAACCCCCTGCCCTCAGCCTGTGGCACGGGGGTTCAGCAGTAGGGAAGTCCAACCAGCCCTTCACGGGGAGGGAGTTTGCCGGAGAGGACAAAGCTCTCCTTCCAAGTGGTTTCAGGAGAAGCTCCCTGATCCACACCCCCTCACGGGCACCCTCTGCTGCAGCTGGACAAGACACCTCTCCCATCCAGGCCCGTGGTGGAGCGGGTGCTCTCATGTCTGCTCACCTGCACCACACACAGAGAAGGGGAGCCTACCCAGCTTCAGATGATGGTACCTAAACACCTCTCTGATCTTCCCCTGCCCAACATCAGGCTGGGTCCTCAGCAACTGATGAAGCACATTTAACCCAACACTGAGCTGGTGTGTGTGTGAGGGACGGGAGGGAAGGGAGAGCAGCCCCCAGCTCCCTGGCTGCGCTCCCCTTGCTCCGCCGTCCTGCTGGAGGAGCTCTCTGGCCTAAAAATTAACAGCATTTTCATCTCCGCTGCCAAAGTCCCCTTCACATGAGGGCAGATGTGCCCAAAGCACAATTAATATAGGATTAGGTGCTTTAAGAGCTAAGCACATATCATGGATCCTTTTATTCTTTTTGAAATACGCTCTAATTACAATCCAATTCCCTTTAATACTGAATTAATTTCAAAAACTCATTTCTTGTAATTCTGAAATCATTTCATTAACACAGAGTGATAATGGTGCTCTTCGAAGAATAGAGATGCTGTGATTTTGTCCTTCTGCAGCAGCAATCCAGAGAACACAATTCAAATTCTTTGAAGGATATTAAAGATATTACACGCTCGTAAATCCAAACCAGATTTTAAAATTGCACAAAATGACAGTATTTAAAGAGAAACAAAACAAAACATACAAATTAATCACTTCAGGAAAAGGCCTGCATTTAGAGCCTTAGCAGGGAGACCCAGGTTGCAAGATGCCTTTTATGCTCAAAATGCTGTGGTTTTACACGGTAGAAATCCTAACTTTGTATTGCCCAGAAACCAGCAGTGGCAAAGAGCAGGTCAAATGAGAGAGCAGCCGAGGAGAAACGCTGCCACGGTGAGAGGGCAGCAGAGGTATCACTGCACCGAGCTAAGGGACTCATCACCCGAACCACCCCTGGGTCCCACGCACCCGGGGCTTCATGGAATGGATGTTTCCCAGGGGAAGGCAGTTTGGGGGGACCTCTCCTGCCCTGCTCACCCACCGCGTGCTCCGAGACACCACACTGTGCACCATCACACATCGGACTGTTATGTACCTACAGTCACATTTTAGCAAGCAACTTTCGGTGTATTTTATAGATCCTTCACCTTAAATGATTGAATAAACCATCTCCTCCAGACAGCAACTTTCAGTAACCTTCTAAAGAGCTTTAAAAATGAAATAATGAAGGTTATAAACATCTCTCCATCACTGATGTGGGGATACAGGGTTTATTTTTCCATGTGACAACTGATCACATATTCATGGCTGCAATTTAGATGAAACTGTGCAGCTGAGTAATAGTATTCACCTTTTGCAGTACTCCCCGATTAGCAGTAAAAAGCAGTAAATAAATGAAGGCATGCTTCATATGATCCAGCTGTTGCCTCAACTTTGTTTCTGTTTTCTAAAAGAGGAACCTGATTGTTCCATCAAACATTATGGACTTTCTTTTAAGAGTAAATAAAAAGTGGCTGTTTAGGTGACTGAGTTGAAGACAGTACAACTTTGCCAGGCAGCGAGTTTTGCACTAGTAAAACCACTCACATCACTTCTTTGAATTTACTTTTTGGGGCCATGACTCACTAGAAACACGTTCAAGCAGTTGGAAAAGAAAACCCCGCACATTTCTATCAGAGCCAGCCACCATCCTTGTGTAACATGTCACACATACACGAAGGATTGCATATTCCTCTAATGGCAAATGCTGCCTTCTCTAAGCTGAAAAACGTCTATATAGAATTAGAGAAGCTGCCAGAACTCTGCAGTTAAAATCCTGGTTCCACTGAAGTCAAGGCAGACTCTTCACCCCAGCACTTCACTGCTCGCTGCAGGAATCTGTGTCCCAAAGGGGGCTGTGGAAGTATAAAGTCTGAAACAGTGGGATGGAATATCATTTAACCTGGCACTGCACACAGGGCACCCTGAGCCTCCCCTGGTCGCCCTGCCTGGCGGAGATGTGTGCTTTAGGCAGCTTTATGTTGGTGCTGGATGCTCTGCCGTGAGCTCTAAATGCAGCCAACGCAGACACCGCAGCCAAGCCCCTCTTTCTCCTCTCCTTTGGGGGTTTCGAAGCCTCCCGTCATGTTTTATGCAGCGTGTCCCTGGAGGGATCACACAGGTGCTGCCTTGGTGGTGGGGACGGGTCGGTGCTGCAGTGTGTGTGTGTGTCAGACACACACAAGCCTTGGAGCTGGCAGGGCCAGGGCTTCCCACAGAGGAGGAACCACAGCCACCAAATAACCCCGGCCGTCCCTGCCAGACACTGGAGCCACCCCAGGGACACCTTTGGGAACCCCAGCGCTGGTCTCTGTGTCAGGGACCTGCTGCCAGACACACAACCTCCTTGTGACACACACTCTGTACGGGGCAGTCAAGGACACTCATGGGTCAACACCTCATGAAGGTCTTTATATTGAAAATACATTTATATACAAACATTTTCACACTGGCTCACTCCCTGGTTTGAGGATGCTTCAGATCCACCATAACATCCTCAGTGCACCTTTGAGAAAGTTGCCTCCTAATAAAAAGAAACCTTTACACACTTCAAAAATAGTATTCTTTGAACACAGCCCTTGAGACTTGCCTTGAAATGCAAGCAGGTGGGTTTGAACTATAAATTGGAAACCCCAGCAGCTTAAGGGAGTTCTGTACAGAACTTGGAGGATTTGCTGTAGTTTCTTCTTTTTTTTTTTGAGTACAGTTGGAAGATGTAGACGAATATCTATTAGTTATCTCTGCACCAAATTACTTCTGAATTACAACTAGAACATGCCCTTATGCTTTTGTATGGTGTAAATATCAAGCATAGCCATGAGACAGGCTAAAACTCAAAGCTTTTTTAAAGAATTCACAAAAGGCCAAATTTCCCAAGCTGATCTCTCTATTTATACCGGGACTGAAAGCCACTGCTGTGATCATTTAGACATAAAAGGATCTTCACCTGAGAAAGCTATAAAGCGCAAATCACACCGAAACGTTAAGCCACAGTAAATATTATTTGCCCATGATATTTCAAGTATTTCTCCCCAGCACCGACTGGGCTGGCAGGAGGGAGCAGAGAGCACCAGCCCCGCGCTGGGCAGGGAGGGGGGGAGCCTCTAACCCCCCACCGGGACCCTGCGGGTCTCCAACACGCTGCATTTCTCTGCTGTAGCCAATTCACTTTGAGAGTGGCATTTATTTTCCATGGGCATCCAGATGCTTTAAGGCTTAGTTTATCTAACCCAATTTCCATTTAGTTTACCATACAACACTGCAGTGTTGCAAAACGCACCCAAGGTTGGTTAAATACAAAAAGAGTCAGGTCTTCATTGGGAAAGAGTAAAGAAGGGGAGGGGAGATGAGTAGGAGAAATAATCCAGTTGACTATTAATGAATAAATGGTGAATTACAAGTTCGTACCAGAACATAAAAATGAGCCTTATGAGCACATGAGGAAAGGTTTCTTCTCTACCTCGGAGACAAAATTCTTTAGAACAGAACTTACTGCTCCACAAACAACATGGCGATGAGACCCCACGGCCACACCACAACCAACCATCATGAACAGGGGTCTCTGCTTTCCTCCTGCACCACCTCTGAAGCCCACGTGGAGTCACGTCCAACAGTAACAAGGCAGACCCGAGTCCTGCACTGGGCTGAGTCTCCCACTTAATCTAATACTAGAGGAAGAGATGGCATGAATTTTTCTTAGGCTCCTTGCTCCGTTTCCAGCGCTAATAATTCTAGATCTCAACTGGCATATTTTAAATTAAATTTTTTGTAGTTTAAACCTATTTATCAACAGCTAATTAATGAGGTCTAAATCCTTTGATGACAGAATGATTAAACTGCGTTTTAACTAATCCATCTTTAATTAAAATGCTGCCAGCAAACCATTTCTGGATGTGTAAAAAGGACACATTTATAGATGCTCACTCTTTAACTATGCATTATGTAAAGCCAATAATTAGAAGAACTCAGGATTTCAATTATATTTTAATTACTGTTACATATAAAACATGCTTTAATAGATGTAATGCAATACATTTTCTTTCTTTACAACCCACTAATCATTCCTATTGGGGTGACAACCAAATAAAAGGAAGTTTAATGTATGCGCTAGTACAGGAATCTTGTTTTAGCTTTGAGCCAATTCTCTCTCCATTTCCTCTGTGCAGCAGAAAGGTACTTAATTATCCCCAAACCTAAAACACAAATGAAACCCTATAAATCCCTGTTAAAGTCCTAAGAGGAGATTAGCGGTAACTGACCATAATAAAGAGAAATGCTTTATCCTCATTATTACCCTTGCACGTCTCCCAGTCTCTCCAACTCAAACACAGGGCGACTGAAACCCTGCCCGTGGAGCTGCAAAGGGCAGGTGACACCTGGACTGAGCCTCCTGCTCCTTCCCTTTGCAATTCGAGGAAGCATCAGGAGCCAAGAGATGCTTTAGGTATGGCAGGAGCCACCAGTTTTCATTGATTTGGGGTCTCTCTCCCGAGGAGGGAGAGGGGGGTGAAGATAAGGTGAGGACAGCTCCCCACCACCCGCACCCATGGGGGCTGGCACTTAGAAACACACAAGGGATGGGAGTTTAACTGCTCTGCACCGTGGCTCAGTCAGCTTTTCATGCAAATCTGGAACACATTATTTCTGGAACACACTAAAGATAGCTGGTCAGGAACACTCAATATCCTGTAGCAATCCAACCTTTAAAATTCTATGTTATTACAATAGGTATTTTTTTGCTGAGACAACCAAAAAATTCAATAAATTACAGTTATTAAACATGGTTCTAAACTCCACATGTTCCCAGTAGTTGTATAACCCAGAAGATTCAGTCTTAAGGGTTTTGCTGCTTTCAGTGATCTGAACCTGGCATGAGGAAACTAATAAGCTTAGGGCAGGAGCCTGCTTGATTTACCCATTAAACTGTACTTCACAAATATTCAAAGAGGTGTATTATGTTATTTCTACTGACACAGACGTGTTAAATTTAATTTTCATAAGCTGATTTCTACTGTTTGGACAGACTAATGAAACTGCTGATATTTCAGTTTATTTCAAGTTTTTACTAAAAAATATTTAGCGTTTACCAAACTCTGACAGTAAGATGCTTTCATCAGAGAGGCCTGTGATGGAGCCACTGAACGTACGGATATTGAAATATCTGCACAACGAGACTTATGCTGCTGCGTAGTTTGATTTATATAAATCCTCTCATTTCCCTTTTTGTCTAGTCCTGCCTATAGAGCAAACGCTTGGGCGCAGGGAATATATTTAACTACCTTCTGAAGTGCACCGCCCATTTATATTCCCATTAAATGATAAGAACAACAGCGCATTAGGAAGGGAATATGAACTGTATCTCCTCCAGAGAGCGTATCTGGAAAGGTCGTTGGGAATATTTAATATTCATACTTAACAGATGTCAAGAATGAATGCTGATGTGGCAACGTGCATTGTCAAGGGTTACTGAGAACACTTCTCACTTTTCAAAGGCTTACAGCAGATCTGCCTTGGGGGAAAAATACTCCATCCCATTGCAGTCCCACCACGCCGGGGGTCTCGTGGTGCCGACACGAGCGACGAGGGACAAGCGGGGCAGCTCCTCCCCACAGCACTGCCCTCCCAGGCACTGCTGGGCTCTCACACAGAGTCACCCAAGGACAAGGATGTTTAAGGACTGCATGGACAGTAATATTAAATAAGAAGAAATATTCAAGAAGAAGAAACATTTTAGCTGTTAGAAGCGCTGGGGATGGACAGTAACACACCAATACCAGAAATAACACTCCGATAGAAGTTAATCAGATACATATGGATGAAAGCAACAGCTTCTCTGACTTGCCTTTGAATTCCCTTTAAATGCTAACTACAGCAACAGCTTCTGTTCCGAGATGGCACTTTGACCAGGGCTGTGATCTCTGTCCCTGTCCCCAGAGACACGGCAACGCCAGCTGAGCTTTCTGGGGTCAGGAGCCCATCACTGCTCCCCCGCCAGAGAACACGCAACTAAATACAAAAACCTGGTTACATATTTCCGAATCACCTAGCTAACTCCAGAACACTATCCAAACCTTGTCTTGAAGTCACATTTTCCCTACCCCCAGCAGCCTAGAGTAAGGTGTTATGTTTCCCTGGGTCTGCTCCCACATAACTGTACGGTCAAAAGAAAAGAAAAGTTTTCCTGGCTTGTGCAGACAAATGACAGATCAGAGATGTCCTTCTCTAATCTTCCTGACCATGTTTCCAAGGGTCCTGGTCACATAAAATGAGTGAAGAGCTGCCCAGAGGACTACACCATTTACCACAAATTACTTCTTTATGGAAGAATCAATTTTATAGGCTCCTGAATTTCAAACACTTGCCTCTTCAATCCCATGGAATTACTCTTTTGAGAGCCAAGCCCGAGATAGATGGCTTCAAAGATCTGCTCTTGGGGCTATGAACTATCTGCTATAAAAATCTAGAGAGGACTTATGAGTCTTTGAAAAAGACTCTGAGTAAAGAAAACATGTATCAACACTATAACGTTATATGGCTAGAAGTGTCCAGATTAATCTGTTGAGTCTCCAACAACCTTCTGTCCCAGCAGACCAGAAAGCTCAATTCCAGCCAATCTAATAGAAGATAACCAGAAGGTGTTCTCAAGAGGTGGAGGAGGCAAGGCTCCCCTGCGTGCTGTCCTGGGAACCCTAACACATGTGGTTTTCCCCTCACCTGGGGAGAAGTTTGCAAAGCTGAACTCATGACAACAAAGCTTTAAAAACATATTCACTGATTTCAACTCCTACGAAGACAAACAGGGAACAAAGTGAAACGCATCCAGCAGAGATGATCCCAACAGCTCTCAAGCTCCTACAGTCTCAAGAAGAAAATCCGTCAGACTGATGGCAATTCCCTCAGCCCCACAGGGCACAGGCCATCACTATGGTGAGAGCCAAGGGGAAGTCCACCCTCAACACAACCATCAGCAACCCCAGCTCTCACCCAAGGCTGGGCAAATCCACTCGCCTGCTCCCCAGTAACACACAGAGAATGGCCCAGCCCAGTGCTCCTCAGCTTCTGCACACCTACTGCTTTTATTAGACAGAATTAAAGCCATAAGGATTAGAAAGATGACATCAGCCAACCGTGACTGAGCCCAACATTTCACTGCACACCTAAAACTCTGAGGATGTTTCGGTTCCTCCGCTCCTGGCACAGCCTCCACTAGCTGCAAATAAAACAGGAATTCCAGTTGTTGGAATACAGGGAAACCAAGGTGTGTGTTTCCTGGGAGAGCAAGGCAACAGGCAGAGGCAGCCCTTGTGGGACAAAGCTCCCAGACTAACCCCAAAGCCTCCAGCCCTTCCTGCTGGTGTGGATGAACAAGTGATCACATCCCCAGCGGCAGCGGGATGGATGGATGGATGGATGGATGGATGGATGGATGGATGGATGGATGGATGGATGTTCCAGTCACGCTGCCCCAGGGCACCTCCCCAGGCCTCTCCCGCCTCCAGGCAGCGGTGCATCCATCTATAGAAATCCTCAGCACTGATTTCTTGCCTTGCAGACCCCTGGGAAGGGATGAGCGGCTCCAACACGCAGCCCAGGATGCCTACAAGCCACAGGCATTACCTGCCAGGACATAAAAAGTGTTTTATATACTTCTTGATTCAGCTGGCAATTATCTTTTCGCTGGCACACTATACCTTTCATCTCCCTCTGGAGGTGCCTACGCACAGAAGAGATAAACCTCTTTCATGGGATTCAGTAAACTGAGGAGATATAAATAGAAATATGGGCTTTATTTGCCCTCCCCGCTCCCTGCCTCAGCCCCAGGCTCCCACCCTCAGGTTTGACAGGTCCCCCAGACACCAGGCACAAAGGTTGAGCTCGTGCCCCGAGCACCGGACACAGGCCCAAGCCCAGGGGGTGTGAGCAGACCAGGAGGGGCTGTTGGAGCCCTTGGCATGTGAGGGAGCAGGGGGGCTGCTGAATCCTCTGCATTCAGGGGAAAGCTCAGGAAACACTCACCCTCACTTTGCTCAGACGCGGGGCTTGATGCTTACCCTGCATAAGACTTACTTAGTCTTTGCCAAAAAAAGCTTGGTTTTCCATTTTAAAAGTGCTGATTTAGCAAACGGGGGGTATCCACCATTCCCCAGGTCTGTGGGGTGTATCTCACCCTGCACTGCAGCTCCCATTGCGGTCCCTCTGGTCCCACACGGCTCCTGCAGACCCCAGGGTCGCTCCTGAGCACACGGAGCCCCGCAGGACCTGTGCACAGCTTACACCCCTTCAACCTCAGCGAAGCAAAACACAGGGCACTCTTTAAAGACCTGCCTGCATTTACCAAAATGCCTACTCCTGGGTAACTCGGTGCGTAGGCACTCTTGTTTCTCAGGGAAAAAGTGTTCCTTGCCATCGCTGTCACAACGGAGCCAACATCAGGAGACACGAGCTGTGACTTTCTACACAGACATCACACACAGAAGTATTGGAGAGAGATTTAAAAAACATTACCTTGGACTAGGTTCATTCCCCCTGAGGTAATTAAGCCTTTTTTCTGATGTACATATAAAAATCTCATTAGCTGTTTCTGAGAGTTTCACTACAGAGAGGACGTGTTCAGTTGTTTGCAAACTCTCATCTCCATATTATTTCCACCTCACAAGTCCAGTATCCCACAGCTTTCATCTAAATTCTTTCTTCTTAAACTTACGACCTCTCTCTTGTCTATATTAAAAAAATTTATATTAATAAGCCCAACAGATCAAAGATTCAGATCTTACTGCTCAACCTTCCCATCATTTTGATGACCTACAAACTCTCAGAGGTCTGCATCCGTAGGATTTATTGGGATCCAGAAATTACTTCTGAGAAGTCAAATACCATCAGATGTAATATCCACTCCCTTGTAACCCCACTTGGGAAAAAAAAAGCCCAAGCATTAGAAGATGACACGTTTCCGACAACTGCTTCTGTCAGCCAGGTTTTAATCCATTTTATGTGTACTTTATTAATATTGTATACAACTAATCAGAATGTTGTGTGATAATAAGTCAAAGGCATTACAGAAGGCTAAGCACATTACAGCCATGGAGTTAACTTTATCAACTAAACGTAACCTAATTTAAAAAATTAAATCCAAGTTTCTTTAATAAGATGTCCTTAACACTACATTAACTCAAATTAATTAAATACTTGTCCTCTGTTCCTGGAGCCTGGCACCAGCACCATCGGAGCTGCCAAATGAGCTTCCTCCGGCCCGACAGCTCCCGTCACCCCGCTCTGCTCCAGCTGCCTCCCTCTGCCCCAGCTCGGAGCACAGCCCCCTCACATGCTGGGATTTATACTGCTGTTCACATCTGCTATAGCCCATTCCTCTATCGGTATTGAAACAGCAAACACAGATTACTTGTTTTGCTGTGAAATGAATTTGCCCAGTTTTTCACTCTTAGCGCTACATCCCCCGGAGAAGAGGGAGTGTTAAATGAAATACATATCGTGGATTAATTTAATAAAGTTAAGCATGAAATGATTTTTATATTCAAGAACATAAATGTGATATATTAAAGCAACTGATAGCTAAAAAGCTAATTTTAATTTTTCACTTTTCAAGTATATTTTAAATGGGATTTTTTAAAGGACTACTTATTTAACTCCTGATGTCAGCTGGCTGCTAATTCCACCAAACGAATGACTTTCTCCCTTCATCTCTGAGTTCAGTTACTTTTATTTGTCCCCAAGTATTCAGCAGAAACCAGCTACATCAATAAAAAATGTCAATTTTGATCTGCCTCATGAGATGGAGCAGCTCTGGATAGATTTTCTGTCAGCAGGGAAGGTGACTGGAGAGCTATTACTCAGAGCCATTAGAGAGCCAGAGGAGCAGGGGAGGGCTCCCCAGCTTTGGGCCGGATGGGGGGTGCCCTCACACACACAGCCCCCCAAGCACTGGAAATAACAGTAAAACTCCACGTCGTGGCTGAACTCTCTCTGCTGTCAGAGCTGGTTACGTCCCGTCACAGCAGATGGTTTACAGCAAAGCGACAAGCACTTTGCTGAATGCAAACTGGATATGGCTTATCATAATAAATTAAAATTGCTTAATACAGGTGCTCGAGCAAAGGTCTACACGAACAGTGAGGTAAAGGAGATTGTTTGACAGAACTAATCAGAAAATCACTGTAAGAAAGGAGAAAATACAGCAGCTTTGCCGGAGATGTAACATTTGAATTTATATAACATTTTCTGCTTCTCCCCTGTGCTACCAAATCATGCTTTGGCTTCATGCCATCTGTACTTAGAACACACTGGTCAAATAGAAATTATTTTTCATTGGGCAGATGTCCAACTTTCATGACAGACAAAGCATCACGGGTAAATATCCAGTTTTCACGAGCCCAAGACAGGACATCGGTATTATTCTTATTAAGAAAGGAATGAAAGCAAACCTCTGCAACTCTGGAACTGGCAGTTCCTTATCCTGTTTAACAAAATGCCCAGTGATCACGACAGCACTTAACTTCCCTTTTCCTTCCAGACTTGTTCCATTTTGTTTCTGACCTATTAGCCACCATCCATCACAAAAAAACCCCAACAAACCCAAAACCAAACCTAAACAAAACTCCATAAAATATAGAGCATTATAACACTGAAAAGGACTCCAAACCCAAATGAACTTAACCCAAAAAGCTACTTGAGAAGGGCTCGAGGGATTGCAGAAATGCTGCCATTTCTTCCTTATTATTAACCTGTTCAAAGCCCCGTTACAGGTCTCTGGGGCTCCAACAACAAACACAAAACCAAACCTAAAGAAAACCCCATAAAATATAGAGCATTATAACACTGAAAAGGACTCCAAACCCAAATGAACTTAACCCAAAAAGCTACTTGAGAAGGGCTCGAGGGATTGCAGAAATGCTGCCATTTCTTCCTTATTATTAACCTGTTCAAAGCCCCGTTACAGGTCTCTGGGGCTCCAGGTTTGTGTTCTGCAGCCCTGCAGCATTCATAACAGAACAAACAGTGGGAAAATTACCTTCACTCCAGTATTTCATGCTGTTACACTAATTACCCCGATGAACGCCACGAGAGACCACCCTGTGCGGCGTTCCCCAGTGCTGGAATGCTGCTGGGGCACAGGGCAGGAGCAGCTCCTCCCGGGGACCCACCACCCTGTGCAGCGTTCCCCAGTGCCGGAATCCTGCTGGGGACACAGGGCAGGAGCAGCTCCTCCCGGGGACCCCCCTGTGCCTGGGAGTCACCCCAGGCTCCCTCCACCCATCCGAGACCACCATGGGGAGCCCACCCTCCTGCCCACCCCCTCCTCGGTGGGTACCAGGGAAGGGGAGGCTGAGCTGCTTCTGCTCCATCCCTTTATGCCCCTCCTGGGTCATCAGTGAGGCTTTTAAACCAAGACAAACCAAGTAGATGCAAGTTCATTTCAGAAGGTGTCCAAATATTTGTGAAATTCAAGCCCACATCCCCAAAATACCACAGCACTCATTCACACTCTGTGTTGCCTTTAAAAATCCAGCCGTTAAAAGCTGAAGTTCTACTGAAAAGGCACTACATGGAAGTGAGACTACAGCACTTTTGAAAATGGAAACTAATGTCCTTCCTTAAATTAGCAGCAGCTCCTCTGATAATGGCAGCTGAAAGGAACCCAATATACTTTTCTCTCTCAACCCTTACCCTTAGTTCCCTGTTAACTTGGACGAGGAGAACGAGGAGGGCCTTTCCAGGCACCAGCCCCAGCCCAGTGCCTTTGGGAAGCCCAGCTCCTCCAGGCGGCTCCAGGCAGGGAATCTGGTATTTCTGCCCCTTTTCACTAGAGAAAGTGGGAAAGGAGAGGCTGAGGGATAACATCTAACAGTTGCAGTGACTCTGTGGGAAGAACACAGATTTTTAATGTCCCTCTTCTGAATTTGTAATCATCGCAACCGAAATGCACACAATATGCAAATAAACTGCAGTTCTCCAAACTATTTTGTTTCCTTTCCACAAAATAATCAAGGCAATAAAAGCTCTTTAAATTGCTACAAGTCATCGCTTCCAAGCGTACAATCATTCAGATTTTCACTGATCACAGCTGGTCAAAATGAACAAGAACTACAAAGCTCACCTGCAGATTAAAAAAAATAGTGGTTTTTTTTCTTTGCACTGCTATTTTTGTAATACATTTTATCATGTTTCTCGAGTGAGTTTTCTACGTAGTCTTGCAAAACTCCTTTACGAATACTCCAAGCTCTTGGGGCAGAATAAGTAGTTTCACCTGTTTATTCCAGGTGGTGTCAGCACTTGCAGCAATGACCACGCTGGGGCCAGCTGGGATCTAGAGACCCCCCCGGATCACCCTCCTGCCCCATCACTTACAGCAGCTCCATTCTGTTCTCCTTATTTTCACTAAGCACGTTAAGAATCGTTAAGAACAAGCCTACCGCTCCTTTAATTAGCAATTTCCCAAGTTGCATTCGGCTTTTATTTCAGTTTTTAGTGACTATCAACAACACCACAGCCTTGTAATAAAAGCCAATCTGATGAGGTTCCCCCAGCCCCGGGAGGGGACGGTGACCCAGGGCAGGAGCCGTGTCGGTGGGGACTGTTCCTGCAACACGCACGTGAAAAGCCACAGTTTGAATTTTGAGCAACACCTATCCAGCCCAGTGTGCAGTCTGATCTAACGGGCATTTTTAGAGGAACATCTTGCAAGACAAGGGTTTGAAGGACTTGTTCAAGGACATGCCATTCCTACCCACAGCCCTGTTCCTTGGGCAGTGACACCAGAGCGCTCTCACAGCAGGAGGGAGCAGGAGAGTTTCTCAGCCAACATTTTTTTGTTGAGTCTTTATTTCCCCCATTTCCTTCCTTCCTCTCTCTCTCCCTCCCTCCCTTCTTCTTCCCCCCCCCCCCAATTCTTAACAGTTTTCTTATTTTATTTTATTATTCCTCAGCAGTGATGTTGCTCGCGCTCAGAGCAGCACCACCAGGCAGGGGCTGCATCTCCAAGGCTCACACTTGGAGGGAGTTTAACAGACCCTTTGGGATAACAATACCCATCAGCAAGACTAGTGGCTTTAAAGAGTATTCTTGTTAGCAGAACGCTGTGTGAACATTACTTTTATCAAAACCATGTGCCAACTCACCCTACAAATAAATTGCAACCTCGTAAAATTGTCAAAATTGTATCCCTTAGGAACAACAAAAGTTTGATTCACATGCACTTTCTGCACTGTAAAATATTTCATATTTTGTTTCTCCGATGTAAAGCGTAATAGGCTACATAATTTGATTTATACTTTGGGGATGCAGCACATCTATTAACTATGTAAAAGGCAGCACACCAAATATTTCACAGTTTATGCTCCAAGTTTCAAAAATTCCTGATACTGAGATAATGAATGGGTGCAGGCAAGGAAGCATTGGGGGGGGAACCAAAACCCAACAACAAAAGAGAGTTGTCTGCTGACTGCTGCCAGCCTCAGTCCTCACAGGGCAAAGCAGGAGCCCGACAGGAAACAAGAGAGACCAAAAAAAATATTGAACTTCCTAATGCAGTAGTAGCTTTCTGGTATTGGGGGGGGAACCATTTCATTCATGCCCATACCACACTTCACACTGAAACTGATATTCTTATGTGGAATGAGAAAAATTACTTTATTATGAATGAAACATAATTGATTAATTTGACATATGAGAAAGGAAGTAATGCTAGATAGATTGCTGTTCTGAATGAAAACCTTACCTCAGCTCACAAATTCATGATTTTGGAAATGAAGATCATATATGCAAGTGGGAGCCACCCCTCAAAAAAATCCTCCCAAATCCGTGTTTGAAGTCACATTGGAAGAGCCTGTGACCTGCACCAAGAGCCCCTGACATCATGTGTGCGTTGTTACAGGAACAATGACACCGACATCATTCTGTGCACACGACAAGAGTGAAACCTGCACTTTTTGAACAATTCTTTCCATTTTTCAGATGATGAAAACACAAGTTTTCTGGATGTTAGCAGTAAATAACTTGTTCTGCATAGTGGAAACAACTGCTGTAATACACACATTAAAACTTTAGGATGAGAAAGCTCTGTTCTTTGTTATGTCTAAGTTTCACTAATGTACAAAAAGAGCCTGTGCATGTGAACAGCAAAGCTCCAGGTCCCCAGACAACAGAACTGCCCCCCCAGCTATAAAAATGACAAATGGCAGCCACGGTTGCAGCACTCCCAAACTCTGTAGCAGAACAGATTTAAAATTGAGCAATGCACCAAGGCAGCTATTAGTCTTTCAACTCAAGTGTCAACTTCCAACAAATTAATGACCGAGCAGTCTCAACCAAACGCTGTCTTGACAATTACAAACTGCATTTCTGCATCCAAATTCCAGTGCAATATTCCCAAGTAAGTTTTCTGAACTGTAGTGATTTACTTGAGTAAAAAAATACTGCCAAAAATACTGCCACATGTGGTCCTGAAATATTCTGCAAGCTATCACATCCACTTCAGCATCCAATTCTCTAATGAAAGCCACACGCTGGAGATGAAAGGAGAGGAGATCAGAGCAGGAATTTGATGTACAAGAGCTGCCAGTTACAGCACACATGCAGCCCTTGTCAAACTCCTCCAACTACACCCGGCTACACAGGATCTATAGCTGAGATGAAACTGAATATTCTCCAAGAACCAGCGTGATGTGAACCGTATCTCAGCTTGAATCTACAAAGGAATTGGCCAATACTTGAGATTTTTGCACACTATCATCCATTTTCAGCACGCTCCCGGAATTAGAGGAGACAAGTAAGCAGACACTAACAACTAATTGTATGGCCCTTCCCTTTCCCTTAGAGGTTTATTTTTTCTCTTCAAAGCTTTGTAGATTGGTTGTAAATCCATGCTGTAAATCAAAAGAAAGTCACTACTCGTTACCTAGTTAGAATTCCCGGGTTCTGACCGTGCAGCCATTTCTCTGGTGTTTGATCTCAGGCACCAGCAATGCCCACAGGCACACGCTCCAGTCACGGCAGCCAGACCCCGCGCTCCCAAACCCCTTCCCAGCACCTTGATCAACCCCCACCCACCTCCAGTTCTAAAGAGAGCCACGCAGATAAATGATTCCTGGATTCAAAATACCTGCTCAGGTTGAAAAAAAGAAACATACGTAAAACCAGGAAGGAGCGACTCAGAGTTAAAGAAAAAGAAGTGCCTGGTCTAGTGGTGCAGACCAACATGCCCAGCTGTGACTGGCTATGCTCCAGCTGAAAAATAAAGGAAGTAATGCTTTTGTCTCTTTTTTCCCCCCCAGAAAATGAAGATTTAAAATTACTGTTGCCACTGTAAAAGTTCTCTCCCGACAAGGAAATACACATAAAAAGACACATGTTTCCTGCTCATCCCTATCAGCTTCTGAATTTCTTCCTGATGTATGAAAGATGGCAGGGAAATTTCCCCTCTTTGGTGTTTCTTTATCTCTGAAATACCAGGAAAGATCAAACCTCTCCTTTCCAGTGCTGCTGGAGGGCACTGCTCAAACAACCCACCCTCCCTGTCCTCCAGCAGGAACACTGCTCAGTCCTTCACTCCAGCTCTTTCTGATGAAAACAAAACTTTTAAGCCAACTTCTCATCTCTGCCAGCCGTGATGGACCTCCTCCAGGTCAGAGCCAGCCGGCTCCCCTGAGCTCCCTAACACGGTACTTAGTCTCAGGGCAGTGCATTTTCCCATAATATTGAGGAATAAACTCTTAGGTGTTTGTCATGTGTTTTGGAATAAACTTTTGAACTGCCAAAAGGCCTCACATGATCTTTTAAAATTACTTCTTTACACAACTATGCATGCTGAGCATGACTGAACCAAAACCTAACATATCTCTCCTCAAAAAAAAAACCTGACAAATTTCACTGGAAGTTCTGCACAACAGGTAAAAGACACCACCTGTGTCTGCCCACACAACTGGGCACAAGCCCAAAACCAGAAGGTCTTCGCCCAACATTGCCTGAGACTATTTTGAGTATCATCAATATTTTCAATTTAGAAAAGCATCAAATGATGTATTAAATACAAACCACTGACTACCGATTGAAAAAAAAAAAAGTAGTACAAATGAAGGTGGCTCTTCCTGCCCTGGGGCTGGAACATTTGGGACCAATTTGTCTTTATGCCTCAGAGCAGTGTGATGGTGAGTGAAGGGTGCTCCTGGCCACCTCAGACCTGAAGGTAGGGTAACATCCCTCTGCACACCCCGACTCCCTGCACTTCGTGACAGCCTTTGAACACACGGTGCAAGTTCTATCTATTCCATCACAGTTAATGACCAACCTGTGGTCAGCACCGAAGATGTGTGAGAAAATAGAGAGAGGTGGGGCAGATCTGCTGTTTTAAGTAATAGACAAATATCATTTTAATTTCTGCTAGGAATAATGCACATGCTTTGATCGGCAAGACTCAAATGCACAGCAGAACTAAGGGCATGAAGATGCACACGATGCACCTCTTCCAAGGGAAGCAGATTCCCCTGAGGCAAGCAGCAGCTCCTGGGATTTCACCCCGGCCGGTACCCGCTGCCTTCCGCGGGGCCACGGCTGGAGAGGAGCGTGTTCCTCTGGCTCACAAACCATCTCACACATGCATACCGAGTATCAGATGGAAACCCGTGTTCCTAGGCAACCCCACGCTCGCTCCATCCTCCCCCTCTGCCACCACGGACAAGAGGGTTTAATCACCAGCTCACACTGCACCCACCGGAGAGAATCCCACCCGGAGCAGCTCCCACCGAGCAGCAGCAGCCCCTGGGTGGCCTTCGCCCCAGCATGCAGAGTGGGACTAAGGACAGCAGTGTTACTTTGGAGTTGTTTATAAAGACGAGTTCTGGAAAAAAATAATATTCTGGCTTAAACATAAAATGCTGGCAAATGCAAGCAAAAAAATTTATATTCTTGCCAGCAGGTATGGAAACATTCTTTTAGAGGTACCGAGGGTTAAACTTTTTTCTGACATTTATAATATTCAGTGCTGGAAAAAATCTCTGCAAAGAATAATTGCTCCCACAGGGACCAATCCTTGGGTCACAGTTTTTTACACTTGACGGCAACAGAGCCTTGAATGAGATTTTCTATAAAACCTAGACTTAAGCTTGCAGCATAATCACAATGTTTGCCCTAGCTCTAGAAGCTGAACTAAAGCACCACTTCTACAGTGTAATTATTCCACATATGTTCCAAAAACCCATGGGGAAGTTTTATTATTCAGAAGAATAAATAGGGTAAAAATAAATGGTTTTTAATTTTAGCCAATTTTTACACTCCTTATGAATTTTCATTTTTCTTATGCAAGTTTAAGTCCACGGGAGAGAGGATTTGCCTTGAAGAAATAATTAAACTTTCATCTTCAGTTACGCTTCTTAGCAAATACACAGCCACCCACATAGCACATAACACACAAGTGCTATTCACTGACACAGAAAGCCAACATAATCACAACGCTTCGTAATCTTCCTTTCAGTCTCAAATTGAGTATTTGAAGTTTCAACTCCTGTTCAACAACACAGAGCAAGCGGGTTAGAAGGTTGGGGTCCCAATACAGAGCTTAATTTGCCCTCAATACTTTTTCGACTACTTGAGGTATTCTCAGAGAATAATGCAGCAATTTGTCATATGCGATACGTAAATCTGCCACCTGAAGGATAACAAAAGATGATAAGACTCAATTTGTGATGACAATGTCTGAACCAGATTTAGTCGACTGCAGAAGTCAGAGCTTTTCTGGGAAGGGAAGCAGCAGGACTCCATGTGAGCACGCTTTGCCACTGAGTGACACCTTCTCCATCCCCCAGGAACGTTCCCACATCCCTCTCCCCGTGCAGGGGCCAAACAAAGGACACGTGGGTGCTCTGCAGGCAGGTCACAGAACCCACACGTCCCCAGGCTCACTGGCAAACGGGCCGTACCCTGTGCAGAGGGTCCGGAGGGTTCATTCCCTGCCCTCCAGCATCCACAGATCCATCCCTGCCAGCACCGCTCCCTTCCTGCAGCTCCAGCTGTTTGCCCACACCTGAGTGGCTGAACAGAAGGGCAGAAACCCCAAACACCAGCAGTGGAAATGAGAGGTTAAGGCAGAATGACAGGATGAAATAAAGAACGGATTAATTCTCAGTGCTTATCCTAAACTGCACTTGGGGCCAGACAGCAGCACCAGGTCATCCCAAAGATGCCAAGTCTGGCTCTGAGGTTCTATCCTACTCTCCCTGAAACACACAATGAAGAAAAAAATTTCTCCTGAAGAGCTGACCCAAGCTAATGTATTACCCCTAGTGTCAAACCATCTGTTACAGAGCAAATCTGGAGATTAGACAGGCAAAAGGCTACTAATAAATCACATCTAGCATCCTAAACTTCACACCATCCTCACATTTACCACTTATTGGTACACCCTGCACCCAAAGCACTTCACCCAGTTTTTACAAATTGTCTGCTAAGCAGAGACATAAGAATTCCTGCCCGCCTCCGGCAGTCGGTGCTGACCAAGAGGACACAGCAGGTTCAGTCTGAAATAAGAAAGCAGCAGAAATCCAGTCCAACGCTTCTGACAGGTATGACATTTCACAAGAGGGTAGTACCGAGTGAGAAGTGATGGCAGCCTCACCTTACACTCACGGATTAACTTCTGTGGTATCTGAAGGCTCCCCATCTCACCGGTTCTGTTACATACACAGGTTTCAGTAGATGAGTGGGGAGACACTGTCAGTTGTCAGCAAAGCTCTCTGTTCCCCCGCCTCCCCGGACTGCCTCAAGGCTCAGCCTGATCTACTCGGGAAGAGCTGTTGAAGGTACAATCCAAGCAACCCAGAAATAATGCTGGGTTTTGAGGGATTCTCAACACGGGCAAATTCCTTTCAGCAGAAACATCACCTCTGCTGCCTAACGTGATCCAGGTTCCTCCCCAGTCCTAACTTTCATTTAGAGTTCACTTTCCATCACTTCTGCCTGGCCATTCAATCCCATGACCAAACACCCAAGGCAAAAAAATCCCACCACTTGAGAGCAACACAACATTCTGCCAATGAGACCAAGCCCACCGGCACAGAGAACCAAACTGGAAAGGCCATCCACGTACTGCCCTGGAATTACAATCCTGGCCTTCTGTTCTTCAATACTGCTGACAATGGGTACGCTAAGAAACCTACCACCTGCTAAAACAGTGGAGAGTTCTGCACAGTTCTTCCCCCAGGGAGATGATGCAACAACAGAAAACCAAACAAAAACCAAGCAAACAACACAAAGAACCATCAGGACAGATGCTAGAAACGCTGCTGAATAAGCTGGGAGGCAGGACTCGCACTCTATACAGTGCTGAGGATGCTCTGAGAACCAATCTGGAAAATAATTTAATGCAGGGGACAGGCCAGCAGCGAGGGACAGAATCTGCTCGTTTGCTTTTCATCTGCATAAAGCGGTTTTGATGTTCAGAAGGTCAGTGTGTGACACCGTGTTATTAACAGAGTCTTGGAATCCCACCCTCCGCCCTCAAGCCCTGCTGCCCGCTGAGCACCATCACCGAGCGGTTCTGGTTATCAAAAGATGAAGGCCAAACACAAAATTCTGATCTCTCTGCGCCGACAGTAATTAGCAAAAATGATTGAACTAAAGCTCCCACTGCAGATAAAGCCGCACATATGGTACAATCTTTACTTTTGACTTGTCTGAACAAGCATGAACAAAATCCACAGCAAATAATAATCAGTTCAGCCTGCTGTCTTTTATGAGTTCCATTTCACATATCTCCAATCTTAGCTTGTCATTAGTAATGCTAATTAGTTCCCTATCTCAATGCCATGCTAGATTCAGTAAAAACTGAGATCATTGCTAATTTGAGAAGAAAGCTTGTGCTTTCCTTAATATAAATAATAGTCACTCTACGAAGCACCCACA
This sequence comes from Calidris pugnax, assembly GCF_001431845.1. Taxonomy (NCBI): domain Eukaryota; kingdom Metazoa; phylum Chordata; class Aves; order Charadriiformes; family Scolopacidae; genus Calidris; species Calidris pugnax. The sequence goes on from NW_015090842.1 coordinate 552,529, forward strand.
GAAATTAATACTGCTGGTAATTTTCACTCTGTTTCAAAATTTAAATAAGGATTGCGACTACCTCTTGATTTCCAAGAAGATAATAAAAAGGTAATTATGAATTATCCCAGCACTAAGCAGGTTAACAACCCTGTAAGGACACCCAATGAGGCAGCACCTGAAGCTGGGTTACACCTCGCTGTGGAGGTGAGCCCCAGTCTGCACACACGCACGGCACGTCCATCCTGAAGGGAACCACCTTCCAACACCAGCCTGGGAACTGCTCTTTGACACCTGGGGGCTCAGAAAGGCTTTAAAGTTCTCACGCGGCCCGATTCCACCATTTTTTGGTAGAATGTAAAACCTAATTACGTGGAACTTCAACCACAAGTCACAAAAGAGCCCTACGCAATTTAACAACACTCTTCGACACAAAGGGCTAATTAGAGAGACATCCAGGAGACTAACCAAGCTGTCCTCTGCTGGAACAGAGGACGTGGAGCTTCCCAGGGCACCTCCTGCAAAGGGAAATGCTGAGAGGTCACTAGGGATACACTGGAACGATTTAAAACATGGAGAAAGACCACCTTCCTCCTCTTTCAGGCATTTGTCACATGTTTTCAAGTTTTAAACCCAGCCTGTTGACAGCAGTAACCTACATTTAACCCCCCATCACCTCCAGTTGCGAGGCAGCTCTGGGCTCAGGGCTGTCAGGCCATTTTCAGGCTACACAATGCTACCAACTGTTCAAAAAAAAACAACTAAAGGAAAAGAAAAATCACATTTCAGTAAGTGAGCCAACTGACACGCTGTCTGAGATTAATGGAGTGCCGGTCTCCTCTTTGAGAAAAATAAATCCTACACACAAATAGCAGTGAGGGTCATGGCACAATTCAACGCCGTTCCCGTGTCATAAAGCACCCGTGAAGAATTCACCCAGGTATTTCTGGCAGCCACAATGGGCATTCTTGTTTACCATCCACACACTCTCATGTGAAGGACTTACAAAGGCTACGCTTGAGCTGAAAGTCTAAACACAAAAACTGGATCAAGAAAAAAAACAGACATATTTTTAAAGACTAGAGAAGTCGGTGACTTCCTCAAGAACATTCAAAGAGCAAAATCTATCAGGAGATGGTAAGTGGCAAATCCTGATTAGGTAAAATAATCAGCATTTCACTAAAAGGAAATACCCAAAGAAAAAGAAAATTATTCTGGCTATTTTCTCTTTTCTAGTGAAATAACATGTATGTTTTATTTTCAGTTTGTTCCCCTAGAGCAGAGGAGAGAGAGATAAATGAAAGATGAGAGCCATAATCCAGGCGAGCACTCTGCACAGATAGAGAAATGGCACATTGACAGATAGGACAGAGCTCACCCCAGAGCCCAGGCTCTGCTTGGGAATCGGGGACAGCACTAAAAGAAGGGGGATAAAGAGCTCGTATCAGCCTCGGCTGGGAGAGAGACAAGGTGTAAAAATAGTCTGTGAGTGTTGTAAGCCAAGAAGGAAAAACCTGTGTAGCTGCCTTCTTGCCATTTGATTCTTTAAATTGTTGCTGTTACAGCAGAGTGGAGTTGCAATTTGGTATGAACAAAACCACCACGAGTATCTGTAGGGCTGTACGGACCGAGAAGACCCACTGAGCTGTATACAGAGGGGGCACCAGGCCAGTGCAGCTGGGCAGCGAGCTCCTGACCTGACTGGGACACGAATGAGCCCCAAGTCCCCTCTCCCTTGTTTCACAGGAGCCCACCCTGTGGGACCAGGGCCGAGGTGCTGGACCCATAGCTATTTGCACAGTGGTTCCAGGGTGCTCCTCTGCTTAGCGTCTGCAGGGGGTTTGGACATGGACAATCCTCCAGGGAGGTCCTGGACAAGGGGAGGCGCGGTTCAGCCAGCCTGGGTGCTGCCCAGTGTCACCACAGCAATGACAACATCATCATCATCATCATGAACAAGCTCAGCACTGCCCACTCACTCCTGTCACGGGGCCCTCGCGCTATTAAGAGGATAAAAACCCCCAACAGCTACGGGTCCAAAGCTCTGCTGTGGCTTTGCTATGGATGGACCACACACTTGCATGTCATTCCCCAGTCAATCGACAATTCCAGGCAGCCAAGTCCCATCTGAAAACTGTTGGCTCCAGTAAAAAAGGGAACAAATGAGAAAATGCAGAGAAGGTTCGTTGCTCAGTACCAAGCAGATGAATAAGCCGCCCTCTAGAAACTGATAAACACTCATCTGGAGAAGGGGTCTCCAGATCACCAGAGACCCTGGAGCAGACAACTCTATGTCCCAATTAGGACTCTCAGTCTGTATGTATATATCTAGATACATACACAACAGATTTTTGTCCATATATACACACTTAAGACAACTTAGCTTTTCACACATTTCTTGAGCTGAAGAGATTTCTTTCGTCATTTTGCTGTATTTTAACAATATATTCACTACAGAGCAGTTTCATAATTAAAAGCCTTTAATTAAAGAAGATTAATTAAACATGAGATAAGCACAAATAGTAAACAAACTACTTCAGAGAAAATCCAGAATCTGACCTCCTGAAATGACTTTATGTGCAATTACACATGCTGTGAATTACTGTTTGTAGATAATTGCCTTGGCTGTCTCCTTAAAGTCAACCGACCACATATTAAAGTTAAATAACTTCAAACCAAAAAAAAAAAAAAAAAGTCAGGGCTGATTGGATTTGCAGTTAAATGTCTCCTTAAAGTCAACCGACCACATATTAAAGTTAAATAACTTCAAACCAAAAAAAAAAAAAAGAAGTCAGGGCTGATTGGACTTGCAGTTAAATGCTTTCATTTTTTTTTATACATCTCAGCATTAAGGCATTACTGATGCAAAATAATTCAGTAGTGGACCTTAATTGTAAAGAATATTTCCAGCTGAAGCTGGCTCTAAACCCTCAAAACAAAAGCTAGTATCTTATCTACAGATTTCACCAACATTCACTTAATTTCCTTCAAACTACTTCTCAGAGAACAATCCCAACCCTAGAAATACAACTATTGCTGTACATGGTTGGCTCCGGGATGCATTTCCTGGAGAATGTTAACCTGTTCTGGCCGTATGATAAAGCAGAAGCAAAATGACTCACTGTTTGGTGGCAGAACCACCAGGGAAAGGCAATGTTAAGGTCCTACATGGAGCCATGGAAAATTCTAATTGCTTTTGAGATCTCTGGCATTATTCCTCCTGGCAGGCAGGGTCAGAGCAGCTCTGCACCCAAACCCACACATGCAAAGAATGAGTTAAAGCCATAGGAAGGGGGGCTACTGGTGATACTCAAAGACAGCTGTGTTCATTGCAAAAACACCAGGTTCCCAGCCCCCAGAGGGAAGTGCCAGCAGAGCTGGGGAACAGCACCACACCGGTCAGAAAGCTCTGCAAAGGCAGGGCAGGCCCTAGAAACATCAGAACATGAAAAACTTCATCAACTTTTAATTGCTCTCTTAAATACAAGTGTGAATGCTTTTGATAGACCTCTACAGACTAAGAAGTTTTGTTCTCTGTGCCCTGAGATTCCAGATGTACCAAAGCTGCCCGCGCAAGCTCTCCAGGCGGTTGACCAAAAAAAAAAAAAAAATTAAAAGACTCTACTATTTCAATGACTATTGTCTGGGTTTGGACGTTACCTATTTTTAGGTCTTTGAAAGTTCCCTTCTTAGAACACTTTAATGGGTTTATCTGCATACAGAGTGGAGATTTCCTCAATTATTTTCTAACTTCATTTAGAAAAATTTCAACCACACATTTCTTGCCAGAGAGGTGTGGAAATGACAGGTTTACATTTTTAAATGTAAATTGTAAATGTGGGGACCCTTTCTCCCTAAGCAATAAGGGAACAGAAACCAGAGCAGGGATGATTCCACCAGCACCAGAAAGGGAAGTTCTAATTATAGTCCCCCCAAGGCAGACACCTCAGAGGGATCCTGCCAAGACCTCTTTCATTAGTGAAATGACCTCAAACTCCTTCAAGAAGTGCAATCTATCAAGACATATGGAAGAACAGACGGCAATTTTAAATAGGTTTCATAGAAAGTTGCCTAATTTATTTATTTTTTTAATTGAAAGACGCAAATAATCATTTCAAAAGGTTGGTGTGTTTGGGAGAAGCTAGTCAGAGAAGAGTGAACATGCCGGAGTGGCAATGCAATATACCCCATAGACTTACAGAGCAGTGCATATATATGGATTTGTTGTGTGACATTTAAGCCAAACTGCCAGGATCCTGACATTTAAAGCACTTGAGAACAAACTCTGCTCTATGGGAATTTTTGATTACTACTGACTTCCAGAGCCAAAATTTCACTATCAGCACGGACAGCAAGGAAAGTGAACACAAACACAAAGTTCATTAATAATGTTAATAGAAAATGTATGCAACTTTTTTTTTTCCCCCCGTTACCTGCTGATATATGTAACTGCCATTTGATGCACGGTCAAATTATAGGCCCATAGAGTCTGTAGAAATTTAAACTGCTTAGATGTAACATTAGTTTTTCCATATTGCATATGTTCTAAGGGCATGATTTGCTTTTTGAGCTACCTTGAAATCCTGATGACAAATCCTGAGGTCACTTTATTTTCCCTTCACTGGGTGCCGAATTAGCCTGCTTACTAACGATGGACAAATTACTGTCAAGGAACAACAGTAACTACTGTTACTAGTTTTACAACACTATTTTCTAGTCCTTCCTTATGCAAATACGTGGAAAATTGAAAACACTGTATGCGAGCTAAAAATAAATGGACTTAGTGATCAAAACTGTGCTTTGTAAGGCAGGCTGCTGCTGATCTAATGTAAATATTGATTTGGAAGAGGAGGGAGTGTTTTCCCTGTATCTAAACACATCCCTCCAGTATCAGCCATCCCTTCCCCTCGGTGCCCGGTGACGCAGGCAGGTGACAGAGCTGGGGGGGCTCTCCCACACCCCCACCCCCAGGCTGCTCAGCACCACAAGCACAAGGGCACGGGTTGTCCAGAAACACCCCTTCACTGGCCGGCTGTGAACTCCTAAACCTCCAGGAGGAGCATCACACTACACTGAACCAGCACAAAAAAATATTCAACCCTCACCAAAGACACGTTTGAAAGTGGTGACGTACCAACCCAAAATAACACCCCCAACAGCCTTCAAACAGCAACGAGCTCTCGCTTTCAGCTGGAGCAACGCCTCAGCTACTGCTTCTGCCGCTGCCACAGAGAGACTTTCTGCTTGTTATTACAATTATTGAAGGAACTCTTACCTCTCCATCTCGTATTCTTTCATGCCCGCCCTCACTGCCTTCATTACCTGTAAGATACATACATGGGACATTCGTAGCAGGAGGGAATCTCACATTTATAAATTTATGACTTATGACTATCTCCAGAGAAACCTATATTACAAAAATATCATCTGTACTTCATTTAAATTTACATCAGAAGATGCATTTTAAAACTACATTAGAAATCAAACTCATTTTAATCTTTATAAATGCCTGCAGTCTCCAGCAATAAAGCACGTTTAATTGCCAAACTACTATATCCTAATGAAGTGTAGCTCATCAAAACACAATGATTAATTCGGAAAGCTCTGGCGATCTTGGCAGCAAGTCCTTTTGTTTGACTTTTATGACACAGCAGCAAAACAAACTTGTGAACTGGAATTACTACAAAGGGAGACTCTCTTTTATACTTTACAATCTGAGTCAACAGAAAACTACCAGAGTTAGCACTGGTTTACAACCCAAAAGTCTGATTTTTGTTCTCAGCTTTGAGGAGAACGTGCGCCAGTTTTATACCTTTGCCTGTTTCTGTACCATGGAAGTTGTAGGCTACAGAAGCAATCCCCTCAGATGTGATGAGGATCTGGAGAGAGGAACGTGCTGGTGAAGCTTTTCAGAGCTGCACATGCTGACCTGGGCCAGAAGAATGACCTGCTTGCTCTCTCCTTCCTCCAGCCCCCAGGGGTATTTGTGCCGCCGGACAGACAGGGTGCAGGCAGGTCACCTTCTGCAGAGGCTCCACACTCACCCAAACCACACTCCATTTCTCCCACATCACAAACGCACCGGTGAGTTCAAGGACAACGCCAGGGATATTACTGGGCGGTAATAGGAGGGATATTATCCTCTTATTTCTATCCAGCCTTTCCATTATTTTATTACTAAGCAATTCAGGGTTGCTGGGAACATTTTCTGAGCATCACTGCTACACTGAGAGCAAAAATTATTAACAGTAAAGGATCCATTACCTCTTTATGAGCTTCACTGGAGATTTTATTGGTGTAGCGCAGAACTTCCAACTCCATGTCTGTCTTAATCACGCGACTTAAAGAAAAGTAGAACAGATGTCAGGTTAGGTTGCAACTCCACAGCTTAGGCATACAAAATAAAAACCCCTGAAAGTGGTATGCATCACCTCTGACAAAATTAGATCAAGCACACCTCAAGAGAGAAGAGCTATTGCAGCACTCCTGGCAGCAGAGCTTGGCTGGTGCTGATGCCCCGTTAGCACAACCCCCCTGTGCAGGGCAGCCCCAGGCACTGCAGGCACCCGCTGCAGGGTTGTGTTACTAATAAACAAGGGGTCCAACCAACATCATTTCAACTCGTTCTTAATACATTAGGAACAAAAGCAATGTATTTCTGTATTTGTCATGGCTCAAACACTACTTCAAACAGAAAATTTCTACAAGCACCCTTGATTCACTTTTTAAGCACAATTTGAAACTAGTTTACATAATGAAATTCCCAGAACTCCAGAATGTCTACTCAGCACAATCCCACCTCTCACCTATTTACAATACCTCAAAAGGCAGGGAGGAGGGGGTATGAAAAAATGTTATTCCTGTTTGGTATTAAAAAACCCAAACCATGCAATTCAGAAACCAGAGCAGCAGTAATTACAGCCACAATGTCCATTCTTTCACATTATTCTGGAGGGAAAAAAAACCCAAACCAAACACCCGTCCCGAACCCCATCCTGTTCTCCATGCCTGATGAGATACTGCAGCTGTGTCTGCTTATGAGCCCTCTGTTCTGAGCTCATCTCAAAAACTTGCCATTAAAATCTTCTCTACTTACAGTCCTTTCTACCATGTATTTCCAATAATGGCAGCTATTTAGTGGGACGTGAAGAGGGAAGCAGAGACAGTTCCATACCTTCTATTAAAAATCAGCTACTCTTTCCACTGCTGCACACACTGATTCCCTCATACTTCTCATGCCTGTCTCAAAGGCAGCCATGAAGTACACACTTACTGTTTACAAGGAACAAAACTACCTACTCAATTGAGTGGAGATATTTAAATTGTATTTTCCAGCTCCACTCCAGAGTTTGCAGCAGTGACAAAGTACCACAACTGTTATATTTTGAAACGGCCACCAAGACACCCCTTTTTTATTATAACATGTTCCTACTCACACAGCTGTGGAGAACTATTTACTGTATTTCTGCTCCTGTAGTTAGTTTTAATGACCCAAAAGCAGGTTTCCCAGCCATCAGAGCATTTCCCACAGCCCCAGTGGCATCGCTCCCAACACCACTGCTCTGCCAGAGTAAAATGCTCCGACTTTGTGAAAACACCAACATCCATCACCCTGCTCTTACAAACAGGAGCAGAGCAGAGGGGAATGGACTGACATTCTTAGCCAATGTTTTAGAATATGACACAAAATAGTCATTCTGCGCATTGAGAATGAGAAGTGCAAGGCTTTAAAATGCACACCGAGGTGAAAAAATTACACTGGATGGTGTAATCTGCTCACCATGGGTGAGGAAACAAACTTCTGCTCCTGCCTCTCAGCCAAGACATACAGAACAGCAGCTCAAATATATTCAAGCTAGAATGAGGGAGCAAAGGCTTACAGATTTATTTTTTTTTAATCCTGTTCTTCGGAAGACTGCATGTGCTAGCAGGATAATTTAATACTTGTTTGATGTGCCTTTATATTACTTTCAATATACAGTACATATCTCTGATCTGCAAGTGCCTGAAAAATAGGTTGTTTCATAATTCAGTTGTCTAATCTCTTCATTGGGATCTGCCAGCAATACAAGTGAGTGACTGCTCCACGGCAAGCGCAAACAGTATTAGAAGTATTAGAACTATTTTACTTGACTAGGTCAGAGGCTTCAGGGTCAAGGTATTTATTTTAGATTGTAACTCCTCGGCTACCTTTCTGCATATATATAAACTCATACTCAGCCTCAGACAGACTTTTTATGCAACGCATCACCTCCATTTACACAAGGTCAACCACTGAAACACCTCACAGAAAATGTTTAGTCATTCTGAGACTGACAAACCCCCCTCCCCAGCCGTCGGTGGGGAGGAGAGGGAGGATGCACAACTGTGCAGGGAACACCATCAGCCTCACCCTCCGCTGGGCACAGGAGCAAGCAGGTTCCTGGGCTGTGGGACTGCCTATGGAGCTCCTACCAGCACATCTGGGCAGCAGAAGGGTCTGTGTTTCACCACCTTCGTACTGGTTTGATGGCATGAAGCATAGCCAGTCAAGCACCGTGATGAGTCAGAACTGCAGAACAATCTCGTGTGATGAGTGCTCCAGTTCTTATGTTGTTTTCCCCCTGCTTCCCAGATGAGGCCAGGAAGATTGTCCCAACTTTGTTCACAAATGTGAATGTCAACGTTCTATTAAAAACAGCTCTTGGACAAGTTACACACTCTGCATACATTCATTAATATTTTAATAGGAACAAATCATTCCCAGGCTCCAGCTAATGCAACTGCAAAATGTGCAGATTCAGCAGGTACCACAGCTCTCAATGAGCAGGGAAGCCACTCAGTGCCACCAAGTTCACAGAGAAGCACAGGTTTCCTACTGTCAGGATTGACCTATAATTTTTAATTCTTTTGGTTCTCCTTTCCAATTACTAGGGAGATAATTTGGACAAGTTTGGAGTTTGTCTTCTGTTAGATGATATTTTCTTTTCAAAACTATCAAAATCTATTTAAGTATCTATCAAAATAGATATTTAGTGTATATGTTCAGTATCAAAATTGAAATGAGCATCCTGAAATTTAAAATGGAAGTGTTTAAATGCCTTTGAAAACACATTCACTCAATTTGGAAGGGAAAAAAAAAAGAAAAAAAGAAAAAAGCCGCTGGGCATGTGATACCCACATCTCAGAGGCTGATGGTTCCCAGGGTATTAAACACCAAAACCCCAACACAAACCAACCAGCGGGAGCCGAGCAGCACCTCCTCTGCAGGGAAATGAGACTGTTTCAAAAGCTTCTAACTTGACTTACCCCTTTCTGTTATTTTTGTAAGGAATGTGACCCAGCATGAGGGGCTCACAGCACCTGTGAACATTTCAAGATCTTCCCAAGCAACATCTGCCATGGCAGGAGCTTGACTAACCGAACACTAATGGGACTTCTAAAAGGCAGCGGGTTTTGCTAAACTCCTTCTTTACCAAGTTTTCTTCATAGCGTTCAATTTGCACATCCCTACGCATCAGTTTCTGAACTCGTGTCTACATTAGTCAGGACTCTGCACCTCAAAGGCCGACCATCTCTTGGTCGTTCTCAGCGCTGGTGGCAGCAACAGCCATCAAAGGGAATGGTGGCAGCAGCACGGGATGCCACCAGGCACCGCAGGGGCAGGCAGGGCACACTGACCTCTTCGCAGTTTAAGATTCCAAACTAAGCTGTCTTAACTAAGGATTTGCTTCCTCATTTCTAGATTAATACACTATAAAAGCTTAGATAAAAAACCTAATTCATTAACAAAAATCCACTACGGTATTTCCTCAGTGCATTTCCTAAATGGAGAGCTGGAGAGCCCTAGTTCTGGAGCAATCCTGAGTTAAAGTCGGCAAATGCCGCTTCCGAAGAGGAGGAGTGGGAAATGCAGCAGCTCTGCAAGGTGCTACCACACAGTCCTGCTCCCACCCGCCTCTTCCAGAGAGGCTACGGCACAGCTCCTCTAGAATTACAAAGTGTAGCTACATGAATAATAATGCAACAAAATTAATACTGTTAAAATAAATCCTAGAGAAGTAGTAACACCTTGTTAAATATTACCTGTTCAGACACAGTTCATCTACCTTTGATTTTCGTTGCTAGAATATGAATTATCCTCAGTTCTTTTCCTACTCGTACAAATTCACATTTATACAAATGTGACTGCACTCCAAACACATTCTATAAAAATGCATATCGAGGCACAAGGCTTAAAAAACGTTACAGAAACTCTTGACTTTACTTACCTAGTCCTGGTTTTACTTTTGTACATTACTTCCACCCCACAACGCGAAATCAGCTTAAAATTAAAACTTATCTAGTGAGCTAGGAGGCTTCTGCCGAGGGAATCTCTGAAGCGAGGGTACGGAACAGAAGGACCTTAACCACTACTCAAAGAGAAAGATTTTATGCTACTCACCATTCTGCAATTTCAGGATGAAGGATTTTGTTGTTCACATTGAATCTACAAAAAAACGCCAAAAATAGAAATGTTATAAACCAGCCAAACACACACCAGCAGAGACTGCTGATGTACTTTTTTTTTTTTCCCCTCTGAGGATGTGAGAACCCGTGAAGGCAAACACTGCATCCAGTACAGTGTGGGCCCCGGGAGACCCACAGCCCCCGCTCTGCTCAGCTGAGCAGGTATGTCATTCTGAAATACATGCCACCAAATCAGACACATCATTTCAACCCTGTGCAGAGATCAGAGTAACAGCACATTCAGGAAATATTCAAAAAACTTGTTTTGACCACGAGAAAATGTTATCAGTTCACTGCTCCGGGCATGAGTTGGGCCAGACTGACCTCCAGAGTCCCCTTCCAACCAGAACTCTTCTGTGATTTTAACTTTGCTCCTCAAACACCCTTCAATGAAATTAAACACGGGGAATCGCTAATTTCGTTGTGCACCCCCTCGTTTGTGTGTGCACAGAAGGTGTTGTGTGATAAACAGGCTGTCTTGGGGCCTGTGAGAAGGGAAAGAACCGCTCCTTGGGTCTCGTCCCATCTAGAGAAGAGCCAAAGCCAAAGGCAAACCTCCATCCCCCTGGCCTCAAACCCTCCCCGCTCTCCTGCCCGTGTCTCCTACAGCAGCGACTCCTGTATCCCTGGAACTGTTCTGAGGCACTCCAAACAATCACTGCGGTGGCCAACAGAGTCAGGGGCTGAGTAATTAAGTGGAACATAAATGGATTTTCAAGCATTGTTCAAGGGTTTTTTTTGCTTACAATTTAAATGCCTAAGGAATGTTCTGCATCAAAGATATTTTTGTCTGACTCAGGACTGCTGGCTCTTCAGTTAGGGCATTTAGGAGAATTAAAATGCTCCAAGGCTCCCAACAGATCTTCAGAAGAATGTCGTAAGGCAACAATTAATTTTCGCACATTTTTTGAAGGAAAAATTAAATCTATTCCAGGTTATTAACCATTCTTTATACCTCAGAAGGGATGAACTAAAGCACAAATCCAATTAAAAAAAATTATTTGGAAGTCACTTCTGATTGTACCAGGGTCTTCCTGCATCCTCAGATAGCAGGAAAAAAAACCATGCTCCTCTATTTTCAAGAACATATGCTCATAAACTTATAAAATCCTAACAAGGTGAAGGTTAATAGCTTTGTGCTCCTACCCCCAGATAGAAAACAACTTATCACAACATTCAACAAGGACAAACCGCATGGTATTCAGTATTGTGGGTATTAATTAGAAACCACTGGAAAAGCAACCATACAAAAAGCCACAAGTGACAGAATACTGCATAATTACAGAATAAAGTTGATATTTGGAAACAAGAATGTCTTGTAAAACCAGATTAAAAGGACGCTAACGACCCAAACTGTGCTTCACTTGATTACCAACAAGGCAGCTGAGCAAACCACAACCCAAAATTTACTGGTTAATTCCAACCTAGACGATTCTATGATTCTGTATAAAAGACATGTAGAGGTGGTGCTGAGGGACATGGTTTAGTGGTGGACATGGCAGTGCTAGGTTAACGGTTGGACTTGATGATCTTTAAGGTCTTTTCCAACCTAAACAATTCTATGGTTCTATTCTAAATAACAAGCGCAAGGGGAAGAGCTTGCCATCACTAACAGGAGAATATAAACACTGATCAAAACAAATAATTCATATAATTTGTGCACAAAGTCCTACATAAAATAACCCCACCTTGTTAATCCAGCAAAGATTTTATCTGCGAGACAATAAACAACTTACTCTTAAAAACTGCCCTACCGTTAAGAGGATCACATAGAGCAACCCAATTCTACATTTCCCTGCAATCTGCAAATTGACAATACTTAGATGATGAGATATGTGTTCTGGAGGAAGCAAGTAAATTGATATTTTGCTACAGTTGCAATCTGTAACATGTTAATGCTCCCATTTAATCAACACAGAACTAAGAAATACCACACTGAAAAGCATGTCCAAACTGATTTCATACTCAGTTGTCCTTTAACATGCAAGACAATTTCATTAGTTTAAAAAACCCTAGAAATCTACGTCTCCTATTTAATAACACGGTATAATGAGGAACTTTTTTGTCAGTTTAAGGAACACGCTTTATGTGTATACGTGTATGTGATAAAAATCTAAAACACACCCAATGTTAGAACTTTCTGCTCTTCTTCAACCTGGGGAGTGTTTCCCCTAGGGACTGACCAGGCTGCAGCTGGGGAGAGCCCACTGCCATGGTCGTCACTGCCGTCCCCAACAGGGCAGTCCTGAGGCAGAGGAACTCGCTGACAAACTTTAAACATGAGGTACGAGTGCTTAAACTGCCCGTCACTTACAGCAATCCATGCCAAGGATTAAAACAAGCCCCAACGCAGCCAGCGAAGATTTATTCAACAGTGTTTTAAATGTAGCACATTACATACGGATTCCAAACCCATTTTCTGTATGGTGAATCACAGCAGCTCAAAGCATTTTTACAAGTGCTACATAATCACTATATGATTAGATTTTAAAAATTCCCACACGTTTTCCAGTCTGAAAAATGGGTCCATGAATTAGAAAAAAATCCAACCAGAAGTAGCCTTTATTAGCAAACAGAAATACATCTTTCCAGAAAATAAGGCACTAGAGCTGCTTCAGAACCCTGCCTTCTGCACCTCAGGCTCCGAGGTGTGTGAGAGCCAGTCCCTGCTGCAGGCTGCAGAACAGCTGGACACAGCTGGTGTGAGGGGCATCCCTGGGAGCAGCACCAGGGAAGGACCCAGGTCCCCCAAGTCCTACTCTGGTCCCTCCAGCAAAGGAGGGGGCTCCCCAGGTAGAGCCCCTCTCCCTCCCTACAGCCCTCAGCAGCACACGAGCTGGTTTAGCACAACACACTGGGCTGTACCGGAGAGCCACACCTCAACTGATGGACATGATGGCACAATTCGCTAATTGGGGGCTCTATCATCAGCATAAAACCAGTTTAATCATCGCTGCAGGATAAAAATAACTTAGGGTGATCTTCAGGGTGAGAGTAGAAATAACCCATGACCACAATAGTCATTTTGTCTCAAATGACTATTTATTACAGTGGAAAAATTAATCAAATACTTTAGGTAATTATCTTCCAGAAGAAGTTCAAAAGGTTCAAAAAGTAAAGCAGGGGAGCAACATCATTAGGGCAAGAGAAAGGCAGCTTCTGACAGGAGCTGATGAAGGGCCTGCAAAGAGAGCAAGATTCAGCTTTTTCAGGAAATGATACATTATTTCTATTATTATCCATCGCAAAAAACCCACAAGGGAGCGGCACCGGGGCCCAGGCAGCCGAGGAGAAAAAAGATAAATGGGAGCAGGAAGAACACAACAGGGCCCTCGAGCAAATACATCTTGGCCAGGTAGCCAGAAAACAGGAACAAAGAACAACCCAGGAATAAAATACAGCATCAGAGGCAGGATAAAGTGCAGCGTCACCGGGAAGACGGAGGCGGCCGACACAGCGCAGGCCCGGGCAGACGGGAGGAGGGAGGTCTGAAGGAAGACATGGCTTGGTACTAATTCCACAGTTTTAATCCTCTGGGAAGAAATCAATCCACTGGAAATATATGTGTTTCTATAAAGGTGACATTTGATAGAGGAGAGGTGGGGGAGCACGACAGCAGGAGGGCTGGAGACACCAACCAGGGCTGGCCAAGGCAGCACAAGCAGCAGTGTGGTGCCTCGGGGGGGAGAGGCGTGAGCCATCCCGGGTCTCCAAGGAACAGCATCAGCTGGAAACGGCCCCTGAGGAAGGGGGAAGCTCCCTACCCGAGCACCCACAGCGTGTTTACCAAAAATCCAGAAGCCAGCAATAAAATACCATCAATCCCTGTAAGTGTTGCAGGAGACACGCTATTAAAATCTCAAATCAAGTGCTAAATGGAGTGGCTTCCTACCTTCATGTTGACTAGTAATAGAATGCGTTTCTAATTAAACTCTAGTGTTTAGCAAAATTCAGGGGAAAAAAGGGCTTTTTGGTACTTCAAACAGACCTTTGTACATCATTCCCATACGAATTACTGCTGCAGCTAATAACTGTTTGTATTTCATGCAGAGGTGTCTCAGATAAAAACTGGAGGTGTCTCTCCATATGGACTTTGGAGCCCACCTGTACCCGGAGAGCATAAGGTCATGGAGCATCTACTTGGTCAAAGCAACCCAGCATCACATTGCTGTAACAGCAGAGAGGACACCAAATACACATTAAAAATAGCTTCCTTGTATTCTGGCATAGTTTATATTTAACTCACTGGGCAACAAAAGATGTCTGAATGTTTGCTACCTTGGTCCCCAATACCCCTGACAGAACCATTAAGTTTCCATTTAGGTTGTAGAGGGCAAAACCAAAGTAATTGCAGAATCAGACTCCAGATTTTGGCTCACATGACACAGAGAAAAGATGATCCCAGCAGAAAGCGTGCTCTCGGACCACAGAAGTGAGTGCCCAGACCTGCAGCAAATCCTGCACATTACGATCATCAGCACATAATTATTATGCTGTCGACAGAGGTGGATGGAGAAAAATACAGCGGGGTGACTGGGAGTCAAGGATCATAAAAAAAAAAAGGCCATTTACTCAACATCTCAGCATGAGTGTTTATTTTAACAGGCTTTTTAATGGGAGGCTTTGTTTCTCTTTTGCCATACACTTCAGCTAAAATGGAAAATGATCTCATTTGAGGATATCATAACAGAATAGACAGTTGTATTTCATTCAAAATTGAGGCCATCGTCCTCACATCCCAGAGCAGGCTGTGATGTATTTTTATTTATTGCCTTTTCAAAATACTGCAGGAGGACATTTTCACGCCACTAGCAGCCAAATTTCATAAAAAGACAACATCAAGTGACACTAAAAGCTCCCATCCAGCAGAAAGGGGATCTTTTATTTTATACCCGTAATGCGACATCCTGTCAGAAGGTTGTACACACCAGAATTCCTCACACCCACCTCAACACTGTACAGGGAAGTCACCAAGAGAAAAGGCTACCCTTAAAGATTCCTTTTTCTGATATCTAAAAACCAAATATTCCAATCCCAAAATGGGAAATGGAGGTAAGGGAACTGGTCTGTACAGCTTTAGGTACTTAAAGCAAACACGGAGAAAGAGAACCATTGGATGACCTCAGATGCAAAAGAGATTCCAAAAAACCCCACCATTATATCTCGAGTCATCAGAAATATGTCAAACATTTTCTTTCCAAAGAAATACCCATACATTTGATCTGCCATTCAACATCCCGTCATTAAAAAAAGCATCATTTAATGTGAAATATAAAAGGAATTAAGCATAATCATGCAACAATTAATGTATAAAAAAAGCCTTGTCACTTACTGGCTGATCCCCTCAAAGGAAGCTTCTTTGGAGATGTTTCCGCTGTCGGTGTTAACACCGCGCTGGGAGGGAAAAGATTAAAGGGACCGTGATTCCAAGCCAAACACAAGTATTTAAAAATTAAATCATGGGGAGAATCTGATTGCAGGAAAACTTACACAGAAGTTTACTTGAATCACTAGAAATAAAAAAACCCAGCCTGTTTGTTCAAATGCAGACCAATATAAGAAATTATTTATTTCATAAGAGACCAGAGTAGAACCCAGGTCAGGATATGCTGCTTAGGAAAATTGCAAGCTTTGATTTCTAATTTCCTTATGTCTTGAGAGGGAACTAGGAGACCTACATAATAATAAAGGGCAAGGGAATAACAAATGGGCAAGGTTTCTTCTAAAGTATTTTCCTTTAAAAATAAATTATTAGGCACTGCCTTGGCAATGCTTACTATTTAAATGTGCATGGTGCTCTCTAATGCAGGTAGCATAAGCAGGAATATTCTGGATAAAGAAATCAGATCTCTTGCTATGTAACTCTTTAAGGAGGGATTTTTGGTAAGACTTCCGTCTGGCAACTGTCATGGGAAAACAAGAAATCCAGGAGCTCTCACTGCATTTGCTGTAAGGGAAAGCTCAGAGTCAGCAAATCATTTCTTATATAGATCGGAGACAAGAAATCAGATACTCTTAATAGTGAGAGGTTTAAAAACCATCTGTGAAGGAAAGGAGCTGGGGGAAAGGTGACGGGAAGAAAAAACTTGCAGGTTTTACATCCATTCACTCATCCTTCCTCCAGAGAACACAGCAATCACCATCCAAAACACTGGGCAGGTGTGTGGTATCACTCCCTCCTCCCAGAAGTTGTTCTTACCACCCCACTCTAGGCAGAAAAAGTATTCCCTGAATCCTTGCAGGATTCCACAGAAAGGCCCAAACATGCTCATGTCATGACCAGAGCAGCAGCAGAGAACAATGGAGTTCAGTCACTGAACAAGGCTGGAGGAGACCATGGTCTCTGTCAGGTGGGCTTGTCATGTTTTACCAGAAACACATGAAGCTTTTAGCAGAGAGAATGCAGACTGGAAGGCCAGAAGTTACAAATCTTGAGATCATGGAGAAGCCAGAAGACTAGATGGCTACACACACGTAGCTTCACGTTTGGCACAGATGGGGAGGAGAAGATAGGGAATGCCCGTGCAAAGAAATACCAAATTATCTCCTTATTGAAGAACATAGGCAGCTATTCTGCAGAACAGTGTGACTCACCAAAGTAAGGAGCACAGCGGGTTTCTTCGAAGCCAAGACACTGGATATCTAAAAAGAAGTTTTAGATTGCTATTATTTTTCTTTTTTTTCTGCCTTACAATCACATTTATACCAATTTCATCAACATTTACTGTACACAAAGTAAACAAGCTGCAAAGCCAAACAATGCTCCTCTGCTATATTTCAGATATTGTAGTAATTCAGATCACAAAACATTTAGACAGAAACACAGTGCTTAAGCTGGTGGCATCCTTTAAAGACATAAATACCAACTATAATTTAAGATTAAGTCTGTTGTCATCATTTGGAGGCCAGAAGAAGTACGAGCCCAGAAGCTGTGAAGTCACACAGAAGTAAGGAACACAGGTCACTGCATCCCCAGGGCACTACTGCATGGAAACCACAGGCTCATTAATATGATGTTACAGCGTGCTAAATGCTTAGCAATGAATGTTTACTGTTATTCTCATGGATCATTTTTACTGACTAATAGTTCTTTAGGCTCCTTCAGTACTTTTCAAACATTTACAAACTGAGAACAGTATCACTGGGCTTGTGGAGAGCTGGGCTTTGGGAGCAGGGGCAGAGATGTGGGCACGGAATTACCCGTTCCTCCAGGCAGAGAGCAGATGATGTCATTCCACTGAGCACAGTTCTACCGACTTTAAACCAGCTTAACAGTACACTAATAACATTAACCATGTGGCAGCAAGGTAGAAAAATACCAACTCCACCTTTTTTTCCCCCCTCTTCCCATGAAACATCAGGATTACACACTCACACAAGTTGGTCATTTGTTGACATAAAACTATCCTGTAAACATGGCACACAGTGTCCTGGTGGTGGAAAACCAATTCCTTGGCAAATCGGGCAAAAGTTATAGACAGAACCTTTGAAAGCTGAACAGTTTTGCTGCCACCTTCAACAGCTTCTACCTTCAATCCAGGTTTCCAGTTTCTGTCCAGGCAGAAAACAACCTTTATGTTGGGACAATTTACTGCTCCACATAAAGAGCTCTTTTTCCCATCGATGAGATTTTTAAGCAGTAAGGAAGCAGAGAACAGACTGCCATAAAGGCATTTGTTGATGGAAAGTGACCCAAAACAACTAAGGCGACCTAAAATGAATGTGATTTTTAAAAATAAACCACGTATTTTCCACTTGCAATTTTCGCCATCTGATGGATGAGCACTGGAGCACCTGCACTCAGCGTGATGGAGCTCACAGGTGTCAGCAGCCTCTCCACAGCTCCCACTCCAACACAGGATCAAACTTCACTTCATAGCTGGGCTCACTATCAAAATGAAACAAAACGTCCTCACGGCTGATGAGAGCAAAAGTTTTGGTCGATAGTGCTCTGCAGGGAGAAAATATCACAGCCTTCCTTTTCCAGCCGCTCTCCATGGAAATCCCCCGGGGAGCTGGGCAGGGGCACTGCCCTCACCCTGCTGCCCTTCCCACTGCGTGAGCACACAAACCTCTGCTCAGAAACTAAAAACGAAACCTAACTATGCAAGTCACACTTGCATTTAAAAATATGAATATATTTCCTTATTTAAATATTAGAATGATTTGACATGAACTAAGAGTAAGGCAGCCAGCCTTTCCTAGCAGCTCTGCAGAGGCACAAAATAAACACAGGTTCCTGAGTCAGGACATGGCAACTCTGACAGCAACCTCCTCAAATCCCCAGGGCACTACAAAAAATGTATTTATCAACACATTTCTGTTGGATAAAGACACAGACTGACAGGTCTCATAAACATGTTCTGTGCATCGTGAGAACTCTTTGGATTAAGACCTTAGTGTTCAGCTCAAAATGGCAGCCTTTTAAAAAATAAATAAATCACATGTGCTTTATAAAAATGAAGGACACTTTCCAGTAACTAGGGGAGAAAAAGGTTCCACCAAGTCAGGAGACATCCGGTCAGCAGAGGACTAAAGTTAAGCAAAATCATTGCCACATACTGATTTTGTATTCACAGAAAAATACCCAGAAACAGTCAACTCACCTCATGCACATAGTGGACTTCATCCACAGCGTATTTGTTCTTGAAGAATTCAGGGGGGTGAATCCTTTGGAAAACAACAAAAGAAACATTTAGTTTTAGCTTTATTGTTATAGTTAGTAAATCCACAGACACAGAAATTATGTCCTCTATTATCACAGCAATAGAATCAGAGATAAGAAATGTTTTCATGATCTTATTCTTGACTCCATTTCTCAAAATAAGAGATTCCACAGAAAGTTGCCACGCTACAAAAATCAGTGTGCTTTAATTCAGATTTCGTGGTCTCCTTCTGAATTTAAAGTGGGTTTTTTCCCATTCACTCTACATAAGACAGTTTTGTTAAGGATTTTTGCCACGGCATTTGTATACAACTTCCCAACTCACCAGATGTTGGAAGGATGTGGAAATAGGAAAATACAATTTTGCCCTGTGCTATATTCAAAGAATGAACAAAACATTAATTTTCTTCCCTGGCAACCCCTCTGACATGAGCATGAAGTGGCCTGAGGGCTATGAAGATGTGGGCCCTGCCACCTCTACTCCGCAAGACACCAGAGCCCCACTCCTCCAACCCAACAGGATGTCCAACATGTCCATGTCCAAAATTAAATCATTTCTGCTGTCTTCTCCCCTGATGCCCAAGCAGAGCCCCAGCTGGGGCAGAGCCAGCACAGATCAGTGCTCCGGGCTCCCCCAACGCCGCCCAGGCAGTGGCTCTGCCACCCCTCATTCCTTCACTTCATGGTGAGACTTATTCAGTCAGAGACTTCAGTCTTTATGCTCCCTGAACTGAAATAAATATAATCAGTGTAAGTCTGAAAATGTAGTCTCAAATGAAAAAAAAAAGAAAAATCCCCCCCCAGCTTACATCCTTCCACAGAGTAAAGAAAACAGGAGAAAAAATCACGGTCAGAAGAGCCGGAGTTTGGAGGATCCTGTGTATTTTGCTTCCTGAGAGTGCAGGAGAGCAAAAGGTGTGCAAGAGGTGTGTGCAGGACCAGCCTTCAGCCGCTGAAACAGACTCCAGGAGCACAAGACCAACCAGGGCAAGAATAAATTATTCTGGAGAGGGAAGAACATTTCTAGCCCTCGCAGTGGGGAGCAGCAGCAGCAGTGGGAGCAGAAGCCCAGCACCTTCAGGAGGAGCTCCAGAAGGAAGGCACGTGCCACAGCTGCCCGCAGCACCGGCTGCCAGAGCTCTCATTTATGTCACTGCTGTCAATCCTGTGCACTCATTTTTCACTTTACATTCCTTTATGCTCCAAACAGTACTGGGCTGAGACATAAACAACAACATGAAAACATTTATGGCGTTCTCAAGCAGTAAATCACAGATTTTTTTTAAATTTATTTATCCATGAAAGTACTACTCCAAAAATAACGCAAAAATACCTCACTTTACGTTCCCTTTTGCAATTCTCCTTTTGTGAACTCTTCCCATCACTGTTGGAGACTTCAAAGTAATTATCATTTATGTTCTCTCCCTGGCAAATTTCACATAGAATTAAAAAAAAAATAAAAATCACTACATCCTCGTATCTTTCTATATGCTGCATTTTATAGTTCCCTCACCTCCAACTTTGCATCCTTTGTTTCTCCTACAGGCATCTCCTTTTCCCCTCCCTCATTCCTCACACATTCAAGTACTTTAATATTCCAGAAACACCACAAACAGCTTTAGCACTTTCCATTTTTGTTCTCTTTTACAGTTTCAACAAATTCATCTGGTACCAGAGGAATCCCAACTGTAAAACCAGCTAATTTATGGCCAATGGTAATTTATGGTAATATATGCTCTTTAGAGCAATACCTGCAAAGCACCACTTACAATTAACTGCATTGTTTGAATCCAAGAACTGTTTCTTGTAAAGTAAATATTCCTTAATATTATGCCCACAAACGTGCTGGATTTTAATCACTTCACTTAATGCAGTTTAACCAAGCGTAGGTCTCCTTTTCCAACGGGCCAGTAAGAAAATTTCTGTCTTCTCCCAAACTGTTGTTCAACCAGGTTTTTGTTGTTAGTTGCACTCTGTAGTTGTGTCACCCACAGCACACTGCTGCTAATGTAATTCTTTGGTTACAGTTAATATTAATCCCTTATTGATTCCATTCCAGCTGCAATCCCTCCAACATCTCTTCTCACGTACGCTACCACTCTTCTGAGGAGCAGAAGTAGCTCATCATCCTTTCAAGGCTGAGAATTTTTTCTCTGCTTTGAGGGCAAGGAACCAGCAGTTCCCCACGACCCTCCATCCTCTCAGCCACTAAATCAGGACACCTGGGCTAAAAGTGCACATGGAAGCCTACATTAAATCAAGAAAATCCTGTGCTTTTTTTCTGTATGTGGCAGCACAGGAGGCAAAACAAAGGCTCAGGGAGAAAGAGGAGCAAGAAGGATCCTCACTCAAACTTTCCATATTCTCTCCAGTCTCTTCATTTTTTCCCCCAAGTTTAGCAGGAATCGATGAAACATTATTCTGCACCAACATCGTAGTTACAGTAAAAAACGTAGCAATGTGGAGTTCCTTAGCAGAGACAGGGCTCAGTACTCATTTTTATCCAATTTAAATGCAAAACAGGGTAAAGTCTAGCACTGGCCATCACTGTGACAGGGAACGGTACCTTCCCCAGAATGCTCGCTGGATCAGGAAAATCAGAAGCTACATTCAGTTATGATAATTTCAAGCACATCTGATACTTCTCAGAGCTGAGGAGTACTTCTCTCTCCAAACCACTCTCAGGCAGGTAGAATAAGTTAATTGCTTACAATTTTTAGGTTTGGCTTTGTCTTTTGTAATGCTGCTATGGGCTGCCAGTTTCAAAATTCTGATTAATCACTGCAGAGACTACACGTAGAAAAACCCACAGCAAGTCATAAATTAATTAGAAGGACTACCCAAGTGGAAGACGTGATCCCAGGTATTATTGAATCATGTCTCTCCTTATCTATCAAAAAAACCCAAAAATACCCTTTTGTAAACAGATGTGAACAGAAGCAATGGCCTAATTTTTACAGGCTTTTGGGGCGGGGAAAAATGTGCAAAATTTTTTAGATTCCCTGGCAACAACTTGGCAAAAACTTACAGAGAATAATGCACTTCAGCCCTAAAACCACTCAATATCCTTTCCCTGTAGTTTTGTAACTCCAGCCAAGCAAATGCCAGGGTTGGTTATAAATGTCAATAGTTAGCTTCCAGAATAGTAAGAGTCATCATTTTATCTTATAATGGAAATAAGCAACTCCAAACTCCCAGAACTGCATCATGGCCAAGTGGCCAGGCAAAAATCTGGCATCCCATAGTTTATGGCCATAATAAGGCAAGAAAGTGTCAGAGTCCATCACTCCTATTTATTTACAAGAATGGAGTCCTCACTTTTTGTCACCAAAGAATCCCTTAAACAAGATACTGTCTCCGTTTCACCACCTACAGTTCATCACAACTTCCAGTCCAGTGAAAAAGATTGAGTTATTTTGGGTGCAACATCAAAGCTGTTTACATTCTGCTGATGCTTCCTGCACAACTCTTCCTTCTCCTGTGTTCTTCTGCCCAATCTAGTTCACCTGCTTGGTTTCTGATTCTCAAGTTTTTCATAGCGGTTGGGCAATCCTGAAGATGGCCTAAAGATGTGACACTACATTTTTAAGAGAAGATTCCAATTCTGATGCGTGTCTCAATTTAACAGTTAAGGGTTTTTTAAAGCACCAAATATCGAAAATTCAGCTTTCAATCACAGCAAGTGACAATTTCATTCTAAACAAAATTCTACTGAGGTGGCAGTGGGAAAGAGGAGCAGCAATACTTTCACTGTAAAAACACGGTGTGAAACGTGAAGCCAAACAGTAAAGCAGTATCCCATGTTAGCTATCTCATTTCTGCTGTACATCCATCCAACACCAATACCACCAGCAAAAGGGTGAGGGAGCATCGTCTTAAGAACTAGTGATCAGGAGTCCCAGTCAGCCCATCAGCTGAGTGAAAGCTTCCAGGTTCATTCTAAACTTTTCCATGCAGTTTAACTGCACCCCCAGTGGTACACGACAGCATGTTTAAAACCAAGATCCTTCACCAAATCACCACCTCATCAGGCAGAGCAGGTTCTGCCACCACTCTGACTGCCCAGTGTTACAACTGGTTCCACCTCAATGCCATGCTTTGGGCAGGAATGGAATAGTGACTCCTCCCTTTATCCACCAGGAAGATGAACAGCTCTGACAGCCTATCTATAAATACACAAAAAATATGTATTTTGAAGCTTTTATATAGTTGGACAAAATTAAAACCTCAATATTTTTGGCAATACTTTATTAACCATGCTGTGTTTCCACTTTAAATCCAATAAAAACTTGGTCTTATTGTCTAAAACCACTTTAAAGCTGTTGTTCATTACATTGCGCAAGAATTCATAACAGCAAATCTTAAGAGATTTGTACAAATTTGACATTACTGTAAGAATTCCATTAAGCAACATTTCTTTGTGCTCTAAAGGACTCTGGAGCAAGAGCCTCGTAATACCAACACGATAAAAGAGTGTTCTAGTTTTCAGAACTGCATTCAGAAGAGAGGTACAAATGAGACGGATCTAAATCACAAATGCCAAAGAAAAACTGTGAACAGAATTTATAACAGCTGATAGCTATTCCTGAAAGCAACGCATCTAAGCCAACTGCTAATATATTTGCAACCTAATTGCTGATATACATTCATATGTATACGTTTGCATTTGCATCTAAACGTTCTTCCAGACAATCTGCAATACATATAACCACTTTTTCCTACTGGTCGCTTTGTATTTGCATTTTTTAATGCTTCTAGGACAGATTTTCAGGTTTTAGTTTTTACAGTGGATCAGCTCTAAAATGAAATTCAGCTTTTCCTCAAGCACCCCAATTTAGCTTTTCCTCAGCAATTCAGCTAGAGTTCCTAATTCAAGATTATTTATCTTACTGCATAGCCTAGGATGTAAATCTATTCCTGTTGGAAAAAAAAATTACCTTTAATGGTGCGTTCATCAGAAAAATCTGAGAAATTCCAGTTGGGACTAATTTAAAAATATTTTCTACACATTCTACATTTTGTTCCTAAAGGATTACAGACAGCCTTAGCTTCCTGCACCCTGCCACCATCAGGCAGCCCCCCAGCTCAGGGCATCAGCCCTGTGGGCCAGCAGCCAGCCTGGCTCGGGTACAGCCCGCTGACCTGCCGGGGTCCACAGGGCTGGCTTAGTGTCAGCACTGCCCTCACACACCTCACCTTTCCTAACGTGTCTGCAAGCCACCACAGACTGCAAAAGCCAGCAGAGATCAGAATAAGCACATGTATTTCATTTTTAGTTTGATTCCTACATGCTTTGATTTTCAGAGATCTGATACTGTTCTGTGTCCTGCTGTTAGGCATTGCTAACAGCATCCTCTCTCTTTCCTACCCAAACTGCCACAGCAGCCTGCAGAAGCCCTTGTGCAGCTCTTTTAAAATACTTGGATAAAAACACGACCTTTAGGAGCTACTTAACTTTCTTTAGGTTTACTGCTGGAATAGAAACTAGTTCATCACCATCAATTTCTGATGCTTCACATATTTTTTGTCTCTCTCAAATACAGAATTAAGATACTTTATTGAACGTTCCCCTTATTAACATCATTCACCTTAATAACAACGCAGAATGGCAGCTGCACCACTTCCCTCTACCAGCAGAAGCTGTTTGAATTGGAACTGCCAGTTCTACTTTCTTTTCTGTGTTGTGCTAATTCTTTGCCTCACGCGTGTCCTGTCACCCACCCGGGATGGCTCCGAGCTCCCCGTTAGCCACACTCTCACCACGGGCTTGTCAGAACAGGCAGACACACCACAGCCATCAACATGCTCACAAGAACTATGGGGCTTTGTTCACTTACACATTACAATAACCAGTTCTTCATTTCTGTGGCTTTACACCTACACAATCTGTAACAAACCTTTAAGATTTGAATGGTTTTACAGAATTCCTTAAGCCTTCACCTCTGGCCTTGTCTGTGTTCTGAAGCTATTCTGAAAGAAGGCTGCCTTAAATACACCTTCCCTTCTGCACTGTTACACGTAAGAGAAAGCAGCAGGTGTATCCTGACATAATGTGAGGACGCCCTCTCCCACAGAAGGAAATATGAAGTTAATAGCACACAGCCCAGACCCAAAGCAGTTTTCCAGCCTGTCTGACCACACACTCTATCAATGAACTTGCATTAGGGCCAGAATCACCTGCAGTCTCTAAGCACTGAATCTGCCTTTAGCCAAAAACCCATCAGCATTCATTACTGTGTTTTTAAAAGGCATCAGTAGGAACCTCTAGAGTCAATAACTATTTTGAGGGTCTCTTGAGGATGTCGGGAGGAAGACTGCAAGCACTGACACAAAGCACAACTCGCTATACTAAAGCCCATCTCCTGCAATTAAAACACAGACCCACAAGGCTTGGCCACTACCTGTTGTCTTTCAGATCCACAGCTCCTGGCAGTTGCCAGAAGGTGATGCTCTTCCAAGCAGTAATTAAAAGTAAGAATTAACATAGTTGGAACAATAACAGAACAGGCAAACACCAAAGACACTATTCATGACAAAGTCTAAAGCCACAGAGTTTCTACACAATAATGTTCAGGGTACAGTGCTATCTTAAAAGGCCCTACAAGCATTATCACCTGAAACGCATGAAAACCTGTCCAAGCTCATATCAGAAAATCACAAGAGGAAGACTCTTGATGTCGTGAGACAGAAAAGCTGAAACTAGCAAACTTCAGAGTAAAGCTTTCTGCTTTACAGGGATACAACAGCATCGCTCCCTCCGTTCCACCCTAACTTTCACCTTCAGAGTAAGAGGCATAAACCACCACTTCATGGCAAATTCCCGTTATCCTGAGCCAACAGTCTCTATAAGCAAAAACATGAGCCTGCACAGAGTGTGTACGTGGCACTGCGGCACACACTGACTGCACCAAGTCACTGCACCAGTTACACGGCTTTTTTCCTCACCCATGTGAGAAGAAATGCAGGCACAAGGAGTAAACTGGAGCAGCAGAACCTTCAGCAATTGAAGTTGCCCACAGTTAACAACGTGTTCCTCCGGCCTGGCCAGAATGAGCACAAAGCAGAGCAGAAGTTTGGGCGAGACTGCATACAAAGAATAAGAACCTTCACAAAAATTAATCCTGATGAATAGAAACACATCAGCAGAGCATGCAGAGCAGGAGGGGGGAAAGGGATACAAAAGCAGTGCTTTAACGCTGCCAGAGACCCACCAATAAACTCCCTCCTCATTACAGTATCATGGAGTTAACAGATGGCAAAGCATTAGCCAAACAAGAGGGTGTCGAGAGCTGCTAGGAAGAACAACACGGGAGGCTTTACAAGACACCAGCAGATGTTCCTGACTTTGTCCAAAAAAAATGCAATCACCTGCGTATCCAAAAGGAATTTCACTGTCTCAAACAAGAAGATTAAAAGGCATCAAGCTAGATTTAACACGGAACAGTACTGATGGGCTCGCTGGCACCACAGGCAGCCTCCGGCAATGTTTCGACCCCCTTCCCAGTTTCTCTAGATTTCTGTTCTGTCCTTTGACTACCTTAAGGTCACCCCCTGCCCAGTTTCTCTAGATTTCTGTTCTGTCCTTCAAAAGACAGACATACCTGCATACATGGAAACTCAGACTCTCCGCTCCTCCTGATACAGTCCAGAGCATCACGGATTTTGAAAGAGTAACAGAATTGAAAAGAAATTGAACTGAAGATGGAGACCCAAGCTGCCCTGACATGAAAAGGTGACCAGGGCTGTAGGTGACCATGAAGCCGTGTCTAATGGAGGGACAGGACAGCTGAGTCCTCCTGCCCCATGATGCTGGGTACGAGACACACACAGATCATGCAGAAGCAGAATAACCAGGAGCAATGTACAGACCGTTGGCCTTCTGAAATCAGAAATAAAGTACTGAGG
This sequence comes from Calidris pugnax, assembly GCF_001431845.1. Lineage (NCBI taxonomy): Eukaryota > Metazoa > Chordata > Aves > Charadriiformes > Scolopacidae > Calidris > Calidris pugnax. The sequence continues at coordinate 579,566 of NW_015090842.1, forward strand.
AGACTCTCATGGGTCTTCCTAATAAAAGCCAAGCTCTGAACTACCTATTTCATCTACTTCAAATATACAGTCTCACCGCTCCTGCTCAGCCATTCCCAAAAGATGAAAAGTTCTTTAGGTTTTCTATAAATTCTACCACAAGAAGCAGTGCCTCAATTAGACATTTAAAAGATACTATCAAGAGCTACCCCAAAAAACAAAACCGGAAAGCTTGCAACTGGTAACCTTTGCTTTATTTCTTTCTGCAAACAAAATGCTTCCTTGGAGAGAAGGGCTCTATACTAGTACAGAAAAAACTGTAACAAAGGGAATGTTTATACACTGAGATCCCTGAAAGATTTCTTGTAGCATAAAACTGCTGACAAATACTCATTAGAAAGCTCTCCTCCCCCAAAAAAGGCACAAAAAGACTTACAGTGGTGAGGAGGGCAAGAGTAATTTCTAGGTCACTCTACAGTAACAGTGCTCCACTCAAAAACTGGTCCCCATCCACACTTCTCAACTGAGCGTTACGTACTGAATCTGTCAGCAGCAGATGTTGTACTTTTGCTTTGGAAAAATGTCTGTACTGGGGGGAAATGAGCACTATTTTATGTCCCACACGTACCAGCACTACCAGCAGCCCTGGAATGTGCGCAGCGTGTCCTGCAGCTCTCGTCGAGGTGGTAACAGCAGGGAAGGAAGCAGTACTGATGCTCCCAGCAGCGCTAAGATGACCTGACCAGTGAGAAGGGGATGATCGTATTCCCAGCTTGTAACTTGTAAAGAAAACTAAACCACAAAGAAATGAAAAGCAACTTGCCACAGCAACTCACTGGGCACAAAGACAAGACAGACCGTACCAACCCACTATGCCAGGCTGTCCCTGTAGCACACAGGAGCCCGGGCATCCCCCAGGAGCCAGGCAAGGCCAAGCTCTCACACCCAGAGCTCCAGCAAAGGGGTACGCAGCGAGTAAAACACAGCCTGCCTAGCTTTCACACACATTTAGCTCTCAAGAAGCATTAATAGCAATTATACTTTTCCCTATCCTGTTTTAACGACACGGTTGGATTTGTTTTTTCTCCTTTGTAGGTTTCTCAACACAGGCAACACTCTTAGAGAGCCCCTCCTGCACATACAGGCAGACACAGGACAGGTCGTGGGGAATAAAAACCCTACAGAAAACAGTTTCCATCAAGAGCTGACAACATGGAATTTTCAAAGTGCAAGGATAGAGGCACCACTGTAGATATTTCACATCTTTTTTCACTGAAGTGCCTTCTCAAGTCCCTGCCAAGAAGAAGGGGAGACCTCTGGGCTCAGAGCAGGCGGCCGCAGGGCAGAAGGTGGTGAGGAGGGGCAGAGCCTGGTCAGGGCACCACGGCAAAGTCCCCACGGCACTGCTTCTGCTGCAGCTCCCCTTCCCACCAGAGTGCTCAGGGACAAGCACACGGCATGTCTCATCAAAGGAAAACTCTGATATTTCAAAATGTTATCTGGAGCTTATATCCCTGAACTCGATATCCTGCTAGTGTATTAAATAACGTATAAAATAAGAAATGCCTGGTGAAGGTTATCAACGTCCCCCCTCGTACCACAGGCATGAGACGTGCGCAGGCAGGACACGACTCTCTCATGCTGTGGTTTGAAGCCACATCAGGGTATTGAAAAACTCTGGTGCAGCACTGCCGAGCTGAGATACTTAGTGCTGGTTCTATTTCTGAATATACCTGAATCAAAAAGAGGAGAAAGAAAAGAAGCACTTGAACACTTAATAAATCACCACATTTTGCATCCAGTTAAAGGTATACGTGATAGAGATTAGAAAACAATGCACTATAAATAGTACTATAAATAGTATAAATTAACTATTATTGCTTAAAACATTCTCAACAATAAATACAAGGAAACTTAAGCAGCTAGAAAGCAAAGATTTATAAAAACAGTTACTGAAGTGAAAGTGATAGAGACAATACACATTCCTACTGCACCAGAGCAAGGCTCCTGGAGAATGAGAATACTGGGACAATGACTAAACTCATCATCTGAGAAGTCAGAGCATTCAAGCAGCACTGTTTAGAGAAAAACAATCATCAGTAAAGTGGCAAGAGCAATCCAGACACTAATTATTCTGTAAAAGTAATTTTTATCCACAGAGAAATATTGTAATAATTGAATGGGAGACCAGAAATGGAAATCACCGTACTATGGAGAGAACTGGAATGATGGAAAATAAGCACCGTGGGGAACTGCACGAGTAAGTCTCGTCAATCAAAAGCAACCAGCTTTATTGTACAGTTTTCAAAGGATCAGATGAAGGGTAAAGCAACAGATGTACTATCTGAATAATAGAAAAATATTTGATAAAAATCTCTCTCAAGACTTACTCTCCAAAATCAACTCAAATTGGCTTGGACAGGAACACTACGATGTGACCCGAAACCCAATGACTAGTTGTAATAAAAAAGTGAAAGGCCTAAAGCAGAAAACAAAAATAAATAAAGAGATAAAAAGATGAGCTTTTTGAGGGCTGGGAAACCCTCCAACTGCCACACTGAAAAGTGCTGCATCAATTTAGGCTGATGTTCTCAGAAGTTAAAGTGACAAACAGCCATGGCCTGCAAGCCTTGATTAGCAGGAGGCTCCAAAGACTGGAATCAGTTCTGATGCTATTCAGAAACAGAAGCAGGACTGAACATGTTCACGAGATCCACAGATGGCATTCGCAGGTGGCAACGAACTTTGCAGATAAATTGCAATTGCCAGTTGGTACAAAACAGTAATAAGATGACCTAAAGTGATTAAAAAGTGGTGGGTTGGTTTTTTAAACAGCAAAATAAAGATTCAGTGGGTAGAGGGAAGGGACAAATTGTAGGAAGGGATCAGACTGATAGACAGAGAAAAAGAAAACATTAAACATATTTCATTTTAGAGAAAAAGTTACAAGAAAAAATATGAGAGAATGATCCATGAGATGAGTTCAGAAGCTAAAACAGAAGACCCTTCCAGAGTGTGCTGAGCACAGCTCCAGAGCTGCTACAGAGGAGATAACCTGCACGTACATCATCAGTAAAACTAATTTAAAAAATGTCCTTCATTCCTGCAAAATCTGCATCATGGAGTGCAGGTAAGGTGATTTCGAGTTTCTCCTACAGCACACACACACATCCCACCACCTTTCCAAAGAGCTGCCTCAAAGTTCAGCTTGCACAGAACAGGCTCTCTACAGACCTTGCCTTTTTCTGGCCAGACCTACAGCCAACTATGGCACCAGCCTCAGCCACCAGCAGAGATGTACACACTTTAATATTCAGTTACTCAAAAGACAAATGCCACAAAATTTTACCCATGCCTATTAAGGAAAAGAAATCCAGAAAGACATTTGCTGGCTTCCTAGCTGTACGTGGCATTTTCATGGCCACATACAGTCTACTGGAGACAAAAAAAAAGGGTAAAAGCCAAAATAACTATTTTTACAGAAAGTTTTGAGGAAAAAACGTAAACAAACAAAAAAACAACCATGGACTTCTGCACTTTTTTCCAAAGGCAGTAAAACTTCACAGCTTTGCTGAAGTCAGTCAAGTCTAATCACTAAAACCAAAGGTTGACTTTGGTCGCAGCCTACTTAGAAAATGATGGCAGTATTTAAGGAGCTTCCTCATTAGGTCACTGAGAAATGATTAACATTCATAAAGTGTTTCATTGCGGTTTATTACAGCTCCAAAGTGCCACACCAAGATTCAACTTCTCAAATATAGCTAGCTTCCCATCAACTTCATGGAAAATGTTACTTCCAGTGGATGCAAGGCTAGATTAGTGTTGCTATACTTACCAATCAGCCAGCAGGGCTTTGAAGAAAACACAGGAAATTGCATATAAATATTGTTCTGTCCCACTGAGTATGTATTTCTAAAGTTAGAGCATGAAAGCGTTAAATATTTTTGTTTTCCATTAAAAACACTCTTTACGTGGCAAGGCAATTAAGTTATTTTGGCATCCACTCCACGTAAAGCAGCTGCTGTACAGTATGTTTTACTTTATAAAATATCTTTAATCAGCACACTGACTAGTTCTGTCATTTATAATTAAGGAGGTAAATGGCAGGTGCAGCATTAATTAGCGAAATTGAAGTCTCTGTGCAAGACACGCAGTCACACCAACTTAATGCTTCCTGGGCAGAGAAGCGGTCGCTCCCAGCCCTGCACACACGCTCCACCAGGTAAGAGGCAGAGGGGCAGTTACTGCAGTTGTGCCTCTGAAGCCTTTACAATCTTACATTCCCAGATTCATTTCTTAAACTCTTCCTCCGAAACTAAGAATAGAAAAATACTTCAGAGGTGCAAAAGCTCAGGCTCTAAGCCATGCTGTGAGCCTGTTTCAAACAGGCAGGGGCAGAGGTACAGATGAGAGAGAGGGAAAGCTGCTCTTAGTTGGGAAGATTTTCCCAGCCAACAATGAAGAAATGGGCTGGTGCAGCAGCAGCAGAAATGCTCACGCTCATCATTTAAAAACAGATAACTGCTGTTGCAATCCCTTCCCCACACCAAAGTAGGAGCACCAGTCCTACAATTACCCTCATAACAATTCTGCCATTGCCCCTTCAGACATTGTGGCTTTTGGGGAGAATGTCCTTACTCTGTGAGTTAAATCAAATCTCTCCTCCCTTTTGAAACTGCAGAGGTTGTTTTGGCTTGAAGGACTCCTAAAAGGTAGCCTTACAGGTACTTACAAACCTTTAGAGAATACACGCTCACCAAGAAGGCTTTCCTACAAGATGAGTAACGCTTCCAAAGACGTGTTAGTCACCCTTAACGTGGTAGGACACAGAGCTGGGTCCTTGGCAGACTGCAGCCGGGGTGCTGCATCCATCATCTCCACGTTCACCTCTTCTTCAGTGTCCCAGGCACCACCCCAGTGCCCCAAACCCTTCTGGGAAACACGAGCAGTTGGTGAGACTGAAAAAACTACAGGGGTTATGGTCTCATTTATAAACCAATAGTCTGCTCGTCTCCCAGTGCTCCCAGACACCTCCTTGGTTTGGGCCACACTAAGGCTGCACTTTGAAAGAAGCCAAGAAGCCCCACTTTATCATGGCACATTACCTGAGCCACGCTTCCAAACCCACCCAAATACGTGACCTTCAGAAGTGAAGGCACAACAGTACATCAAACACCACATCCAGCAATACACTGGTAGTGAAGTACCAGTAAAGAGCCTTCTGCATTCATTTTATGCAGAATAAATCGATGCATTTCTGCCTAAACTCCATGGCAGATTCCCACACTTGCCTTAAACAGGAGGGGATGGGAGCAGCAGGCAGAGCCCTGCACCCCGTGTGATCGACTAGCACAGGGGCTGTGGGTCTCTGTAAAACACCAACCTCAAAATACCCAGCGAGGCCTGGAACTGATCTGTGCTTCACCCATGTTAAATGGATGTCTCTTCAGTGGGTAGACAGTGCCTTCTGCGTGCACAGAAACAAGCATTTCCACAGCAAACTACAGTAGATAAACAGCAGTAGATGGAAGGCAAACTTATTTGTGTTTTTCTTTCAGTGCTAGTTTTGACTTAAAATTGAGTCTTCTGGGAAGGAACACAAGCCCTAGCTGTGTGCAGTACCCCCTGCCAACCAGCTTATGAAGCAGAACTGCTACTGACTCACAGATGAGTTATTCATCCATCCTCCTCCTGACAGGCAGAAAAAGTACATGACCAAGGCTGACAGAAGGGAAAATAAAGATTCGAACAGAGGGATTCAGGAAGGGTGAGGAGGAGAACTTAGAAAACAAGTATGCTGTAATAAAGACAATTTGTTATAGAACAAGAAGAGCAAGAAGACATAAGGACAATAATAAACCATTTTTAACCAGACTTGTAATTGTGTAAATGAACCAGTAACGAGTGCTGCACAAACAAATCAAAGAGGCCACCATCTATAAACACCACAATATTTTGTTCAAAAATGCAAAATGACACAGTGGAGCTTCAATAATATTTTGAAGCCTCTTCAGATGAGGCACAATCAGCTGATGTGAACTAACAGAAGAGAACTTGGGAGGAGGAAAAAGCTTTGTCTATAAATGGGAACAAGAACCACCAGGGAAGAGGTTTCAGAGAGTACACGGGGGGGTTAACCAGAACCTCTCCTCCCAGCCAGCCGCAGCTCTCACCTCAAATACTGCACATAGCATAAAAATATGGATACTGCTATCACAAAGCATTTCAGTTCCCAGGCAGGCCTGAGACAGCAATACTCACACAAGCTCCCGGAGAAGACAGCAGCCATGCCCCACCATATGTTCTGGCACAGCTCAGCATATGCCATTGGTTGCGATTGTTTGCCTTTTCCCAAAATTAGCATTAAAATATAAGTGATAGCTTCAATTAGAAGCGAAGCAACCTGAGCTCAAAATATTAAATTAGAAGGAATCCAATGTTCTGAGACAACGTAGACAGGAAAAAAAAATTACAGTTTGTTAGAGGGTATAAATACAATTAAGACTGAGAAAAGAAATGAACACATAAATAAATCAATTCCTCCACTACTACAGCACTGAGCAATATTTACTACCGATATGGATAGAAGGAGAGATGTTTATGGCACACTAACAGAAGAGAATTAAAATTATGTTCCCCAGTCTGTCAGTTGATATCTTTTTTTGAGATGAAAAGAGGCTAAACTACCTTCTGCCACTCATAAGGCTTCATTAGCTAAGGCGGCTGCAAACTGGTGAAGCAACCTGAAAAAGCCCGCTTTACTATTTAATTTGGTCTGGCTTAACACAAGACTTCTGCTTTGCTTTAGGGTTCAGCTTCCTGTCACACATACCACGGGATCCACAGGTTGGGATTCTAAATGTACTCTCCACCAAATGGTGGCAGATCATCTGGTATTATATGATCAAACCCAACTGGTCACGTTTTGTACCTCTGTATGTACATATCACTACAATCACAGCGAATGATTTGGTGGAATCTGACTAAAATGAGACATTATTCTAGCTCTACAGCCAGGCATACTACCCAGAGTACCCAGATACCTCGGAACACAGTGAAAAGGTATATCTTACTTCCCCATCCAAACAGCGTAGCTCTCAGGGAGTTGTTGGACAAAAAGCATGGATCTTCCAGTATCAACATCTACTGCTCCAAAGCAGCCTGCTTCAGTCACCCCAAAAGTCCAGTGGAAGTAAGATTCCTAGGTTAAAGACAAAATATATTTATGAGAAAACCCTCACTTCTACCAGCTTTAAAAATACTCTACAGTATGTACAGTATGTACTCCCATGTATCTGAAAGAGATCTCTCTTGCTTTTGGAGGCGGGATCTAAAGCTTTTCAGATTGATTAGTTTTAGGTTACAGTCATACAAATCCCTCTGGTGGCAACTGGAAAGGATCAGGGATTAATAAGCTACCACGAGAAATAAACAGGTCAACTCAGCACATACATATACATCATACAATAAAACATAGTGTTCCAATCCCAGATTAGGGAATGTAGTACCAGGAAGAAACAATCATGTCACACGAGGCAAAAGCAGAGTGTGGATTCATGGGGTTGTGAAGTGAGTGCTGAAGGGAAGACCCAGCCTTCCCCTGAGAAGAGGAAGCTGTACCAGGAACAGCCTTTAGCAAGAGGTTTTTAAGAGCAAACAAGCAAACAGCAAAACACTTAACAACAGTGAGATGAACTCTGGTAAGGACAGCCACACACTCTGACAGGTGCATCTCCTCTAAAAACACACCATTAACTACATTAAGATAAGTGCTATCTAGATCAGAATTTATAGGTTTTGTTTCTTCATAACATGCAACAGCTCCAATAAATTCACAGAACAAAGTGCTGTGGCAGCCACGTCGAGCACACAGCTTTGAGGGTTATGTATAATTAGAGTTCTGTTATGCCAACTTTCCCAAAGACTAAGAACGCATTCGGCATGACATTAGCAAGTTATTAAGTCCTATCTGTGACAGGAGAACACATGAGTACTTAAAGAGTCGTCTCATTTGAGAAGACACATGTTGTAAATTCTAAAATACCTCCTGCTTTGTGGAAAGTGTATTTTAAGCTTTTATATGAATAAATTCAGTTTAGGTCCACTGTAATATGTTTCACTACAGAAAGAAGGTTATTTTTTGGGTCACAGAAAAGACTGAAAAACTAAGAAATATTCCATTGCTGTCTCTGTTATTACATTAAATACTGGCAGGCAGCAGGGCCCCAAACAGGTTTCGGCCCTTTAAACTGAATAATGAGCCTGCATACTAAAGCACTGAAAGAGAGAGGAACTCAAAGCTGAAGAGGCAATGTAAGAAGCAAGCCAATTTATTTAAGTGAAGCAAGCAATGCACACCTGAGAGATAAAGGGAAAATAATTAAAAATTGTTTAAAAATTCATGCAATTGAAGAGAGTTTCTTAATTTGATTTGAAGTTTTAATCCAGCTCTCACCTGGCGAAACACGATACCAGTATCTGTGCAGTATCTCTGGGTTTCTTCTCCACCCTGCAGCAGAACAATCGAATTCCTCTGGACATCCTTGTTCTGTTTCAGGCGATCACACAGTCGTCTTCTGTTCAAGGCAAAGAGCGCTACAGGCACTTTCAAGGTCTCGTTCCCCAGCCAAAAGGAAGGTCTAGAAAAGATTTGTCATCTGTTAATTGTCAATTAAAAAAAGACAGTGGCTAGCACAGTTCAGATGCACAGTGTTTGCTACTTCAGTCTAGGACAGAAAAGGAAGTTTAGTTCAGCTCTACAAAGAAGATGCTAACCACTGAAATGGAGGAGATGCTGACTACCAGCATTGCTCTCCAGAGGTGACCAAACGTTGCCCACATGGTCCCAAAGGAGACAGGGCTGGTCACCTTCACAGCGTGTCACTCCTTACACTCCTTCATGTAGAGCAACACAGAAAGTAGATGCAGAAAGCACTAACAGCTGAGATAAGCTGGAAAAAGAATGAATTCTGAGTGACTGAGAACAGAAATGGTGCTCAACAGAGCCACAACTGGGTGACAGAGTCTAAAAGAAGAGAGCACTCTCTTAAAATAAACTGGCTATTGAAGAATTTAAGGTGCTTAAAGTGCTACAAGAATATATTGCTCATTCACTCACATTTGTTACCGCTCCCTACCTGCACTTTTTGGAGCCTTACCAGCAGAAGTACAGTAGCTTGTTGCAAGACTTTGGTTTTTTTAAATCAGATGAGGAAAGAAGAATCTAAGATCATTCCCTGATTTTTTAATGTTTAATATAGCAAAACTGTGGTTTAGAGCTTCAGTATTACAGATAAACACTGTTTCATCAATAAAACCCTATGATTGAAGTCCAGTTTGTCCCTCCACCTCAGCTTCTCTCAGCTTCCTGGAGACTGGCTGTCTGGTTATTTTCTATCAGTTCAGCTTCCAGAGGAGAGGACAGAAAGGTGCAGTTAAATTGTTACTACAAAAACCAAACCTCCAAGGGACTTAACCTTAGAGAAGCAGAGCTCCACATCTTAATTATTATATAGTTTTCAGAGGCAATCTGAAAGGTAACCTTTGATTTATAGCTGCATAAAGTAACCTCCTGGAAAACTTTATCAGCATCAGAAATGTAAACCCTATAATTTCTTACTGCAGACACAGCATAAAAGAGCTAATAAAATACTTTATTTTACTTGTTTATAACTACTTGATATAACAGCATAAGTAATTTTAGAAGGTGAAAGACTGCTCTTGCTAATCCAATTTTCAAACTATGTGCCTGGGAGTTGAGCTGATGGTGCACAAAACTCAAGCATGTTTATGTTTATTACTTCCCGCACACCCCTGATAAACACCAGCACGGCAGGAATGCACAGCATAAGCTTTTGGGTTGGGGTACCCACGCCTGTAGGAACAATGAAGCAAGTTCATAAAATCCTAGCAAAAGTCACTGAAAGTTTTAAATCAGGCGGTGGACCTGAAACTAAATATGGGCAAAGCTTTCCAGGCACAAAGCTGTGGGTCAGCAACACACAAGAGGTTGAAAACACTGTTATCCAAGCGAGATCACCCCCCGGAGTAACTCCACGCAGGGCCTGGAAATCACACACTCGCCCTATTGCAAGTACAAAAGGGAAGAGAGAACATCCTCAGACACCCTTATGCCATAGGGGGCTCTCAGATCTTTGCATCTGCTGATAAAAAAAAACAAAACCAAAAAAAGGCAGAGGTTGTAGTACAACTTGTCTTATGTTTTGCTTCAAAGGAAGGAAAAGAGTAACCTTTATTGTAATTTCACATTCTTCACAAGTTTTTTGGTGGGGTTTTTTGCTGTGATTTAAGAAAAAAAGGACTCTGACCTCCTTCCTTCTCCAGACCTATTCCTATGATTCTATTTCCCACCTAACGATACCACCACAAATTCTTTCTAGAGGGGGAATTACAAGCTTTCAATTTTGCTCTGTGATCTCTAATCACTCACCCAGTTTACACCACACAGGACACACAAATACCAGAGTGTAATTAGTACAATATATTAGCCTGTCCTTCGAGGTCTGTTTTCTTCTCCTAATGCAAGGACCCTGCTGTCTCCAGCCACAAACTCAACTCTGACAGAGCTGAAGTATATATTTGATAATGAAGCATGTTTAATGCAAGCACTGCTTTGTGGTGCACACCTCTTTGAAGCTGAGCAAGCTTCTGCAAATAAGCATTAGTCAGTCCCAGAAATGGCTACCTGCAAGCCCAGGAGAGGACAGGGGAAGCTCAGCTTCCTCATTTTCACCAGTCGGATCCCAGAACTCAGCCCCTGCTCAGCCCAGGAAAGGCCTCCCACCAGAGCTGGCAGGTTCTCTGCTGGCTGTCACACGATTTTTATGATCACTTAGTCCCAAGCCCTCACAAGAGCTCTTTTATTTTATTACATTGGAAGTGAAATGTAGGTAGGAACATTAAACTACATCTGTTTCTTTAAAGTATATTTTTCTTTTGCCTGGAACTGTTGCTTTCCAAAACTTATTGCATAAGTTTTTTATTTTCAGTAGAGGTTACATTTTGTTACTGTATGACCCATCTAATGTTTTGGTTTTGTTCTGATGCAGCCACCAGAACACACTGGTAACCAACAATCCTATTTTACTTCTGGTTTTCCCACCATTTCTCAGTTAAACTTTCCTACTTCAGGTTTCCCGAAGGAAACTGACAGCCTGCAGTTCGTGTGCTCGTGAGGTCACAGAGAAACCACTGAAACTACTTTTCAAGAAATTGTCACTTGTTTGTTGACAACTTGTTTGTTACTTATTCGTCTGTTTCAAGCAATGGTTACCAACACCAGCCCCAAGTCTAGTCAATTTCTAACGCCGCTTCCACATCAAACTCATGAAGCGCATGAGGCCTGCGCTACCAGCAGCGCCAGGAAATCAGCCCGATGAGGAAAAGCAGCTCATGCCATTTCAGGCGTAATCTGGATGTTTTCCTCCCGGGGAACTCCGTGTCGATAAGTCACCAAGGCCAGGTCCCGTCCAGGGGATGTGGGCTGCTCTCAGCAGCACTGTCCCTGCCCAGGGGACACCGGGCCGGGGAGGACCTCGCAGGGGAGCGACCTCCACCAGCCATGGAAGGGCCAGCGCCAAGGCCCAGCGTGACAGCTTTTTTGGCAACTGCAAAAAGTTCCCCCCTTATTCTGATGCATTTTTAATGGCACCTCCCCACTGGGGCAGCCGTAGAGCGCGGGGGAGACCTGGCACTCAGCACTCGCAGCCACCCTGCAGCACCGCTTCCCCGAACTAACACGCCTCGGGGGGTGCCCGTGGCTGGGGCCCAGGCAGTGCCGACCCCCGGGGCCGTGGGCGGGGAGGCCGCGGGACCCTCCACAGCTCTCGCCCTCCCACCCCAAACCGGCTCTCGCTTCGGGGAGCCCCGGCCCCGCGCAGGCTGCCCGGCCTCCCCCGCACGGGGAACCTGCCGCCGGGCCCGGCCGGGCCGG